>NC_044572.1:98583304-98896827 GCF_901933205.1 Camarhynchus parvulus | reverse complement strand
GTAATTATCCATGTTACTGGAAGCTCTTCCTTTCTGTAGTGTTTGATGTTTCTTTGGCTCCTTGTGGCTTAATCCAAACTATGTTTGCTAAAATAATCTTTCACTGCTGTTTTGACTGTTTCTCTGTTTTGGAAGTAATCTGGTAATTCCCCCTTTTCCAGTCATATGGTGACCCACAGCACCAATTTGAGGCCATCACCTCCACAATCTTCATAGCTTGGTGCTCTGGGTTCTGGGTTGGCAGATTCCTGGCTCCTTCAAGCAGATTTACATCTTTCTTCCAACCTGCAATTTGGGAGAGGTGAGGCAAAAATGAAACGAGCACATTTGAATCAAACGTGCACGTGCTTAAAGTCAGCAACCTTTACACTTCTTTGTTACCTCATCCCTGCTATTTATCCTCTTAATTCTTAGGCTTACAGGTATAACTGGGATAGGAGAAGTCTTCAGAGTACATTGTGGATGGGAATGTGAACGGAGGCTCTAAATTCTCTAATTCTCTCTTTGATTCTCTAAATTAACAGAAATCACAGAATGGGCAAGTTTGGAAGGGATCACAGTGGGTCATCTGTTCCAGCCTCCCTGCTCAAGCAGGGTCATCCCAGAGCACATGGCACAGGGTTGTGTCCAGATTGTTTGTGAATATCTCCAGTGAGAGAGTCTTCACAACCTTTCTGGGTAACCTGTTCTGGTGCTCCCAGAAACAGGGATTTCTTTATTTCTCTGAGAATGGCATGCATAAATATTCCTGCTTTTAAACACGTAATAGCAACTTTGGTTGTACCCAAGTGGTTTGGGCATAGTTGAGATTAAGGTGGTATTTTTACTAGATAATTCATACCATAGGCCTGCATCCCAAGGGATATTAACAGGGATAGGGGGAGGCCAAGGGCTAGTGGATGTTCTGTGTGGGACTGCCTTACAGAGCCTGGAATGGACAGCACCTGCAAGTGAACACAGGCAAGGCAGAAGCTGCCTTGCGTTCGTGCCTGCTGGGCTGTGATGTGAACTGGGTTTTCCTGTCTTGCAACATTTTTGGAAAAGTTACAAAGTTTCTCATTCTGCATGGGACAAAATGTACTTTTTTTTTGTTTCCTGCACTCTGTGCCGGCCCTGACCTTTACAGAGGTGCAGGGCCTGCCAGAGGGCTGGTGGGTGTGTGCTGGGGCTGCCTCGTGGATACTGGGGCTGCCACGAGTCTGTGAGCAGGGCCATTCCCACACTAATGGAGCAGCTCACAGAATCCTTAGGGTTGGAAGAGAGCTCTGGAGATCACCTAGTCCAACCCCCCTGCCAAGGCAGGGTCACCTAGAGCAGGTGACACAGGAACACATCCAGATAGGTTTTCAATGTCTCCAGAGGGAGACTCTATGACTTCCCTGGGCAGCCTGTTCCAGCACTTTGCTGCCCTCCAGGTCAAGAAGTTCTTCCTCATGTTGAAGTGAAGCTTATTTTTTAGGTTATGGCTACAGCTCCTTGTCCTGGTGCTGCGCACCAGTGAAAAGAGTCTGGCACCATGTTCTTGGTACTTGCTTTTGGATATTTACCTCCATTCCTGAGATCCCCTCTCAGTCTTCTCTTCTCTAGACTGAACAGGCCCAGCTCCCTCAGCCCCTCCTCATAAGAGAGATGCTCGGTCTCTGTGGCCTCTGCTGGACCCTCTCTAGTAGCTCCTTTTCTTTCCTGTGCTGAGGAGCCCAGAACTGGACACAGCACTGCAGATGTGGCCTCACTAGGGCCAAGCAAGGGGGGAGGATAACCTCTTTCAACCTGCAGGCCACACTTTTCCCAATGCACCCCAGGATCCCATTGGCTCTCTTAGCTGCAAGGGCACTGCCGGCTCTTGTCATCCAGCACGACTCTCAGGTCCTTCTCCACAGTGCTGCCCTCTAGAAGGTGAGCTCCAACCTGTGCTGGCCCTTGCGGCTGTTCCTCCCCAGGCGCAGGACCCTGCACTTGCCCTTGTTGAACCTCCTTACGTTTCTCTCCTCGAAGGCGAGTGCCGGGCGGCATTTCGGGGGCCGTCGGGGGCCGGTCCCGCGGCGCCGGAGCCGCGCACATCCACCCGGCAGGTGTCAGTGTGGGCTGCGGGGCTGGGCGGGAGCGCCGCCTCCCCTCCCCCGCTCCGCCCGCCCCCCCGCCGGCGGCCCCCGCGCCCGCCCGCCCGCCGGAGCCAGACTCGCTGCAGACAGGCGGCAGCCAGCGGGGCGGGCAGGGCGGGGGGAGGAGGAGGAGAGGCTGGGGATGAGTTGGAGGCAGGCACAGCCTCAGCGCAGGGCGAGCGGCTGCCGGAGACAGGCAGGGGGAGGAGGCGAGGCGCTCCGGAGGAGGCCGGCGCGGCGCGGGGGCGAGCGGCGGGGGCCGGCGGGAGGTGAGTGCTGCCCGCGGCGGCGGGGCCGGGGGGCGCCGCGTCACAAAGTGCCCGAGAAAGTGCGGCAGGCCCGACTTGAAGGTCTGTGAGCGTGCGGGGGACGAGGCGGCGGCGGCTGCCGTGGGGCTCCGGCGGCGCTCGCCCACCCTGCCTGCCTTGGCGGGGGCACTGCCGGGGCCGCGCTGAGCGCGTCCCTCCGCGGCACCTGGGGCAGGTGGGGGTGCCGGCGGGCGAGGGCAGCGTGACAGGTACCGCTGGTAGCGGGGCCCGGCTGGCCCGGGAAGCAGCCGGAGCGGCGGCCGGCACGGGAGAGCCCCGGGGCTCCGCGGGAGAGGCGGAGGCGAGCGGGGCTGCGGAGCCGCGGCGGCGGGCAGGGCGCTGGGGAGCGCGGAGTGCGCGGCACGTCCTCCCCGGCTGCTCCCGAGCTGCCCGGCTGCTGGACATGCCCGGCCCGCGGCGTGACCCTCCCGGGGATGCCCGGCCGCGGTGCGCGCCCAGCGCCGGGCGGGCAACTTTGGAAGGAAGGCAAAGCGGCGGTGCGGCTGCCGGGCTCACGCACCAGTGACCTATATTTGATGGAGTGCCATTTTTTTGTTAAAGAAAAGTTTATTAGCAGAAGTTTAGCTTTGCCTGGCTGTATCAGATGCCTGCCTGCGTTGTCTGCAGTGAATATGTGCATCCCGAATTTCTGAATGGTGCGCCAGGTTTCTTGTCATGTAGGTAGTTATGCGTAGGGTATGGTTCGATGCTTGCTGAAGAGGCAAACACACCGTTGTGTGTAGGTTTAAGTTCGGTAAAGAACAAACAGGAAGCAGGCAAAATGAAAAGTAACTTCTGTTTTCTTGGGCGATCTTAACACCTAGACTGGTACAGATTTTAGTGGGATTCAGAACCTTTTCTGAGTAGCAAATGGTGGTTGTGCAGGAGAGCAAAAATCAGGTAAATAATTTTATGGTGGTGTTAAAAATACTGTTTGACGTTATAAAAGTTTGTTCGTCTAAAACCACAGACATCTTCTGGTCAGGATGGAAGGCTCCTTTAAGAGATTTGTCTGTGCTTCCAAACCAAAACCATCCTGCATTGAAATATTTGTGGACTGCAAAGGTGCATCATGTAGCATGAGGAGTGAAGTGTCTCCAGCACCATAAATCTGAAGCTGGCCAAAAGGGGGAGAGAGTTTTCACCAGTAAGAAAGCCCAAGGGACAATATCCAGTAGTCATAGATGAGGTAAGAACATAAGTGCTGCCTAAGCAAGGGCAGTGTTCTTGCTGGTCCTTCAACACCTGGGTATGTTGGTTAGACAGAACTTCAGTTCTGCTTTCCAATTTCATTGCTAGGAAAATGTTTTGGGAAACTTTGCAATGATCCAGAGCTCTCTAACATATGATGCATCTTTGAGTATAATTAAGTTGTTGTACATGGTGCACACATATTTGATTCCACTAATGAATGTATAAATATTATGGCTTAGTGGCTGTAAATGGAAGGGGAAATTTTGCTGGAAGACCAGTGCACTCGTGGGAAGCAGTCTAATCAACATCCCCTTGTCCATATTAGCTGAGATAGAGATGATAATCTGAACACCTATAACTGTACTGGAGGTTTAGCACCAGGTATTAAGTTACTGTGACACACAAAGTGACCAGCATGAGGAGAACTCAAACTGGAATGTGTCAACTCTCTACAGTTACCTATAGAAGTAGAAAGACATCTTTTTGTATAATCAGTGTTTATACCAGCACAGTTAGTTCCAGTTCAGGTATGTGAAGATCATTGTTGCACACACATAGGGTATATTAATGTTCTCTAGTAAAGTCAGAAGCCAGAGTGGGCCTAAATGATGAGCAGTGTGTAACACAGAATGAGTTAACAGTGTGAGACACAATATTTCAGATCATTGGTTTTTGTTGACTGAAACATTGCAGGCACTAGGCAGCATTTGACTGATGCAGTTTTTAGTCTTCAGGACCTTAGGCTTGTTACAAGAACACTTATGGAAGTAGAAGGAAGTTGAGATTCAAGATGAGGTGTGCAGTTGTAGTAAATGTGGTAAGATTACAGCCATTGGGCAGTAGCTTAACCTAGGAATTTAGAATTAACCTCACCTTTTGTTATTTTTAAGTAGATAAAATGCTGTTTTCTTTGCTCAGAGCATTAAACTGAGACTTGAAATGAGGAATTGTTGTTTTTTCCTGCACTGAAGGAACATTTTTGCAAGAGGGAATTGTGGGGAAGAGAGGATTGAAAGTTTTCTCTCTGATTATCTTGAGCAAAATTTAGTTCTTTTTCAGCTGCCCTGCAGTACCCTGTCTTTCCACCAAAAACTAGTTTTATGTCAATGACACTGTCTGAAATAATTTGGAACACATTCCAAATTGTGAATATGATGTGCCAGAAAGAAGTAATAATTATTGAAATAATAGACAAATACCTTAAAAGTATTTTAATTTAGCACAATCTCTAAGAGAAATGAAGTGTTAAAAAGTGCCTGCCTGTCCAACAAGTCTTGCCTCAGGAGTCAAGGTTATTGCATTTAACTTGTGAGTGGTCTTGGAAAAGTATTTTTTTTTCCTGCCTGGTTTTTCATGGTTCAAAACAGCTCCCTGCAAGTGCATTGCCAGTTACGGAATGCAAATACTTCTAGGAGTTTGGAGATGAATTTTTCTGCAGATTGGTTCTGTGGTAACCGTGAAATTCTTCAATGGCACCAATCTAGTATCAGCTGCTCGTTCAAGGCACTGGTGCCAGAACAGTGGTGCATCAGTTGCTGGGAATCCAACCCTGTAGTGAAATGATTCATGCATATACATTTTCTTTTCTCAGTTGACAGCTATTTTTAAGAATAGCTGTCTTGCCTAGAAGGTTGATATCTAAGCAAAGGCAGCCTAGATAGCTAAAAATTTCTTTCACACCAAACATAATCTTAGTACACTAAAACACTTACATGGAATTGATTTTAATTGATTCTTGCTGAATCTCTGGTTCTAATTGGCCGTTATAAAGGGACTGTGGTGTTTTGGACCTGATGTCAGGAAGTTGGCAATTTTTTGCACAAAGAAAAATGATGAGTTTGAAGTAGATGTCAGTTTGAAGTAATTTACAATAATAATGGGTAGTGATATCTATATGGCAGCAGATTACTTGACTAACTTAGTGAAATGAATTGGGTTCTCTGGGTACACAAGCCTGAAGAAATGATCTTGAAATGACCCATTTGTCCAGTGTACTTTAAAATTCTCTGTGTGCTGCACAGGCAGAATATTCAAGTGAAGGAAAGCCATGGGCCTTTCTTTTTTCCATTGTGTTCTTTTGAACCTCATATTTGAAAAAGAAATGTGTTTTTTTTTTTTCTCTTAGAGAGTTTTATTTGCTTAGTTCTGAGACTGTCAGTTGAATAATAGTAACTCTAAGAGAACAGCAGTAGAAAGAATGCTTGCAGGTGAATAGCAGCATGACATTACAGTGTGTCCTGTAATTTCATGCTGGAAGAATGTGTTGGTATTCATCATCTATATTTATTTAATACATGCATTTCTGTTGTGTATGCTTTGGTTTAGCATATTTGCAGTATGCTAAATGTAGATGCATTTTACTAAATGCTTTTTCTTATTGTTTAGTTAAGCAACGGAAATTTTCAAGCACCAATATCACCATTCATTATCACTCAGCATAATAATTGGTAAATTTAATCTTCCTGATTAAGATAATTTTACTCACAAGAGACAAGGGACTGAAAATGAGTAATTTTCATGATGTTGTGTTGTGTCCGTGTTGCTCATATCTGTTATTCTTTTCTCTAAAATCCTACTAGAGAGAACACACCGACCTTTTAAACTGTGTTTGAATAATCTTGCTCTACATCAAGCTTTTCTTTCAGGTGGGAGACAGAAATTAAGAGGAATGTAAATGCATTTTTTCTTCTTATTGCCAATGGAGAGCTTTCCTAGATTTGAAGTAAGTTTTCTTAGTGCCAAGTGGTTGACTTTTCTAGAATAAAAATCCCTCCAGGGTATGCAAAAAGTCCTCTGGTTAATATATTGGCATTCCCAGAACCCACTAAAGCTTAGGCAGGTTGCCAGACACCACTTAATGAGGATGCAGAATGTCTGGCACAAATCTGCATGAAAACCAGCAAAGGAGCTGGGGGTGGAAGTGCATGCAGTGGGGAGAGGGCTGGGAAGGCAACACATACACACCCATAATTAATTTTTAATGTCTGCATTTTGCAGAGAAACTGATCAGAAGTCCTTACCACAGGATTTTGAAAACTTGCTGGGAGCAGGAGTCTGGATCCTTCAAATTGGGAGAGCTGTGTTCTCATAGAAGTACTGTTTTATTAGGAGAGCAGTTTATGAGTTAGGGGGGGTTAGTTTTTTGAGGCGCGCACCAAAAGAGGATGGATATGATAGTGATTTTATGTTTTATTATCTGCTAGAACTGAAAAGCATTTGAAAATGTGGTTAGACAACTTGGGGGACAATGGAAGTCAGTGATTGCCAGCATCCACACAGAAAAGCTGTTAAAATTACATGTCAGGGATAGATAAATTACTGCTGCTGGGACACCTCGCTCAGTGTAAACCTGTGGTGGGGGCTCTGCCTGGTTCTACTGAGCTTAGGATTTGCTGCATGTTAGGTGGAATTGCAGGTGTAATGGATTCTCTGGTGGCTAGATAACTGCTAAAAGAATCAGTCATTCACCCAGATGAGGTATTTTTCCATAAGAGTGCCATTAAAACCAGAATATATTGGTTTGTGTTGAATCAGATATTTAGTCTTAAAGGTTGGCTGAGCAAACTTAGTTATATTCTGAATTGAACATTATTTCAGACATTTAAAGTGTGAAAATTTTCAGCATTTTTTTCCCAGGCTTTAGTCTCTCACTTACCTACCCAAAAAGTATTCCTCCTCTATAGACAAATTTATAAACAGACATTTGGTTGGTAGGCATCACTGAAATTAATTTTTTAATCCAAAAAAATTCTAATAGGAGTATTTTTTGCACATAGCTGAATTCAGAAATATGTATGCTTGTTACCTGCTTTTCAGTACAGGTTTCAGTTGTGTATTTCACCATTTTGGAGAACTGTTCCTCTTTAGAGGAATTCTAGTCACTAAAATAGTGGCACCTACCTGATGAGTATGGTTGGGTAGGACTAAATCGAAATCCGGATGTTCCTGTTTAATTTTGTTTGGTTTCGCTAAGGTGAGTTGAGAAATGAAAATACTGGACTTCATTGGACTTCAATGCTAATTGCAGTGGATAAAAGGACAAGTGCATTTTGCCAGTTGTGTGGGGATCTTTGCAAAGTTTTCTCTGTGTTGACATTGACTTCTAGCTGTCTATAGGACAGGGAAAACAAAGAGTGTTGGACATTGTACCCACGTTTTTAATCTAGCATGTTTAAGATTAGTTCTAAAAGGCAGGACAGTACTGCCTAGAAAAATACAGTGCTGAAATGCTGAACATGAGAATGGAGCAGGTTGATGAAGTGTCTGTTGGAATGTCCTTGTCTTTCCATCTGCTGATGTTCTTGATTTCTTCCGTGCTAACCACCCTGGTACCCTTTTTGTTAAAAACTGATAATAAATCTGCTTCTGAAAAAATGTAGCCATGATAGTGAATTTGTATTGACTGTAAAAGATGAGTTTGGAGATTTCAATTATTTTTAAACTCAGTATTTCATTTAGATTCTATGTTCTGAAATTGTAAAAGATATACTGACCTTTGGGGAAGATGTGTTTTTTTTGCATGTTTGTATGAGGAATACCTTGAGGTCTGAATGATTCTGTCATAACCTTGGACCCACTGAGTGTATTTAAGTTGTGATTTTAGAGGACAGTACAGAATTCTCTTAGGGTTTCTGTTAAAACAAATGTTAATGCTTAATAAAACAAGATCTAGAATCTCTCTCATATTAAAAGGAGACTGGAAAACAGTGTTTTCTTCTGGATAAACTCTGAAATGTAGAGTTCTAAAATAAGTGTTGAGCATTGACTCATATTATCTAGCATATGCCATTATAAGGGTACTGTGTTTTGTCTTCAATTTTCAGCACCAGTTCTTGAAGCATCTTCAAACAGTACAGTACTCTGCTTTTTAGACACAAGTTCCGCTCTTCAACTTTTCAAAGAATTATAGCAGAGAAAATGTGTGACACTTGCTTAATTATCTCTTTGTGTTGTGTGGCTGAGCCTATTATTTTGGTTTCTCACACCTGTAACCTGCTTGTTCTCCATTTTATAGAGGGAAAGGAGGGGGCAGTCTGTGACTGAGATATGAAGCAATCTCTTTAACGGCTGCCTTCTTCCACTGAGACTTTCATGAAATTTTTCCTGTGCATTAATTAAAAGTGATCCATTATTACTCTGGACTTGTAAACACCTCTGAAAATTCCATTAGGTGTTAATGACACATGAAGCAAGAATTAATATTGAATCTGTTAGTCCTGTAACTAGTTGAGATGTACTTAGTATATGTAATTGCCTAGATGTAACAGTATTTATTCAACTGTTGGGTGTAAATGGTGTTGCTTCACAATTTCTGCTTCTGCTCAACCCTTACTGGGTGAAGTGATGCTAATCCATAGAGCCTCTTTGGGCCTGTGCTGTACAGAATGTTAGCTGGATGTCTGCCTTGGTTTCTTGGGATTTTCAAAAGACAAAAGTGAATTCTCTGACTTGTGCCCCATGGGTCTGAGTTGAGGAGCACAGCAGATGTGGGAGAGAAAATGTAAGGAACTCTTATAAATAACCCAACTTAATCCCCATAGCTGTGGAACTTTGGTGAGATACCACGTTGGTGTGTGTTCTTCCCTTACAATTTCACCGCAATGGATGACTGGTTTTGCAGGTTTTCCTTAACTAATGCTAAGCAAAATTAAATTGAATCTTTGTAGAAATGCATGCAGATAGGGTTCAGTACTCCTAAATTAGTGATTGCGCCTGGTCATATAGAATTCAGGCTTGGGCTGACTAATGGCATCTGTTGGCCAGTGCAATTCATGTGTAGATGATTTGTTTCACAAAAGGTTTGTGTTGACTATAATTCCTCATCAAACTTACATAGATTTTAGAAGTGAGTGAGGAACTCGCTCTTCTGTGGGTATTTCCAACACTAATGTTTTTGGCTTTTGTGACCCTCTTATGTTCCTCTTGCTGTTGTCATAACCTTTTCAGCAGGCTTTTAGAAAAAGCCCATTTGAGATTAGCTTGTTGCAAATAACCAATTTTCACTTAGAATATCTTAAAGTATGAGTTATCCTTATTTAATTGGGAAGCCTCTAGCATGTGATCCATCTGTCCAATTAAAGCAGTTCGGATAATGTTGAATACAGGTACTTTCGCATAGCTTACAATAATAATTTTTTTTTAAAGCAACCATCTGTTGATGAACAGAAATACTGCCAGTGTTTGTCAAATGCGTGCTTTATCTGACCTGTTCTGCTTAGCACCTTATGGCAAAACTTTCCCATCAAAGCATTTTACAAATATTTTTGTTCTTACAGTCCCTTATTAGATTGGTAACAACAGTAGTCTAACTTTTTACTGTAGGGATTCATTTACCAAGGATTAGGGAGATAAATCTTTCTTCAGTTGCAAGAAGAAGTCGCCTGCAGTGGCTACAGAGATGATGATTCTAACTTGCAGCTGTAGGTGAAAATCAGTGTTCTGTTCTAATGATCTTTACAGCCTTTTGAAGAAAACAGCTGGAATAATGTAAAGTTTCTACAGCAGAAAGCTCCAACCACCTATGCAGCCCTGTCTCCTTTTTCTCATAGGAAATGGCTGGGTAAATAAGTAAAATCAAAGAAAGAAATATCACAGTGCTAATATATTAGTGCTGATAATGCACAGTAATGAGTTAAAAAAGCATTTGATTAATGATTCATAATTTTGTTTGAAATTACCTAAAAGCGGAGCAAAGCAAAAGGAATTAAAAGAAGTATGGAGAGGAATAAGAGGACCTCTTTAGACTGCAGACTGGGAGTTAGGTGTGCAAGTATTCTGGAAGTGTCTTTTGAAATGTTGAGTTCTCTCTTCAGTTGAATATGCAACCAGTAACAGATTCTGCCTTTTCCCATTCCCTGTTCTCCCCTGGGTATTGTTAGCAATTGGAGATGAAAGCCTTTAAATCATGTCTACATGGAGACACCAGAGCAAATCACTTGAAGTGTCGAGTCAGGATGTGTATGTTAGAGTATGTTAAACTTGTGTGTGAGTGCTCTGTTGAATACAGAATAGCCTTATGTATTTAACTTGAATCCATCAAAGTTCATTTCATGTTCTCATCTGATGGAGATCATAATTCAGAATGTAAGCGAAGTTACACTGATCTGTGTATGACTGAGAGGCTCTTGACGCAGATGTTTACCATGCTATGACTTCACTGTTTTACACTAGACTTCATTTATCTCAACTTTCCTCCATGTTGCTTGTTATTGATCAGTTTTCATGATGCTGCTGTTTAGAGGTATCTTAGATGGGCCGAACTACAAAATTTCAGGTGGATGTAATTTACACAGAAAATGGCAGTTCATTGAAATTGGGAAGTTTCATTGCAAATATTTAGACCTGACAGACTTTGACCCAAATCAAAATAAGACACAACCTCTCTCTGCTTCCTGGTGAACTTGTTTTGGCCAGAGGCCTGGTGTTTTCATGGTCCCTTGTCACAGAGACAAACTGCCAAGGATCCCACCTTGTGACCAGGGGTGCTGTGTTTCTAGGAACATGTGGTTTCATTGGACAGCCTGCAAGAGAAGTCTGCTGCAAAGTCTGGGACTGAAGAAATCCCTCATGGACTCGCCTCATATTTGGGGACCTGCAGTAATCTTCTGTATCTGTCTTTTGAAGCTGTCAGTCTTTTAAACATTAAAACTAAGAAAAAAAAAAGTTATATTTGACAGTTTTAAAACTGAAGCCTTCAGCTGGTGGGAAATTTGGAGTTCTATGGGGTTTGTCTGCTTTGAGAGCCCAGAAACTGTCTGGTTCTAGTTGGAGCTGTTTTATCATGCTTTTGTGGGTGCCAGTTAATATCTCTCTTCCCCTTTCTTTTCAATCTGAAGTTCATCTGATGGAGCACCTCAGGAGAACCCAAACCTCTGTTGCCTAAAGTCCTTAATTTTCCCCTTTTCATGTCAGCCTTTACCACAGAGGTTTGCAGGTTGCAGTTTCCTGTGTTTTGCATAGGAAGACTTACATACAGGAAAGAATATCCTGAAGCTTCTATATTCCAAAATATTAAAATGAACAGTGAACATATATTCTTCAGGGATCTGAGAAAGAAGGGAGCTGAACTTGCCTCCCAAAAGGAGCTGTGCTACAGAAAAGAACTGTCCAGTTCAAGTAGTTGCAGATGCAGTGTGCATAGCTGGACATTCTTTTGTAAGTGACCCTTACAAAATCAAGACTTTTCCTGGACATCTCTTGAGTCTCTCTCTCTCCTTTTTTTTTTTTTTAATTAAATATTATATTTTATGAAGTAATTCAAGCATTGTTGTGTTCTCCCTGTAAAAAAAAAATCTTCTGAACTTTCAGTTGGTCAAGAAGATAACAGCCACACTAAAAGCTGTGAAGGAAAACTTGGGAGCCACTCTGAATTCAATACATTGGGATTCTTTAATGGTTGAAGATACTGAAAGTACAGTTGCATGTCTGAAAAAATAAGAGGCACTGTTTGCTATATTAGCTGTCCCAGGTCTTAGCTCATTGTTCCAAGATGCTTGCAGGCTTCTTAAGATTATGGCCACTGCAGTAGAGGCAGATAAATTTTAGTACCTTAAGAATCTCTTTTATGATTGTACAGAGTTTTTGACCTATTCCCAGAGTCAACAAGTTGATTGCTTTTGAAATGGAAAAGTTTTGTCACAGAGTTACAACATTCTCAAGATGTAACATTCTTAGCCTACCTGATATGGCAGACATTAGAGAGAAAATCTGTAGCAAGTCATCTTCCCCACACTTTGAGTCTTCTGTTTGGGTAAGTTGAAGAGTCAAATTCTTATGGATGCCAAGGATTGTCTCTTTTCACAGTGTAAAAGTGTCAAAAGAATATTTTTTTCCTGCCTCTGACCTTGATGCATAAAGTGTACTGTAGTATCCTTGTGTACTTGAGATGTTCTCAGGTGTCCCTGACACCTACAAAAAGCCAAATGCTGTGTGCAGCTGGGTCTGTTATCTCCTAATCTCCCACATAGTTCTGGCAGTTCTCCTGTTGCTCCTGTGGCCATCTAGGCATGTCCCTCTCACTCTTTTTTTTCCCCTTGGTAGTCCTTTAGGGTACAGACATTTCAGAGATTCATCTGTAATGTCTAAGTGGCTTCCTCTTCTTTGCTTTTCCTTTCCACCCCAGTCAAGAAATTCCAGATGGAAGCTCTTTGGTGTTAGTAACAGCTGCACAGCAGATAATTTTTTGCATCCTCAGAACTGTAATATTTGTAACTCCATATATGTAGCTATGATATACATTTACATTAAGGATCTTCTGGTCTTTTAAGCTCCCTCAAGGCTCTTCTAGTCTTTCTTGATGCAGCATTTTGCCCTATTTTCTGTTCCTGGTTAGAAATAGCTTCTTTCAACATAAAGAAGTTAAGATATTCTGTTGTAAATTTGATTTTTAGGAAGCCTGAATATTTTAGAGTCCTGTGTTGTGATTCAAAAATTGTGCTCCCTTCTTTCATCTCTAGGATTTATAATAAGGTGTCAGCAATGATCTAGTCCATCTGGGAGCTTGCATCAATGCTTGGGAGAGCCATATGTGTCTGCCTCAAACAAGGCTATAGAAAAGTGTTCCACTAGCAACCAAGATGTCATCCATCTGCTAGACAATCCTGTAGCTAGTTAGCTTAATGACGTATTTATTTGACTCGATGTTTCTGCAGAGCAGAATCCAGCTTTCCTCCCTGCTCAAATTAATACCAAAGCCTCCCTGCTCTGGAGGAGAAAAGCCTGCCTGCTCTGGAGAATGTCAGGAAGCCTGTGGCTCGGTGGGTTTGATCTGTTTATCTGCCTGGGGATGCTGCAGTCCCGAATTCCGAGTGAAATTTGGAGAGATTCTGCTCTGGGAGGCGGCTCCAGCCTCCCCGAGCAGGCAGGGCTGGGGGCCGAGGGAATCCTGGAGCAGACACAGGGCCCGGGTGACCTGAGCTGCATGGGGAAATCCAATCATGCTGCTGCTGCTTTAGGGTGTTATTTTAGCACACGGGGCTGTGGGAGGATTTCCTCCTGCCGTGGGCAGATCTGGAATTGTCACAGTGAACGTTTTACCCGGCTACACACAGTAAACCAGGTGATTGTTGCACTCGGTGACTTTTGTGGAAGTGCTTGTTTGGGACTAAGGGGCTCACAGTCTTCTACGTACATGTATTCCACATACATGTATTTGTAACCTTAGATGGCCCTACAGAAAGTCAGAGCTCCAGGAATTGTGCTGGGAAGACTAGCTCTGTAAACTTCAGAAACTCCACGTTCATACTGAGGTAGAATTGGGACTGACTGTCATTGATTTCTTAACTTTCCAGTCACTCTATCCCACTGTTTTGGTCTTTTTTGAAGTCCAAAGAGGCCAAGTCACTCTTGCTGCAAATTCTAGCTTGATCTAATTTCTAATCTGTTAGTGAGTCAGACGTATGTTGAGAAGGGACAAAACAACAGGAGAAATGCAAATTTAGATGAAAACAATGTTTTGTGTTAATGGCAATTATATTAGTCTATGTTGAGGCAATCTAGTGAATTTAATATGGAAAAATACAGATGTGTATTCAAACCACTGTACAATTGGATCCAGCAAATCTTCATCCGTGTCTTGCAAGGGAGTTTACATGCAGCTTCACATGGAATTCAGTGGCTTCAATGGATTGAAGCCAACATAGGGCTGTCTACTGAGGTTGATAAATTTTACCTGACAGATGTTGTTTAAAGTAGCAGACATGGATACAAGTACTTGGTGAACTTCAAGGAAAAAATAATCAGTAGTCAATGCCAGTCCTAAATATACAGGTGAGAAAGAGATAAACAGATCATAAGTAAGGCACAGAAAAAAATGTGCTTTCTTGCGCACTAGAAGCATCTTGGATTTTTTTTTTTGGGGGGGGTGTGTGTGTGAGCATATTAGCAGTTCTAAGCTGAAAAAGTAGGTGAAAGTGAAATCAGGACAATTCCATGGAGGAGTGTAGAGATTGAAGGGGTGAACTGTACTCACTTTTGCTTCATCCTCTAATGCTACAAAGAGAATTGTAGAACAATTGAGGTCAGAAGGAACCTTCTGGACCTCTAGTCCAGTCTGCAGTAACAGAACTAAGGTTTTTCTGAAGAAATATTTTTGAATCTAGAAATTGTTATTTAGATCTTAATTTTCAAAATTCAGTGGTTTTTCATATGTTTTGAACTGCTTCTGTTCAGGCAGAAGTGCAGAAAAGGTCACGTGGAAGAAAAAAAGTGTGAGAAAAGAATATCTTACTTCTAAAGATGCTAAGTGAGTGCCAAAACCAGCAAAGCTGACACAACTCTAGCTGTAGATGGGAGGGAGTGACCATGTTAAGAGTATCTGAAAACTGTTGCATGTGTTTAAAGTAAGCAACACTTTTATTTCCTTGAGATGTTCTAAATAATTAAAGAATGTTGTAGTTTCCCTTCTGAGAAGGGAAACAGCTGACAACTCTTCCCTGGTATGAGCTTACGTATACTTATTTGTATTCCTTTTGTCACAGGGCTACTATGCATTGTTAAATAAAATAAGATAAACGTGTCTTTTCCATATCACATTATGAAAACATAGAAGTCCTCTCAGAGGACTTCTGATTGGTTGGAGTAACTTTGATTAAGCCTTTTGAGAAAAGGGGTATTTACATGTTGCTGTAAAGCTTACAGGATCAAAACTTGATTAAAACAAAATGAGAAAAGCATTTTTGTTGTTTTCCATAAAAGTTATATTTGCATTGGATTGATGCATTCTTTAGTCTGGTATGATACCATGCATAATAAAATTTAAAAAAGAATTAGAAGTCATAAAGCTATGAAGTTTTAAAAATTTCTGCCTTTAAAAGTGCCTGCTTCAGTTTTTATTTTATTATTGGTGTCATCAAAGGGAAGTATTTCTGTTTTGATGCATTGGATTTTCTGATGGAAAACAGATCTGCAGGAGTATTTCTGACAAGAACTGATTACTTCTTGTTTGGGAAGAACTTCTTTATTTTAGTTACATTTATTTGTTTTGGGTATGAATTTTTTTAAGTGCTTTAACTTTCTTTCCATTTCCACTGCAAATTTGGAACTTGATTAGGGATATTACTAAAACTCAGTTAACTTGAAGCTTCATTTTGTTTCATTGCTTCACTCCTCTTTGTATTTGTTTTACCATGTAAGAGAATATATTAATATATAGAAATGATGGGGCATCTTCCTGATTTATCTTGTGTTGGATATGTTTTGTCTGACTCTCTAGCCAGAAATATTAATCTTCTTTTCCTAATTTCTTACATGTGGAGATATTTATATGTGCAAGACCTTAAACTATTTTTTTTGTGTCTCCTGCTGCTGATTTCCCAGTTCTGTTTACCTGCTGCTAATCCTGTGTAGCTTAATGGAAGGAGATTTATACAAAATAATTTTGAACCCACTTTGTTTCTTTTCACTTAGAATTGAGACTAACAGAAAACCCAACAAGGTTTTGCTTCTGAAGGGCGTAGCACTGGCTGTGTCAGGTCTTTGTCCCGTTAGCAAAGTGTTTTCCTTCTTCCACCACTTCATATGTGTGGATGAATATGTTTTCCTTGTTGTTAAATATTCTTGTCCAGTGGCACGGAAGTGCTGTGTTTCAAAACAAGATTATGTGCTTGACAGCTATGGAAGTAATTAACATAAAATTGGACTGTCTTATCCAATTTAGTTTATGTATACTAAGTTAGTGTTTTAACATATAACGATAAAAAAAGGGAATGTAGAATGGTGGTATATCTTTCTGGAATAATTTCTGGAACGCCTGTTGCTTGGATCTCATGGTGGTAGGTTTTAAGTCCTGTCTTTCTATTTGGATACTCAGAATAAGGGGAAAGAAAGGGGTCTACGTAGATATTTGGAAGTCCTTATGCCGAGTGGTTTCTGTTTGGCACTGTTTTGTGGTATAGCCTTTATGCTACTTAAATTAAAAAAAAAAGGCTTAGAAAATAAATGGGAAAGACTGACTTTGACTTTTGCCTGGAAAGTTTCTTTGGTGAGTTTGAGCATGTGACAGGCCTGAATGCTGTCAAATCCAAGTTGAAATGAGCCCCTGCTCGTTTCAATTTGGATCAGCAGGGGCTGAACCTCTAACACACAATTAAGGATGGACACAATGTCTAACTTCAGTAAGTAGTGAGTTATCACGTCAAAGTCTGACCTGCTAGATATGGTAGACGGTACCAAAACACTGACTTTATTTTCAAGTACTTGCTATTTATTACTGAAGCAATTAGCCACCTTTTATGTTTCATTTTAGCTGTCTGATTGCTGGCACAGTATAATTTTTTTGTTCAAGGTTTTTCATATCAAAGCAAATTACATACTACAGGGTGCATTTGTTTTGTGAACATCACTTTTACAGTCAAAACCTTATGTGCTGCTGGATAAACAAGTCATGTTTTAATTAGGTATGTCTGTGTTCACCAAAACTATGTCAGAATGTAAAACCGTCAGATTAGAGTTTGATTAAAGGAGAATGAGTACCCTTGTGCAGTCTCCTCTGTACTGGTTTTGTAGCTGTGCTGTGAACTCTGTATTCCCTTTGTAGTGTCAAACAGTCCTGCAAAGAGCTGGCCATTAAATATTTTTTTGCATTTTTTGTAATTAAGAATAATTGTTGAGCAATTATTCATGATGATACCTGCCTGAAAACATAATTTTGTCTGTTAACCTTAAATAAATAAGTTATGCATTTTATTCATGTTTTCCATCTTCGTTTTAGAGAGACTGTAAAAGGTAAATGGTACAAATACAATATCCCATATAATTGAAAATTACTGATAAAATGGGGTAGAGAAATATGGATAATGCAGAGCTCAAATATGCTTATGATACATATAATTATGTTAATTAGCATATTAAAAAGTTGAAGTAAGAGTTCATGAATATTTAAAATCCACTATGAACTGTGGCAATGACTTAAAAAAGCCCCAACAAACAACCCAACCTGAAGTATATATTGCAAGGCCTTCTAATAATTTTACAAAAAAAAAATTACTTACTGTTCTTCTTTTTGCATGAGTGGCTGTTAGATTCATGCTATCTCAAAAGTTTAAGGAAGGAATAAGACTCCATTTCCTGTCCCTTATTATTTAATTAAACTGGCTGGTGGTCATGGTTTAACCCCAAAAAGCCCCTCGCTCATTCCCTCACCAATGGGACTGAGGAGAGAATCCAGAAGGGTAAAAGCTGAAGAACTCATGTGTTGAAATCAAGACAGTTTAACAGGGAAAATGAAAGCTGTCCATACAAGCAAAGCAAAACCCAGAATGATTTCACTGCTTCCCATGGGCAGGCAGGTGCTCAGCCACCTCCAGCACAGCAGGACCCTCTCATGTCTGTTAGTGACTGGGGAAGACAAAGGCCATCACTGCAGATATCCTCTCCTTCCCCCCTTTCCCCCCACTTTCTATATGGAGCATGGAATATGGGCTGGAATATCCCTTTGGTTGGTTTGGGTCACCAGTCCCAGCTGTGTCTCCTCCCAACCTCCCAAGCGCCCCCAGTTTCCTCACCAGCCTGGCAGTACAAAAAGCAGAAACAGCCTTGGCTCTGTGTGAGCCCTGCTCAGCAATAACAAAAACATCTCTATATGGTCAACCCTGTGTTCAACACAAATCAAAACCACAGCCCCATACCAGCCACTGTGAAGAAAATTAACTCTACCCCAGCTAAAACCAGCACACCAGTCTTGACTATCAGCTGTCATCCAGAACCACCAAGATGACTTCTAGATCTTGTTATTCAGACTATTTCTCAATCCATTTCTACAAACTTTGGCAATCTAAGCTTAGTAAGAGTTTCCTGGGTATCGGGTCTGAATTTGACTTTGTGAATATTTAAATAGCCTTCTTGAGTAGGTGATCTGTGGGCTCTGTATGGGATGGAGATTTTGGGTCATCCTCCTACTGCAAGAAATTTTGCTATGATGGCAGAAAAGTGGCGAACTTTGCCACTTGTTTGCTGCCAACTTTGCTCTCCTTTTCATTAAAACTGCAGAAGGGGTCAGACATGAATTGTTAACTGGCAGTGCTTATTTCATTGCAAGAGAATGGTATGGTCCTGTGGTTTGAATTCTGCATTAAAAAAGAGAACATAAAACTCTCCAGTGGCCTCTTCCTATTCCTAACTCCAGGTTAAGAGTTGTCAAGAAAACAGGGGGAGTAGAAGGGATGGAAATGTGATTATCAACAAATACACAGTAAAGTGTTTTCCCTGATCAGTACTTTTATGTATTTTATATTAATTTTTTATAAAACATGATTTTCCTCCCTTCCCAGTTCTTTCTAGCTTACCAGATGACTGAGGTTAAATTAAGTACTTCCCAGCTATGATTTTCAGGAAAGCAAATTTACTGGTACTAACTCTGCAGGAGCCCTGTGCTGATATTGATGGCTGGCTGTGTTCATTGGCAAGAGAACGGCTCTCAAGTGAGATTATAACCAAGAAAACGTGTTGACTACTCTCAATACGGATTCTCCTTTTATACCCAAGTCTGTGTTTGTAACTGAAAGTGTGGGATATATTCAAATTTGAACTTCTGTTCGTGTCTGTGAGGGGGAAAATGTCCTTATGTTTTAAGTGACTGCATATTGTGTCTGTGCAAATATAGGTCCTCTTGATGTGAGGAGAGCTATTGAACACATCGAGATTTGTGCTGTAGAAAGCTTTAGGAATGCTCATCTTGGTACTTTAGGATTTGGGGTGTGTGTAAGAAAAAAAAAAATCTGCTCTAACTTAAGGTTAGTAGAAGGATCCCAGCATAGAGGTAATATTTTGATTGTGGCTATTTGAAAGGGAAATGTTAGCAGTGTAATTTTAGCAGTATTCACAGACCTTGTTGATCATCTTATATGTTATGCCAGATACAGAACAAGATGATTAACTTTTCAGAACGAAAAAGATCTTTTCTAAAACCAGGACCACAGGGCTGTGTCATGTGACAATATTGTTTATTGCTCAGACTTAGGATTTGTATATACTGAGCAAATCTGAGAACCTTGTTTTGTTGTTAGGTATCAAAACTTATGCAATGTCAAATGTTGAAATGCTGAATTTTTGTAGGATGTTTACAGAGTATTATCAAAGATATTGAAAGAAGCAATGATCATTAACAACAATAAAAAAGAAAAATATATCCTGTAAGTCTTAATATGAAATGATAATTAAGAACAACAACAACCCAGGTGACTGTAACCTTCCTTATGATGTGTAGGTTGGAAGTAAATATAGAAACCTAAAGGAAAAGAAACATTTCTGAGTACATTACCACCAGCCCAGTTTAATGCAAAGACATGATTGGTTCAGAAATTAGAGCGGTTACTTTTCCATATGTTGAAAATAACCTGTGCCATGAAAATAAAAGCATAGTGCCTAAAAAAAAAGGTCAGAAGATTTAAATGTGGCAAAGGAGTGTCTGATGCCTTCACTGAGCTGAGGAGCTGTTCCAACTTAGGTATGGAGGCAACAACACTCTCACATCCCAGGAAATGCTAATTTGACAAAAGTGCCTGTTGTCCAAGAGGACTGTTTTCTAATTTGCCAGACAACTTCCCCACATATCCATCAGGATGACACACTGAGGAGGTTATTTGTGTATTGATGTTCTGTTCTTCCTTTCTCTCCTTGCCTTTCCACTGAGTTTTCCTGCCTGTGAGCTATTCTGGTTCCTTGCAAACTGAGTTAACAGGAGCTAAGGTTGATACTTTCAGGTAGTTTATTCCCAGCTGTTTTTGCAACAAAATTAATTTTCGGACTGAGTACTGCAAGTGTTTATGAAGCATCCCATCGGAGGGCAAGGATTGCTTCTGAGGTTGTGGTGAGGATACAGTTGCTTTCTCTTAAGTTAAAGCAAGTGTCTATTTAGAGAGACAAGGAGATAAAAGGCAGGAGATGACTGCGTAGGGGAGCTGTGTGCGCATGGAGATATACATTATAAATAAAGAAAAAATTAGTCACGTGCATCTTTAAAGCGAAGAGACTAATGCTAGCTGACTCCTCAGTCCTTTAGAGTATTCTGCACACAGTTGCCTTTGAGTACCCTTCCCTCTGTCCTTTTCCCCTGTGCTGAATGAAAAAAAAAACCATTGGGTGGAAAAAATGCTTTGGGAACATAATTCTGCTGTTGTCTCAGCCTATGGCTCATGTAAAGTTGAAGGTGAGTAGTAAGGGGGAGCACATTGCACCTGCCTGCCAAGGGGTCCTGTGTTGTTTTTGTCTGTGTACACACAGTCACACACTGAAGAGTCCAGTCTGGGACTTTTAGGAGGATGTCACATTGTTTCATCATGTTGGTCTGCTGTGTCTGTTTGTTGTTTTATTTCTCTTGATACAAAATACTTATTGGGAGGGGAAAAAAATAAAGCATAAGGAAAATAGATGTGATCCTAAGGTACTTGGTTTTACAAAAACTAAACTGCATATTGGTAGGGTTTCCCAGTGGTGACTTGTGGGTATACAGGAACGTTCTGAGTTATAGATTTTGGGGTTTGGCTCATGTTGAAATATGTTTATTGCTATCATGCTTACATCTCATAGTAAAAAAAAAAGAAGAAGAAGAACATTAAGTGTCTGATCACATTCTTTCTTGATATCAGACTTGACCTAATTTTGGGAGCATGTTCCTTTCTCCCTCACATTTCTGCAATGGAGTATGTTCAGTGCCTTACTGCTGTGTTCCTTTGACTGTCAATTCTGGGATAACAGGATTTCATTGCATTATGATATTTTTTGGGGTGTTTTTTGCTGTATGCTAAGATAGCTCTGATATGTAAAATCCAGTTTTTCTCTATTGAAACATGTACTTTCATCAGTTATGTTTCACACACCATACCCTGCTTTGGAGCGGCCATTGTAGTAATGCACTGCACAGAGCTCAGCAGGCTCCTTGAATCCTTCTGTTTCTACTGTGTGGATCATTCAGCAACATCCAGTCTCCTTGTGTTTGATCGCCATTGTTCTGGAGGCAGCCTGGCCTTACCCTCAGGAGATATTCTTATTTCCTGGCTATAGACATGACCAATCTGGTGACCTTTTGGTATTGACTCTTACATTTTGCTGACAGTTCAAGCATTTCGTAGAAGTGGAAACTGTTGTCTTGACAACTAAGCTCCACCTAATAATAGATAACTAAAGAATCCAAAAGTCCAAATACATAAGAATTCTCACAAAATTCAAACTTATTTCTGAGTTTGAGAGCTGACCTCAAACACAAATATGTTTGTTTTAGATCTGTAGCATGAGAAGCTCAGGCTTCACCACGGCACAACAGTTTTATGGTAGGCTTCATCTGTATCTGTTTTAGATGCTACTTTTTTCTGTGATAAAATGTCGTTTTTTGTGCTAGTTTGCTGCAAAGATGACTCTTTATTTGCACTGTAACATGTCATATATTGTGACAACAATATGAACAGTGCACAAACTTTTATTATACAGAATATTAGGTTTTCATCTCTATGTTTTTTCCCAGAAGAGCCAGATCGCTCCTCAGCATTTCTGCTGTGCTAATAATGCTTCTTACCAGAGCAGGGTCTCGAAACATGGAGAAAACAAGTTCTCATCCTCATTCTAAAGAGGAACAGCAGTTCTGGCTCAGCATTAAGTTGTTCCTCTGCATATAGAGTGCTTTAGAGGAGGTAGCATAAAGAATTTGTAGCAGAAATCGTGTGTAAATGTCATGTTCAGTTAAGGCACAAAAATCTATGCACAAAAACCCAGGAAGACTCTTCGGTTACCTGCAGAATTTTTCTGGAGTGGAGAGAAAGAACTGTTGCACAGCATTAAAGACATCCTCTGTGGGCTGCATTTTGGAGTAGAGTGGGAGTTAGTGTAAATGAGTTTGGACAAGCTCACTTTTTCTCGTTCCATCTGTGGTTTTAAAGGAAGATTAAACAGTGAGATCTATTTTTTTTAACTATTTGTGAAAGAATGGACATTGTATTTAAAATCACATATGCTGGAAACATCACTGTTCTGCTGGGACTGTGAAAGATGACCTCTGAGAGTCACTTTTATTGCAAAATGCCTTTGTTCAGAAAGACATCATTCATCTGCCATGTTACACTGGAGGTGATTGGGGTGTGGTGTGACACTGCTGCTGTTTGTCTCAGACTGGCAGCCCCCACGTGCTGTGTGTCCCTGTTTGCTGAAGAGCTGATTGAAAGTTTGGATGTAAGGTGATAAACCCTCTTTTTGTGTGTGTTCTTTTGAACCTGCAATGGAAGACTTCTGCAAAACTACTGTTGTCCAGAGAAGTAGTCCAAAAGCATATTAGTGCAGTGTTCTAATCTACAGCAACATGAGTAATCCCTGGAAATTATTTTGCATAGGCGGGAGTTGGTTGCAGAGGGGATGTTTAATTCATGGTGGAAAGGTAGCATATTTTCTTGTATTTTCTTGAAATATATGTCTTAAATCTGGAGATGTTATGGAGAGGAAGGCAGTAGTTAAGACCATGAAGCTGATAGTAAGGGGTGGAGGTTTTGAGTTTACATTCTTTTATTTCTGGAGGATAACCATAATTTTATTTATTTCTCCCCTGCAAGAGATTTGAAATGAACCAGGAAAGAAGATTTGAATGGTTGCTTTCCCTTTTGTTTGAACAGATGTAAAAGTATGCATTGAACAAGAGGAACAAATTAGTCTCTTGAATTGAATTTCTCATTTTTCATTTTTGTAGATCACTCTTTGGACTGTCACAATGCATAAGACCTTTGTGCTTTAATAAAAACAACCAGGTTGTGTGGAAAAAGAACTTGAGTGTTCTGGTTATGCTTAGTACTTTACTTTCTGTGCCCTTAGGACTGGGATGAATTAGCTTGGGAGAATACTTTCTAAATAAAAGGTGTCTATATTAACCTGCACAAAACACTTTCCAGTGATCTTCAGGAGAAAAAGAAATGTGTAAAAAGTAAAATGCTATTGAATAAAAATTAGTATTATATACTGAAATTATGAAAGACCTGAGTATCCATAGCTGAGGCTTTCAGTGGTTTTCAGTTAATTAAGACTATTTCAGTTGTTTGTAGCTTTCTCAAGCAGGAGCTGGAAATTGGACTGGAAATTTTCCATGCTGGTTATCTGCTTTGGACTGGTTATTTGGTCTGGAAGGCTTTTCAGATGCAGTGAACCAGCTGGAAGTATTTCTGAGCAGGAATTTAGGAAAGAAGATGATCGCTGCTGTCTCAGTGGTGAGGTCTCGCCCATTCATGACTGTCTTGGAGGGAAGAGTTGACATGTAGTGGTTGACCATTGCTGGGGCTGTGCCAGGACAGATGTTGCAGTGCTGCACTTCAGAGTGGCTTACTGAAAGGGTCTGGATTTAGACTAAACCTCCCAGTGGGAATGGGAAGGGAGTTACTGCTGATGCAGATCCTTCCAGCCATGCAATTTGACTGCAGCCTTGCAAGCGGTTGTGGAGGCACGACTGCAGTGCGGGAGGGAGGGTAATGGTCAGCAGTCTGTCAGCTGGGAATGGAGGGGCCTGCTGGGCTGGGATCTCTCAGACAAGCTCTGCTGCTGAAGCCGGTCTTTGATCCAGCAGGACTATCACAGGATGTTTCACTTGAAAGCCTCTTGTTTAAGAGAATGAACTGTACTTAAAGGATGGTTTCTTGAGGAGCACCTATGTGTGTGTTCTGTGATCTCCATCTGCCCCAGATGTATGTGAGCACAGAGCTCTCAGTTGTTTGGGAAAATGTCCCTCCAAGGGTCCTAGATCCTGTCTGCATGTAAAAAACCTGCAGGAGGTAGCAGGAGGAATTTATAAGAAAAATAACAATAAAAAACCCTATTTAGAAACAAGGAGCCTTTATAGATTACCCACTATGGGACCAGTTCTATAAAAATGGTTGTTTAATTGTGTCAACAATTGCAAGTACCTGGGTTTGGGAGTAAGTTGAGGGAAGAGTGATGTGAAGAATAACTATGGAAAAATAATTTTCCCTGCCATACTGCCTGACAGCAATGGGTGGCATTTTTTTATTACTGGCTTAAAATAGATGTAAATACATCCCCTTTTGTTTGAGTTGTTCTATAAAATGCTGGTCAGTGAGTTCAGTGAGGTCAGTCTTCCATGTAAGATACTTGGGATGCAGCTGAAAAGATACATAGCTTCTAACTTTTGTTCCCATGCTATTTGTCAACTTTATGCTGCAGGGAACTGTGATTTGCCAGTGCCTGTGGTTTTCAGACTTGCTGAATCCAGAAACACTTGGATTTCTGCTGTTTAACAAAGAAATGGCTAGGCTAGTAGAATTATTTCACTTCAAGTCATCAGGATAAATGCAGAAAGAAACATTGCTGGAGAGTTAGACCAAGAAAGAAGAAAAAATGCAAACATATTGCTGTAAAGTTATCCAGTAACCTGTGTGATTACTCCCAGTAAATAACAAGAACACCCGCTGTCATACAAAAAGTGGAAATGGGTCTGGAATGGCTGGTTAAAGCAGACTTCTGTGCATTTGTCACATGGAGTAATAAATAATTTGTCTTTACTCATGTGTTTATTAAGGGTGGCCCCATCAAAATGTCAATAAACATTGTTAGGAATGTAGAGGATCCATGAGGTTCTGGATGGATCAGATCCAGGGGTGTGTCTCCGTCTTGTGTGATTGTAACAAAGGGAGAAGGAATACTCAAGTACAAACAGAAGGTTCCACACTGCCTTTTGGGTACTGACTTAAAATACAGTCTCATGTTGAGTTTGTGACTTTTTGATGTGAATGCAATGCAGGGAGGAGCTGACTGTCCCTGAGTTTCCTTGGAAAGTGCCAACCTACCCTGCAGCTCAGGTTTGCAGCAGCCACCACTCTGTAAAGGTGGCTTGTTCAGATTTGTGCAGGTCAACTTTTTGTCCTTAATCATACTCAGTCATGTGCTGGTCGCCTCAAATTTATTTTTCCAAATGACAGTAAACTAATTTTTAAGTATTAAAACTATGTCTGCTGTAATGCAGCCCATGCCATTTTCTTAGCCCTCTGACATGTAATCAGTATTTCCATTAAAAGTTGTTCTCCTGTGCATTCTGTTTTTTTTATTCAGCTGCATTCCTATAGTTGGATAGCCTTTCCCTGGAAGTCTCTGAAGCACCAGGATTCTTGTTCACACTTTGCTTCCCATGATGAGCTGCATAAGGCAACATCTGTATAGTACAGAGAAAGCCCCCAAAAGAATATGAGTTGTGTCTGCCTCCTTGCTTGTCTTGGCTTGCTTCTCTTCCCCTCCTGTGCTCCAGGTCTGCTGTCCTAGTGCCAGTCTGCACTCTGCTTGTAAAACTGGGTTTTACAGCAGTTTTACAGTCACTCTGCAGTGACTGGCCCATGCCTGGGCGAGAGTTATGTTCGTTCTGCTGTTGGTAAAATGTGAGTGAGATGGTGACTCTATAGAGAGAGAGAGACCATGGAGCTCTGCTCTGTGTAGTGAAGAACTAAAGAGAAGCAGTGACAGGAAAATGAGCAGAGCAGGGAAGAGATGAACTGAGAGAATGCTGAAGGTTTAAGGTGGATGTGGAGAAACCAAATGATAGATAAACCAAATCCTGAAGATAGGAGTGGCAAATGACTGAAAAAGTGTAGATACTATTAAAAAATATTCAGAAATGAAGGAACCTTGGTTATAGGTGACTTTCACCTGTAGTTATTCACACTCAGTCCAGGCCTGAAAACTCTCACTTGTGTTGGATGTCTAGCTTGGTTCTGGAGTGGATGTTGTACACCGGGTGTACAAGAGCATTCACCAGAGCATTTTGTTCCTTCTGCAATGAAAATGGGGAATTAAATATGAAGTCAGTACTATGGCTGTGGAGGAGCAAATTAAAAAAAAAGGGGGGCTGGGGGGTGGTATTCTTACTTTGTCCAGCAAATGTTGGGTGTTTGCCAAAGGGAATGCTAAAAGCAGGAGCCCTGGTGAGAAGGACCATACTGATGGACACTTTTCCAGCAGTGGTGTCCTTGCAGGCTGTCCCTCCTTTCCTCTGCTTGTGGCTCTTGTGTCAGTTTAAAGAGGAAGGCTGCAGAGCTCTGCTCTGAGGCTTGTCTTTACATTGTTGATCAAGGTACTCTCCTGAAAAATAGGACTGGACTTCAGGACTTTAATTTTGCAGAACTTTAATTGCTCTTTGATTGAATGCCTTTGGTCATTAGTGCAATTGTAATGGGCTAATGTTCTTTGAGGCTAAAAATGAATGGCTGTGGTGGGAGAACAGCCATCTTTCCCCTGTGTCGTGCTGCAGACAGACTGCTACTTCTCTTGTCAGCCTCTGATGTAACTTAATTAATTGTAGTGGAATTACTCCTGATCTATAATTAAGTGAGAAGGAAATTGAACTGGACAGTGTGAGAAGTTCCCTGTGTTGTTGCTGGCGATTTTGAAGAGAAGTGGAAAAGTTCACATTTCATTACTGCCGGTCTGTCACCTTGAACGTGGAGTCCTTCTAACTAAGTACTGTCACAGGAAAAAAGTTATGAGGTGTGGTATGTAGGTTCAAGGTCACTCTTTCTTTAGCCAGTTGCAGAAGTTGAATTCCCTTTTTTTAATATTGCTACAGGGTCCTCACTTGTTGGAAGGTCATACAAAGACCTGCCTATGACATACCTTGTGTGCCTTCTGACTTTTGGATTTGCTTTGTCATATGGGGAGACTGTGTCTCATGTGTGGCTGGAGCTGTTATGCGTAACGTTCTTTTTTACCTGGCTCTCAGCAGATCTTTTGCTGCTTACAAGAAGTGTTACACCACAAGAACCACCGGTGTGAGGGCTTCCATACCACCGTAGTGAGGTGGTGATTACGTTAACTTTGGGGAGCGCAACTATTTCTGGTATCCCTGGTTGGATACATGCTGTTTACACAGAAGCAGTGCAACTCTGACAGTGGAAGCCTCCCATTCACATTTAAAGTTAATTATAAAGAAGTGACTGGAAAGAAATTACAGAATATCTGCCATTCCTCAGGGCTTTTCATGAAGTTTGTTGTCATCAAGAATATGTCAAAGCTAGTATTCTTCTGATAGCTCATTTTTCATGGACACTTCCTTTGTTAGATTTACTGCTCTTGTTGGACATCTGGATTAATTTTCCAAGTTATTTTGTAAATCTTGGTTTCGCAGTTTCCTTTTTTGATAATATCAATAATAAGTTTTAGTACTCTTTTTCCCCAGCTTGAAAAGTGTAATGAAAATATTTGATCTCTATGATAAAATAAAGTGTATTTGGCCAAAGATTAAATAAAAAGATAACTTTGAGGATATGTGGTATGAGATAGAGCTTGAAGAAAAATAAATACCAATGATCAAGTCTGTTGTGCTTATCCCAAAATACTTGATTTGGTCTGTATGTATTTAGCCTCTTCTCTCTTTTTTTTTTTTTTTTTGAGCTTTTGGAATAATCAAGTTGCAGCCTAAAACTCTTCTAATACAAAGGAAGTTGGGCTTTAAACTGTTACTTATCTTCTAACTTTTATTATTTAAAGCAATTTTTAGTGTGATTTTTGGTATAAGAACTCTTCCTTGACTGAATTATTTGTCACACTGATCTTTCTGCACAAACTGAAGCTAAATGTACTTGATATAAACCCAGAGAGAGTAAATAATTACCTGTATATTGCATCTCCCAACACTCAGTTCTGGAAACAACAGAAATATTTTGTTGAAAATCTTTTGAAATTTGGGCTTTTTGCCCAAAGTTCAGCTGCAAGGGATGCATCCAGGCAGGATGGGAGAACTAGCAGAGGGGCCAGATTGCATGGTCAGTTCAGGATCTCCATTAATTCTGGTACTCTAATTTTTGGGAAACATAGGATCATTTATAACATCACTGAAGTGAAAATATGAATTGTTTAAAATATAATAGCAATATTTTTGAAATTGCATTTAATTGGAAAACTCTGTGTGTGTTTATGCACATAGATAGATGTACTCTGCTCTTGTGAGAGCCCACCTGCTGTACTGGGTTCAGCTTTGGGGTCCCCAGCATAAGAACATGGACCTGTTGGAGTGAGTCCAGAGGAGGCCAGGATGATGCTCAGGGGGCTGGAGCTCCTCTCCTGTGGAGACAGGCTGAGAGGGCTGGAGCTGTTCCACCTGGAGAAGAGGAGACTCCAGGAAGGCCTTAGAGCAGCCCTCCAGTACTTGAAGGGGGCCTGCAAGGCAGCTGGAGAGGGACCTTTTACAAGGGGGAATGGCTTTCAATGGAAGGAGGGACAGTTTAGATCAGACATAAGAAAGTTGTTTTTTCCTTCTGAGGGTGGTAAAACACTGGCAGAGGTTGCTAAAAGAGGGTGGTGGGTGCTCCAGCTCTTAAAACATCTAAGGTTGGATGGGATTCTGAATAACCTGATCTGGATCAAGATCAGGTCCCTGCCCATGGCAGGGGAATGGGACCAGATGACCTCTAAAGGTCCCCTTCAATACAAGCTATTCTATGAGCCTATGATATATCCTTATATCATAAAAGCTGTTCCTTACTTTTGGCTTGGATAAACACATTTCTGTCAGAGTGATGGAAAAATTGTATGTTTAACTGTTCACTAGGTGCAAATTTTAAAATAAATTTTCTGATAATAAAGTGTATTTTTTGTAATGTTTATGTGCTGTCATAGAAGTATATTCCAATATTTTCTGTAGTTCTTATCAAATGTTTGAGATTGATATGCCAGGGAAGGTGGTGAGGGTGCCATAGAGAAAAATAAACTTGTGATGAAGTGTCTGTGCCGGGTGCTTAGAATTTCATTTAAGCTTGGTAAAATTTGGGAAATGTGCACATCCTATCTAGTGATGTGGGAGAACAAACAAATGAATTTCCAGTTATCCTTAAGGCAGATCCTCAGCTGTTGTAAACTATCACAAAGCAAATTAGGTTAATAGAAATTTGATTATATTTCTCTGACTAGTTGAAAAGCAGAGATGCTGCTGTGGTGTCTGTTGGATTTGACCCTTTTTCATTAAGGAATTCTTGTTGTTTAAAAACTGGTAAATGAGTTCCAGATGAGTCTATCCTCCCTCTGAAGTAGTGATTCTCACTTTTCTTCTACCCTTTCTATACTCTATATAGAAATAAAACTTTTCTTCTGGTTGTTTTTCCCATTGGCTCCATCAGCATCTTTTCAGGTCACACTCAGCTAACTTAGTACAGAATTACTGCTCAAGGTCCAAAAAAAGAGAGGAACACTCCTCTGCAGAAGAGAAATTAAGAACAAAATATTGATCTGACAATTTAGAAAAAGGATGCATTTTAAGTGTTGGGAAAATATTAGGGGCTACATGTAAATGTGGAACTTTTTTTTTAAAGATACTTAATGTTGTCATTTACATTTTGATTTATTTTTTGAATTTTTATGTCCAGGTAATTTGAGACAGCTTCTACATGGTTAAAATAGTCTAGACTGTAGGTAAGACACCATAGATTAGTACTAGCTAAAGATGCAGTTGTGGATGTTCATCTCGGTGACCTTATTTTTGTCAGCATTTTTGGATTGCAAATGGCTAATTTTGACTTCTACTTAATGTCATTTGCTGTTACCTTATTCCTAGAAAATGATTAAATCATCATTTTGAAATGTTCTTCTAAACAGTGTTAAATTCAGGACTTAGAAGAAGCAAAGAGAAGTATTGTATTACAGTAATTCTCAATAAAAATTGATTCGGAACAAAGCCATCCTTAATGGTAAGTGTCGTTTGAAGATGACCTGTGATTACAACCCACAGTTTTGCTGTCATTTAAGCTGGAGGGGACATGTGTTACTGCCTTGCTCAATTGATGAGATTGGATGGATGATTGAATGATGAGACTGCAAGCCAGGTCTTTAGCTTGTCAACTCATGCCTAATTCACAGTGACAGTGTGCATGGAAGGCAAGTGTCTGTATCCTGTCATATTTAAGCTTCTAGTTACAGCCTTCTTTCTGTTTAATGCTGTGATTGCTCCAAAACAGACCAGAGAAGGAAAAGATGGCTAGGGACAGAAATTGGCAATTTTTGTATATGACGCTTGCTTTTTTTTTTCCCCATTTCCTTATTTCAGTGTTACCATGTAGAAATTACATATTAAGGAAGTGTTATCCATTAGCAGAAATATTTAGCTGTCTGGAAAAACAGTCTGTGTTTTTATAAAATACGTTTTCAGTTCACTGCCTTCATTTGCATTTTCCAAAGCTTTTTGAATCTGCTATTTTCCCTTTTTCTTAGGATTTTCACATTTCTTCTGTTCTTGCCCCTTCTCCCTCACTTGATTCTCCATGTCATAGATGTTTCTGTCACTGAGAGTTGTGTTGTATAACATCAACAGTTAAATTATCATAATCAGTCCTAACTACTGACTAAATTGCAAGCAGCTCTGTATACTAAAGCTGCTGAAATCTGTCTAGTAACTTCTGTTTCCTTATTGTATTGTAATGATTTTTACCCCTGCTGTTTAGCAGAAGCCTGGTGACAGGAAAAGGAAAGTAGCTGTCTGGACCTGTTTGCTAAATGAACATCAAATAATGCAAGTTGTTAAATGAACATCAGAAAAAACAAATGTGAAAATGATGTGATAAGAGAGAATAAATGGAACTCTGATCTTCTAGAAGCTGATATCCTTTTAAGATGTATGGTTTAGATTTTTATAAGATACTGAAAAACTCAGATGCAGTTACCAGTGAATCACTTTTCATGTTTAGGTGTTTTAAAAAGTGGAGCTCTTTGAGATGGAGCCGGTTACAAGAAGATACTCAACGTACATAAAACTATTTCTTGTCACCTATGTGGTTTGATTCCCTCTATTCCTAGTGATTGTGACACCCTCATTGGCACAGGTGACTCTTGAGTTTGTTGACTCTCTGTCTCTCAAGCAAATGGAGTTACCATTACCCCAGCAGTCAGTGGTAATGGGTGGTAGGTTTTTCCTGTGATAGCACCTGCTGTGAGGCAAATACTAGAAAACAGTGTAAATGGTGTGCCATTAGCTGAATCTGAGCCCGAACAAGCAGAGCAGGTACTGCCTGTGCAGACGCTCTGTCCGTGTCTCAGAGCAGAGATTGATCCAGGAGCACACGCAGCGCAAAGTGCCCGGCGCAGCCAGCTGGGGACTCGGAGCCCTCGCAGCCTCAGTCTGGCTGTAATTCATTAGGCTGGTCCCACAGTTCTGTTTTGCAGGGTGTGTTATGTAAACCGTGTATATTATTGGTTCTTTAGATTATTTGTGTTTTCTCCAGCTGGATGAGTAAGTATTATGCGGAAGATTTGGGAGCTTGCATAAGCTGCAGAACTTAGAAACGTGGTGAAGTATCGTGACATAGTAGATGGGGTTGTCACAGCACACTGTGCTCCCTGTGCCTGAAACTGCCTTAATGCAGCTACAAAGAGGAAGATTAGGCTCATAATTAGTAAATTCCTTTTATTTTACTTTTTTTACTAGACTGTGTAATTTTTCTTCTTGGTCTCAAAGAGGAGTTCAGCTCTGGATGCAACTGTAAATACATGCTCCTTTCTTCCTTGGAGGGTGGAAGCTGCAACTTGTGACACATGACAGTCACCACCAGGTCATATGTGACATTCTACATGCATGTGTAGCATTACCTGTATACTAAATACCATAACCAAAATGATTTGACACATAGGTTTTAAGGAAGCATGAATATACCTTTGGTATTTTGAAGGCATGCATGGAGTCAATTTAGGATACACACTCCCGAAATTTTAGAAATGTGGATGGTTAAAATGATTGTGTTTGCATTCAGCTTTGCTGTTTCACTACAGATTAATAAAATGTACAAGTCATGAGATGGTGCTGTGACAGCCTTATTGGAAAAGGTGTTTGGGAGCAGGGTAGGAGGAAGCGTACAATATATGTGATGCACTATGCAGGGTATTGGTAATATAAGCATATCAAATAATTGATACAGTATGTCAGGTGTAATGGGAGTATATTTTTTATGTGTTGAGATACAATTGTGTTAAAAATTTGCATAATAGGTGCATGCGGGAAAAATCTAGAGTTACTGCAGACAGTTTGACAAGTATATATATATATATATATATGTTTTCCCCCCATTTTCTTTAAAAATATTTTTGGTTGAGCATTTTGCTTTCTTTGCTTTTGCCTTTTTATTTAGCAAAGTTTAGTTAGAAGTGTACAATGCACACGTGAAATGATTTGTTGTCAGTGTTTCTATCCCTGAGTACGTTGTATAGCTCTTGGACATATTCTGAGTTCTTTTTGGTAAAGTTGGTTGGTTTTAGAAGGCGTTCAAAGCACAGACTCCTACACACCTACAGAGAGGACTCTTGAAAGAAAAACTTGTTAAGTCATAGAATCAGAATGGTTTGGGTTGGAAAGGACCTTGAAGATCATCTAGTTCTGACCTCCCTGCCATGGGCAGGGATGCCTGTTGCTAGACCAGGTTGCTCAAAATCCCATCCAGCGCGGTCAAGACACAGGAGAATGTGATTCTCATCAGGGCTGACCTCAGTCTATAGAGTTGAGACCTTTGTTTCTGAAATAATTTGGGACTTTTTGGGGTGGATTGACCCTGGCTGGATGCCAGGTGCTCACAAAGCTGCTTTACAACTCTGCTCCTTTGCTGGAGAAGGGAGAGAAAATATGGTGAAAGCCTCATGGGTTGAGATAAAAGTGATGGAGTGAGATGATTCAGCAACTGCCCTCATGGGCAAAACAGACCTGACTTGGGGGAAGTAATTCATTACCAATCAAATCAGAGAAAGGCAATGAGAAATAAAAACTGAATCTTTCACCCTTACCCCTCCCTTCTTCTAGGCTCAACTTCACTCCTGTATTGTCTACCTCCTCCTCCTAAGTGGCGCAGGAGAAGACTGAATGGGGGTTGTGGTCCATTCATCACATGTTGTTTCTGGTGTTCCTTCCTCCTCAGGGAGGAGTCCTCACACTCTATTCCAGCTCCTCTGTCCATGGATCGACAGATCCTGCCAGGAGCCTGCTCCAGAGTGGGCTTCACACAACTTCCCTTATTCTTTTGGGCATCCACTTGCTCTGAGCTGAGATTCCACCATGGGCTGCAGGTGGCTCTTACTCCACTGTGGTCCTCCATGGGCTGCAGGGACACAGCTCCCTCACCGTGGTCTGCACACAGGCTGCTGGCTTGTCCCAGCTCCTGTGTCTGGAGCACCTCCTGCCCCTCCTTCTTCACTGACCTTGCTGTCTGCAGGGATGCTTCTCTCACATCTTCTCACTCCTCACTCTGGCTGAATTTGCAGTTTCCCCCTTCTTTAATACACCACTGCAAAGGTGCTGCACCATCACTGCTGAGCTTGGCCTCGGCCAGTGGTGGGTCTGACCTGGAGCCAGCTGGCATTGGCTCTGTCAGACACAGGGGAAGCTTCTGGCAGCTTCTCAGAGGAACGTCCCCTGTAGCTCCTCTGCTACCAAAACCTTGCCACAGAAACCCAAAACAGACCTTAAAAAACATCAGTAGCTTTAAGCCTAATTGGGAACAAAATCATTATCTGGTTGGAGAAGAGATCCAGTGTGTGTGTAAAGATACCTTAATTGATATTCTTCATGCCTACTTTAGCAAGGATTAAATAGTTGCCTGTTTGAAAATCAGTAGTGAGTTGATACATTTGTTTTCTGTGCTTGTATAAGACAACGCTGGAGTTACTTGTTGCATTATCACTATTCTAAGCAAGCATAATTCACACAGTGTACTTGAGAGATCTGGAAAGTTTAAGAATTTTATGTAATCCATCTAGTGTACTGGTATATTTGTGAAGCAGGAGTATTTTGGGCCATCTGTGCATTTCTATCAATGTGCATTTTGTTTGTAGAGTAGTGGGCCAAAAAAAAAGGAATCTCAGAAAACTGGTATCCAGAAGTGTCTATTAATTTCCATAATTTTTGGGTGTATAAACCACTCTGCAATTCTGGAGGCATTTATTAGCTGTTTGAAACAATTTGTTATATAAACTTACATTTTGTAAAACAAAACGCATGCTTTGCTTAGTAGGACATGCTCTTAGCACTCAGAAAACCTGATTTTCCTTCCTGTCATCTTGTCTACCTGATTTGGTTTCTAAATGTTAATATCCAGTGCCTTGGTACCCTTTTAGAAATAACAGGCAAGACTTCAAGGTAATAGGCAGTTACAGTCCCTTTTAGCTGACAAAGGAATGCATTTCTCCCTGTCCTGTCCACAGAAGATTGCTTTTGTCCATCAGGTTCAGATCTAGTGCTGCAGCTACATTCAGGTGGACCAGAAGGGTGGTACAAGGATTTGTTTCCCATTTTATTTGCAGAGACAATGTAAAGCGCTGGTAGGACTGGTCAAAACCTATTCAGTCAGGACTACTTTTGTCCTGCAGGTCTCTCATGCAGCCTGCTCTTATCCCTCTGTCTGTCCAGTCCCAATTCCATCCTACTTCCTTGCAGGGTTCATTTCCTAGATTAAAAATTTAAATGCTGTGTCTTCTAATCTCTTAAATCCCTTTTCTGTTCTTGTTTCATGGATGAGCTTAGCACTATTTTCTACAGATGCAATGGGCCCTGTTGCAGCCTCCCCCTTTGGTCACTTGGCTGCTCACTTTCTGCATTCAAAAGAGTCACCTCTGATCTTCTCTTGCAGAAACCCTGCCACGATTGCTGCAATCAAAGGCTGCCTGAGGTCTTGTTAACACAATTCATCACAGTTTTAAATATATTGTGCCCATATATTTGAGGTACAGACTTTTTTGTCTGCAACTCAAGAGTCCCTAAAGGGTAGTGAAGCAGCTTTCCAACCAAAGCCAGCAACAAAACTTGACTGGATGATCCTGCTAGATAAAGCACTTGGTTTATCTGCAAAGTCCCACACAAGTTTGAAGGCAAAGGGTATTTCCTGCTTAGTCTCCCAGTAAAAATGTGAATCCTATTGTGAGGTTGCTTTTTTTGTCACATATCTGCCAAGATAACACAACTGTTTGACATTTATGTGAAGTATTTAATTAGCAAATGTTTTTAGTTGAAAACATTTTAAAATTGCATAGATAGGTTGCAGGTGAAAGCTCTGGTGAGTGAAATGCATTATCAGTTTGCTCTGCAAATCTATTTCTAAAATTCTAAATTTTAAATGTGTTTTAAGGATGAACCAAGAAGGAATATCCTTATTGGTTGCCTGGAACAGCCTCCCCTATTCTTCTGCACCTGGACTCTTCTCACCATCTTCCTCACTGCCATTTCTTTTTTAGCCCCATTGTTTGAGGGTGGTTTGTTTTTCTCTCAAGTTGTGCTGTAAGTGCTTTGTGGTGTACCCTCTTCTGTTTCTCCATAGCTTCCTACGTGTTCCCCATACACTCCTCTCCTTCCTCTGCTGGGGTATTCTGGTGGCAGCTCCCACTCATCACAGCTGCTGCCATTTTCCCCATGTACTGTAGGGAAAAGCTGGAAGATAGAAGTTTCAGGACTACCCATGGAGCTTGCAAATTTTGGTCTCATACATACGGTGAATGAGGTTTGAGTTCAAGATCAGAGGCAGGGGCCTCTTGTGCTTGAGGTGAAAGACCAAGGGTTATTGCATGCAGAACAGTGCATCCCATGTGGACTGGCTTCTGGGGTCAACTCTCACGCCCAGCTGGCTGCCCTACACCTCTGTGGTGGAGTCGTGGATGTCGGGGTCCTTTTGTTGTGCTTTGGGGAATAATGGGCCTGGTCACTGGTGATGGAGGGCACTGGCCAGCACATCTGGCACTCTCATTCTGAAAGAGCCATTGTAGGAGTGCAGATGAGGGCTTGCCTTGCTTGTACTGCATCTCTCTTGTGGTCTGGTGTGTGGAATGACCCAGTGCAACTGCTGTTCTGGCATGTGTAGAGCACAGGATGGAAAGTTCTGCTTCCCAGGGAGGCAGATATGTGAGTTCTAGGTTATGTGGAAGTCTCAGTCCTCACAGAAAGAGGAGGGCCTGGGGATCTTGGAGCCCTATGTCCAGCTCCCTGTTCCTCTCTACAAGGAAATTCACTTTGTGAAGAAAGGTTTCTCTCGCACAGTTTGAGCTTTTCCCTAGCATATGGGTAGGTAGGAAGAGTTTGCCAAATGTGTTATAGTTACATAAAACATGCAACATCTGACGGATGTGAGAAGGGTTATAATAAATGATTCCTTTACACTCCCTCTTAGAAAGAGCCAAACAGAGTGGCAATACAAAGCCCATCAGATTTTCTTTCCCATTTATGTTGTTTGTTATGTTAGTGTGGAAATTCTGTCAGTGAGCATGGGCTAACAATGGCTAATTCTATTTGAGAGCTCTCTATTAGGCACGTACTGCACTGTTTCAAATTGCAGTGTTAATTCCGATTTTATTCGCTATTGCTATTAATACCTGTGTATATGTGGGAGATTATTTCCTAAATCTCATCTCCATTTCCAGACCTGCATCTGCTATGACCCAGAGATATGAGAGGCTGCTTGAAGTTCTTAGATTTTTTTGTCTCCTTTCTCCCCTCTCTGTCCTTCCCATGTTTAAAGCTGTACTAGTTTTCTGAGGGATAAAGTGAAGTTAAAAAAAGAAGTAGAGTTGTATTTAGGAGCTAAGGGATTATTTTGCTTTACTGGAAATATTTAGCCAAGTTGGTGGTTTGGAAATATTTTCATGAGAACTGCTGAGCTAAAAGTTACCGAGACAAAATTCCACAAAAACAACTGTGAACTCTAGTTTATAACCAAGTCATTGTTGTCAGCCTTCCGTTTAAAAACTTTCCATAGCTGCAAGAAAGACAGACTTATGGATCAAAGTGATCTGAATTTTTTTTGGCAATTAAAAAAGTTAACATTTGGATTTGAACCCCACTGTGACTAGTTCATTTCCATTCATTTTTTACTCTGTATCCTTAATAAGAATGACACCAAGGAGCAGAGGATGGGAAGAGACACTTTTTTCTATTTAAAATTGGTTCCACAGGATGGAAATTTGGCAACAGACACGGAAACTAAGCAAATCTATTTAGAGAGCTCTCTGCCTCTGTATAATGAAACCAACAAAAAAGTCAAATAGAGATTTTAATGATGAAGCCACACTTTGTTGAAATTTTCCATTGTGCTGTTTTCTTGGTCTTTTTAGCTTGATGACAACATAGTTATTTGGTGTGAGGTGTAATGTAAATTGAGGGTGCCGGCACCCATCTTGTGTCTTGTGCTCTTCAGAGCCTTTGGCCACTCTTCACACTAATGAGCCAGGTACAAAGAGTCTGGAATTGGTGATATCAAAGAGGCTGAGGGTGCCACAAATGGTGCTAGGATAAATGTTAGGAGAGAACTTTGATGAGAGGGGTCATTGCAGGTTTCAGACAATAATTTAAGGGTTGGGCTGTGGCTACTGTTAATGCAGGAACACATGGGAGCAAGTGGAATCAGTTTCCCGTGGCTAACTCCTACAAATCATAGTCATATCTTTTCAGAATTCAGGTGTCCTTTGTGGTAGGCTGGTAGGAAACAGCCAGGTTAGGAGGCTGGAAAGACATTATTCCCTGCACCATTAACTTAATGGTCAGCAAAAATGGGCCACTAGGGGGATGAATATTAATAAATTAATCTAGTAAAGAATAGTAGCAATTTGCTTAAGATCAAGGAGAAAACTTGGGGGAAGCTGTAATTTGCTGACTCAAAAAATTTTCTGTTGCTATGCAGTTGCTGGCACTCCCACACAGCTGGCAGACAGCAGAAAAATATTTAATTAAAAAAAAATTTGCTTTCTTTTTGATCCTCAGGTTAAAAATTTTTAGAAGATTTGATAAAGTCTTGTCTTCGTGGAAGAGTTACAAGAGGAGAAATTGCTGTTGCTTTGCTTGTGCTACTTCTTACTTACGGCCATATATAAAGGAAAGAGGTGTTACTTTATATTCCCTAGATATTTGTGTTTAAAATATGCAAACACTTAGGGTTTTTGTTTTTAATCAAGAGGCAGAAAATGACATTACTCTGTTTCCCTGTGTCTTGTCTGCAAAGATGTAGAATTTGTCAATAACATGGATACTATCTACTTCTTAATGCAGTATTTACAGACCTGTTACCAAGATGAATACAAGTTCTGTGAGAAGAGTCAGTAGAAGATGGGAGGAGTAAGGTGGCAATAAGGGGTTCTCAGTCACCAGAGTAGTTGGACTGGTTGGTGCATTCAGCCCATAAATTGTACACTGGGAAGGACCTTGTTGATGAAGTGAGAAAGTGTGCTGGTAACTGTAACTTGCTTGTAGTAGTAAGGTTGAAGTGGACCATGAAGAACTGGAGGACTGACTGACATGGCTGGGTGCCTGAGTAGTGGAAAGACAGGTAAAATTCAGTGTGGATAAAGTGGTCTGCATAGGGAAAAAATAATGGTGAGTTTTGAGCTGTTGCCATGTGTGAGTCAGTTACCAGTTTATGATAAAGAGCAGTGTAAAACTGGAGCTCACTACTCTACACTGATCAGAAAAGCAAACCAAATACTGGGAAATATTAATAAAGGAATAGAGAATTAAAGAGATGGCATCCTTTTTGCCACTTTGTATGTTCATCTTGTATCGTGTGCAGTCCAGGTCCCTCAGCTCAGAAACAGTATAATAGGATGAGAAAATTTTGGAAAAAGCAGCATTTTTAAGAGGTATGGAAAGGCTTATGTCCACAGGAAACAGGGATTCTTTATCCTGAGAAGAAGATGCATTGGAAGATATTCTTGAGATCTTCAATGTTGTGAGTGGTGGGGAGAGGGTATGCAGGTTTAATTGTTCACTGTCTCTGCCATCACAAGTCTTAGAGGAGGCATCAAGTAAATTGTAAGCAAACAGAAGTGAGTCTTCTAAAAACACTGTGCCAAAGAATATGGTATTTATTGAAGTTTTACATGGGTCCATTTTCTGACTGTAAAAGTTCAAAAAATAGTAATTTTTCCCCTGTAATTGTATGTGCAGTGAAATGGATAGGTGCACTTTGAAATATTAGTGTCTTCTATGCTCTTTTGCATTTTTGTGTATCCTTGTATTTCCCAGAGTCCTATCACCAGCCTATAAGAAAAAATGAGATACTGTCATTTGGCACAATTAAACGGCCTTCCTATATACCTAAAATTATTGAAACCCTTTTTTTATGTGTGGGGAAGTGGTTTTAGGTTTTCTTATTCAAGTCTCTGAGCTTTCTCAATTACTTAATGGGATATAGTACCTTTACTTGGATTTTAAAAAGGAGACTAGATTTAGTTTGTAATAAATGTCTCCACCGTTCCCTTTGGCCCTAGAAAATAACACACTCCACATGTTTGAGAACTTCAGTTGTGCACATAGGAGAAATGCTCTTAATTATGGAGGTGTAGGTTGGCAGTCCTGGGTTCTCACTAAGGCATCGTGCCTCTTTAGGCACACATGTTATCAGTAAAGAAGGCAAAATTGTCCTTTATACCTGAAACATGTTGGGTTCTTTCCCATAGCCAGCTTCTGAAATGGTCCTTTGCTAAGGCTTGGTGTAATACTGCAGTTGTTCATGCAAAGAAACCAGATGAATAATGACAATACTAAGAGCTTTTGTCTGTACCTTCCTGGGTCAGGTAAGCTCAGTTTCCTTCTTCCCAGAGTCACTCAGCTCAGTAGCAGCAAACGTTATATTCACGTTCTAAGTGCATGCACTCGCACAAATTTGTGCAAGTTCCACCTGCTTTATGCCATCACCCCTCTCCTCCCAGTGCCTGCACTGGATCCTGAACCTTCACTTGAGATGTTCACAGTCATCCTTGGCAGCCTCCCTTGGCAGGGAACCATGGGCTGGCTTGGGCTGTCACATCCTTGCTCCTCGTACTATATCTGCTCTGGGGATTTCCGTTTCCAGGACCAGCTGGAGAGCTTGGGTGTGCATGCATGAGCCTCCCCTGCTCGCTGAACCCTGACAAAAGATGGGTGATTTTACCCAGCAGTTCTCCTCACAGCACTAGGAGACCTTAATTAGTTTCTACTGTGATGGATGCTTTCTCTTTTAGGAAAACCGTGGTGCTAGTTGTCTGTGAAGAGGGCCAGTTCCCCTTTTGGTTGTGCAGTGGCTGGTGTGATGGACGGGTGTGTAACACTTTGCTTCTGAAATGAGAGACAGATCTGAGGATGGTCTTGAACACAGTTGCAGAGAAAGCACAAATATCAAAGTTTAATGGGAACCCAGGTTTCCTGATGGTAACTTGTTGTGCTAACAGCAGATTCATTTGTTTCCTAATTAATCAGAAGGAGTGTTCTTTTTATTTCAGCCATCTGGTGGAGAGCATGTTGTTTAGCTTCTTGCTACTGCAAATTGGAGCTACACAGGAAAAAGGATGTTTCAACTTCTGTTTTTGGCTTGTTTTTCAAGGTTGAGTCAGTACAGAGCACGTTAAAACATACTGTAATCAGTTGCAAAGTTCATCTCTCAAGGACTGCAAAAATTTAACTAAAATCGTCCTTCCTGAAAAGACAGGGTGGTGATATTGATGATTAATTGCTTTTATTACTTGCTTTATTCCATGTAATCAATTGTCCAGACAAAAGCAAAATTTCCTTAGTGAACTGTAGGACTATTCTAGGATACCCAATTTGTTACCACTTCATAGAGAAAATTCAATGCCGCTTTTACGTTTCTTCTTTGGATTAAAGTCAAAAGCATATTGCCTGTCAAACAATTTGTCGTTGAGTGTGCCATTAGCTTGCTAACTCCTCACGAGGATTTTAAAACATTGCATTTTTTTCCCTCCAGAAGTCCCCTTAGCACAGCCTTTCTTTGGAAGCTATATTGTTCTTGTGGAATATTTTCTGAGGAGCAGTCTGTCCCTATGTTTACTGCAATGTTTACTGTATTTTTGCCTTGCAGCCAGCAGATTTTAGTTCAAACTTGCCTGGGGGTGGCCTTGTCCTATTTTCCTCTTAGATGGTTCTGGCATTTATAGAGCTTGGGAGATCGTGCTTCTGAATTTTCCAGTCTGAAGAGCCCGAGCCAAAACAGCAGGGGAGATAGCAAACCTGTACGTTGTTTGGCTCACGGCAGCTGGGCCTGTTTTTCCTTTGACCTGAAGCAATGGCAGCTTTTCTTGGGTTTTTTGTGGAGGAGGGGGGGAAGTGAGGAAGAGGAAAGGTATGTGAGGAAAACTGCTTTATCTCTGTGATTGGAAAAAGCAAGGCTTACCTCTGCCTCAACAATCCCTCTTTTTGCACCCCTAGCAAAGGTAACTCTGAGCTGCTTTCACATGGCATATGGAGATTGTCTTTGTTTGAGTTACTTTATGAGTATTGATTATTCTTAAGTAAACAGAATGTGTATTGTTTTAATATTGCATTAACGTTCTTGAAAAACAAACTCTTTTTATGTTGCAGTACCACAGCCCTTGCGGAATGGACTTTATGTTAGAGGACTGGCTGCTTGGCAGTTTTTAGAGACATTTCATAGCTTTCCATCAACCTGCATTTTCTCCATTACTTCATGGTCACTGAAATAAAATAGTCTTGCCAGAGTCTCCACTGGGGAGCAAATTGTGATGAATGATTGTGGGAATATATGAAATACTCTGCACATGGGTGGCTCAGAGGATATAACTACTCTTTGGGTTTGGCCTTGTGCTTGAAGAGCCCTTCTTGTCTTTAAACACTGTCTCTGTAGTCATACCTGCTAAATGAGGTTTCCTGTGGAAATAAATTTCACTGTTGCTGCCTTTGAGATGTTGCAGTCTTGTATTTATCAGCAGATGTTTCAGTTAAGTTTTGCACTTATGTAACAGAAACATTTAGTTGTGCCACAAGAGTGAATTTATTTCTAGAAGAATGGATTTGCATGTGGTTATTGGAATCCTGAACTTTTGAATTCCAGGAGACTTAAGAGTTCCCTAAAAAGTTTGTGAGAACAACAGAGAGTCGAGGCTTAGTACATGCTTGAAGTGGAACACAAAATAAAACAGCCTGTGTGCCAAGAATTTCCAAGGAACTCCTAGTGATTAAACCAAATTAAAAAGCATCATATTTCCAAAGAGTGATAAGATTCCTGTTTGGATGTCTGCATTGGTGTGGGACAAATGGGTGATGGATCCTGAGCCTCCCCAAGCTGAAAATGAAGGGAAAGAAAAATTTTAATCTTTGTCCAGGTTTCAGTGTTTTCTCCCTTTATGTTGCTCCATAGTTTTTCCTTACTGATATGTGTGGATCTCCACAATGCTTGTTGAGAAGCTCAAGAGAAACTCTTGTTTCTGCTGTAGTTCTGGCAAGAGATGACAGTGCAGAAGCTGCATGGCTGCTCTTTCTGTGAGGAAGCTGTTGACTGGCTTCATAGTGCAAATTTTTTCCAGAATAAGAATTTTATTTGGCAGCTTTGATGAATTTCCCTCCTCCCCTCTTGTCCCCATTTGCAACTTTTGGAGTTGGTCAGTCTTATCTGCAAATCATGTTTCATCCTGAAGGGAAGATTATTTGGACCTGTAGGTGGATGCAAGAAGCAAGGAGGACATTAGGGCAGGTGCATGTTACCCTAAAGGTTTCTTGTTGGAATAAGAGTTAGCAGAAAGTTGGTGCTGTAGAACCAGCCTCTCCAGTCTCTCTTGGCTCAACAGTGTGAATGCCTCAGGCTGTCAGAGTGGGCCAGGAAGGAGCTGAGCCTTTCAAAAAATGTGCTGGCTTCAATATCATTAGGTGTGTTACGTAGGCAAGTAGTCCAGATTTGCCTAGCTGGTCTATATTTATTTTCCTCTCTTTCCATTCAGCAAGTCCATGTTGCAGTAGTAGGCTTTCTTTCCTTGGCGGTCTAATTTGTTACTAACATCCTCACCTTTGCAAGTTTCACTCTTTGTGCATAAGAAGACAGTCTAAATTAGATACATTAAAAAAAATCATAATCCATTCTAAGGTGATAATTTACCTCATTTTCCTTTAATAATAACCTTTTTACAGTAGTGGTTTTCTTTGTCTAACATGAACTTTTTCTGCTTTTTGATGTGTTTTGTTCTACAAAGCTTGGTGGGCTGTAGTGAATCCTTGTTTCACGTCTTCCCTCTTTTTCAATGATTGTCCAAATTCTGAAGGCAAAACACAAAGGTCGATGTTCTCTTGGACTTCAGTACTGCTTCTCATCTCACTTTTGTCACTAAATGTAATAACTCCTATAATTTGTCTTCTCGTATTTAATATTTCTCCTGTTGCCCTTAGGACTAGATTTCCTTTCAATGTTAATCTTACTCAGGGAGGCTGTAATCACAACTTACTAATTTCTTTCTTCTTTTAATGTTCTCAAGAAAGTCTTCCTTAACATTAGGTAGCAGATCCAGTAGATTTTTTGCTGGTATTAATTGCTGTGTAAGGAAGTGCCCTTGAAAGTCAGTTATGTAAATGAGCAGCCTTGAGCTGGCCATAAGAATGATGTTGGCTTGAGTTTTAATTTAATAATTGAGGAATTGGAACATAAAATGGTTCTTTAAATCTAAAATAGGATAGAGTCATATTCTTTATTAGACAATTTCTAATTGCATGGACTGCATCAGCAGTTTAACATTTAGTTTCAGTGATCACTTTGCGTGCAGGTGAGCACTTTAGATGGTCATTGTTGGATGGTTACTATTAGGAAAAATTCTTGTATTCAGTTGCTTTAGGTATTTCTAGTTGAGTATTCTGAAAGAAATTACTAGTTTGTTGTGGCTTTAAAACAACAAACTGAGTCTTTCTTAAAATACATTCTTATCATCTGCTTTTTTTCCCCTTTGTTAAGTTAGCGATCGTAAAAGTTGCTGTAAAAGTTTCTTGTATTTTTCCTGGAGATGTGTCATACTTGAATCCCTTGGCTTATTAAAAAGTCCCTGAGTTCTGGACAGTGGAGGGCACGTACCTCATGTCTGTTTGAGTAAAGGTCATTATTTATTGTTATGCACAATATATGCAAAAACCAGTGGATGTGAAGTTATTTGCAAATACAGGCTTGGCAAACCTCCTCTGGAATTCGGAAAGGGTTTTCCAGCTCGACTTAGTCATTTTTTCCCAAATGTCTTGGCATAACTGATCACTCAGGAGTGACATATGGTAGAAACATGCTCTAAGGGACAAGTCTCCCGGATGGCGCACAGCACCACACAAGATAGACAGATGGTGGCTTATTCAACCTTGGAAAAAGTTTAATCCTACATATTGGCACGTCGGCCTGGGTACTGAGAGAGAGGCACACACATGCCTGTGAAATCTGAGGCAAAGCTTTTGTGAGTTTGCTTGCTGTCACTGAAAGAACTAGAAAGACTGAGCTGATACTATACCCAACGAGTATCTGCAAAATTATGGGCTCAACGTGCTCTCCAGAAAAAGTGATGTTCCTTAGAATAGTGGAAACTCCAGAGGCAGCAGGACAATGCAGAGAATAAAATTTGGTGAACTTCTCACAGCTGTTTCCAGACTAAAACATGCTTATTCAACAAAGCTGCTGAGTACTTAATTTATGCACCAATAGCTGTTGATTAATTGAAGTGTCTAGTAGGAGAAAAGGGTATTTTATGTTTTTCATAGTTTTAGTTCTGTTTCAAGAGTTGCTACTGGCTTTATGAAGTGTATTAGCACTTCACATCAGAGAAACTGTAGCCTTTCTCTTCCGTAGGTTCTAACAAAAAGTTATAAAATCCCTGATGGTAATTTTAAATTTATAGCAGAATATGCAAAGAATTGCAAGTTTGTGGTTTTTTTTGGGGTTTTTTTTTTTTTTTTTTTTTTTTGGGTTTTTTTTTTTGTTGTTGTTTGTTTTTTAATAAGGAGAGGAAGTCATGCCTTTTGCTCTAATATCTTCATGTTTAAGACAGTGAAGAGAGAGAAACAGAATATTTGACATGGAAAAATAAATCTGCTTTGAATTCTTTCTGGAAACCAAGAAGCGATTGTTTGTTTGAGTGATTGATTGAACTTCTGGAGTCAGTGCCATTTTCTGTAAGGATTTTGAAAATATTGACCAATTGAAAAGATAAAGGATTGTCTGCAAACTTTTTTTTCCTCCACTTTCTTTTTCTTGTAGATCACACTCAATATTTACAACTAGAAGGAAAAGCAAGACTCTCTTGACTCTCTGGACTTCAAGGATATCATTATGTTATATTGGATGAGTTTAAACTAGACAAGACTTCTTTCGTAAACACTTCGAGAAAGGTAAATGTAATTCAAACAAATGTAATCTTTTTCCAGTACAGGAATAGTTAGGTCAAATGAATCCCATTCTAGTAACATTTCAACCACATTACACCACAGAATCGTCATCTTTTGGACACTTTGTGTAGATACATATCCACATATATATATTTCTATAGCTAAACCTTGCTAGTAATTTTTAGATGTTAAGAGATTTTGATTTGTCAGCTCTTGTATATTTTGTGGAAATGTACTGGTTTCAAGCAATTCTTTAAAATGAAAGAGGTGGCAAAGGAAGAGGCAAGAGAAGGGAGATGCCTGCAGTAGCCGGCCTGTTGGTAATTACTTGTATGGATGGGCAAGACCCAGTTAATGTTTCTGTTCTGCCTAATGAGTAAAATTATTTGAAAATGAGATCCTAGCTAGTGAACTATAAAGTCAAATGACTCAAGCAGTACTGATTGACACATACATTTAAAATACGCTGTGGTTGGGACACCCAGAGGGAGCTGCAAAGAGAGAGACTAATTCAATAACCTGTTGTTTAGGATATGCACAGAAGAAGTAAGAGATGTCAAATCATTACATTCAGCTGAGGGTGCTCTTGTGTAATACAAATATCAGCTAACTTTTGGCCTAGTATAAGCAAAGATTTGTTCTTTCTCTGGATATGAGTACCCATCAGGTATTTTTTTCATCACCCTTTTCTGTCTTTTGTTGTATGTCATTGTGAGAAATGCTGACCATAGGCAGCCAAGCGTGAGGGACCACAGAAATTGTTACAGAACTACTGTGCTCTTTTTACTTTATCTTTTTCTATCTACTATAACTAATTACTATAGGACTTAGTAAATAAAAATTTTAGTAAGTCTATTTTGCGCCCAAGTGCAGTCAGAAAAATGTGACAGACATCAGTTTACTCTCTGTCTAGACCCTGTGAGATTTTCTCACACACTTCACAGAAGCAGTGAGTATTTTTGTGGCCCATCCAGCCCTCTGTGACAGAGTCCTGCCTCAGTGTCAGGAAGCATGCCCGTGGGCCTTACAAACCTCATGTATTTGTGAGAGACCGAGCTACAGTCTGATGAGATGATTAAAATTCTGCAGATCCACAGCTGACACCTTTTTGACCCAGATCTGAAGTTCAGACTTGGAAATACTTCAGTCCCTTGGAATTTTAGGTCATGCTTCATAGAATTGCTGTTTTCATAATTTATAGCCTAAGCGTGATGGTATCATTGTTGAGTCGCTGAGCGAATTCGTGTGTGTGAAGCAGCCATCTGCTGTCAGGGCTGAGTCTTGTATCTCCCTGGCCAGTGACAGGGGAGGTCATTACACCATGTCAGATGGGAATGGTTTAAGGTAACAACATGGCTGTGTCCAAAAAAAAGTCACTTCTGATTACTGGTAGTAATGACATTTGGAGGACTGAGATGGAGGACAGGGAGTTTTAATAGAGGAATGGAGACTTTGTGAAGACAGAGATGTGAAGGGTTTGCATGTTTGAGAGGAACAAAGGCTGGCTTTTGTAGCCGGGTTTTGAGTTATTTATGGAACCAGATGAGGAATAGAGAAACTGTCTGCACAGTGGAAAAGCAGACTTCAACATCTGGAAGAGAAGCCGCATCGAGTTGTTAGGCCACTGACCTAAGGAAGCAGATAGAAAATGCATGTGGTCTCATTTTATTTTGTCTAGACTTGCATACCTTGTACACTTCCCAAGTGGAGAGTGATTTGGTATTTTGGAACTCGTACAAAGCTTCTGCATGTTTTGCTTCATCCAGTGAATGTCCTGGAAACCCAGCATACCCTCAAGGTTAGAGCCTTGTGTTAAACTTGCTGTAACATTTGGGCAGGATGTGGGTTAGTACTAATGATGGGATCCTGTGCCATCTTGCTCTGCCAGGTCCTGTTCCTTTGGAGATGCAGTAATCAATACCAAAGAAAACTAATGCAGAAACTAAGAAAATTGTTTAGCAGGAAATAACTGATCCAAAGCATCGGAGACCAAAGATGGTTGAGAAGAGCCAGACACAACTTGTATATGCAGCAGTAGGGATTTTACCATACTAGTTCCTGCAAATTGCTGCCAGGCTGTTGAGAGCTGAAGTTAAGGTTGAGCTGAAACATTAAAAATTAGGACTAAGACATCTTGCTGCACTCCTCATGGAATACATTTAGGCTTTATTAGCTGTAGCTGATTAAAAAATGGACTCTCAACAGGTGTAGCCAAACAGGAGGAAGGAACAATTTGAAAATCCTCATTTATGCATTAATCCAGTGGTAAGAAAATGTGAAGTTGTAATTGTCTTCTATATTTTGCTCCTCCTTGTTGGGAGAATTTTTTTTAGATACTAATTTCTAATTTAGTACTTAGTCTCCTTTCTTTTTCCTCCTCCTCCAAAAATCTCCTCAGACCCTGATGGTTTAAAAATGATACCATGCAGAATTGATGTAACTATGTGTAGGTTGTGATGTGCAGTGGAGGTGTGATGTAGCTCTCTTAAAATCTTAAAAGCAGGTAAAGCTGAAAATGCCTACATTCACTTTTATGCTGTCTGCCCCCTTTGTTCTCTCTCCCTCCCCCTTCTGCTTGTGCTCACTTGCTCTCTCTTTAGTATAACACAGTTGAACAGCAGTGAAGTGTAAAATGTGCTTTTGCCAAGGTCAGTTTCTTGTGATTACTCGCCTGTGGCAACTTATGCCAGTTGCAACAGACTGAGTCTCAGCAGTCCACAAAGTCACACTGGTGCTTATGCAGAGGACACCCAGTGTAGGTTACAGTAACCGGAGTCTGGAATAGCTCACAGTGCTGCTGAATTTTAGCTGCTTTATTTAACTCTTCCGATCTGCCTTGTGCTTGCTTCAGTGGTTTGGAGTCTGTGCCATGAAACGCTGGGTTGTCCTGGTTCTCTGGAGACACTTGAGGAGGATTTTGGGTAGATGAAATTCTGTTGTTAGAGGTTGTTTCTTTTCTTATAGTGGATGGCTCAAATTTCAGAATTTCTCATAAATGAAGAGAAGATGAAGCATCATGAACACGTGCATCTTCTACATATTACCCATATTTTTTGGGATTGCTTGCTTTTGGGAGAAGTTGTATCAGATACTGTCCTATTGACATGGACACAAGAGAAATTGTTTATCTACATAGCAAGAAATACTATTGAAAATTTTAAGAGGTAGTTTTTAAGCAAGAATTTAAAAGATGAGGAGACAGTCAAATGTTGTGCACACTCATAAGCATAGAATAATTTTTTGTTTAGAGGATAAAAATAATTTTGACTCTTGAGATAGGGGAATGAGCGTGAGATTCCGGAACATTCACTTTAGTAGATAAGAGTTGTTGGATCCCATTTTGTTGTATACACTGGATTAGCTACCACCATGTGGAAATAAAGTTAAGAAACCTTTACTTTAATTCTCCTTTCTCACAGATAAGCAAACACATCCCTTTATGGAAAAATGTTGTATTTAAAACAGAAAAGCATGGACTTCCTGTATTGTTTGCTTATTTGTACTATCAGTAATATACAGGATTTTGTTTTCCTTCTGGAAATATTTACTTTTGGAAGAAATATTTATCTCCTGAGCTGTGTGATAGTGACTTTGGGGTTGCTTGTTTGTCAGTACTGACTAGTAGCGAGGCAGTAAATAATCTTGATGATTGACTGAACGGCTAGGGGTGAACTTTGGCAACCTGGACGAAGTTCAGAGTTTCACAGTTTAAAATTTGTTATGCATTTGATTAATTTTGAAAATATATGTTGCTCTATTCTCTCTCATGTTTGCTTTGGAATGATTCCTGAGCCACAAGTAAAATAATGGCTCAGCAATTCAGTCTTGTCCTGTAAACACCCTTGCATAAAGCACACAGGAGTATTCTTGTTGTGCTCAGTGAAACTCCCTACAAAACAAGGTGAAGTGCTTAATCCTGTATTTTCAGTTTAGTCTTGCTTTCAGGCTTAGAAGGAGAGTTTTTCATCAAGGAATATGTTACTTGCTGCTTTTTTGCCTACACGGAGGACTGTTAAATTAGTGTTTTATTTCAAGAGTGACATTTGCTTGTATGGTTTTCAGAATTTATCTAATTCCATGGGTAATCCACCCCCTTCCGTTTGCTTTTAACAACATTTGTATTGGCCCAGCTCTTATGGAAGTATATCCTTTAAGAGCTGTGTTCAAGACTTTGTGAAGATTGATCTGTCTACTCCCCTTTAAGCTGGAAATTCATGGTAGAAATGAGCAGTGTTTTGTGTGTGTGTGATGGGGTATAGAGGCCTGTAGTACTTGCAGTGATTAGTGTTGTCTTCTAATTGTTAGAGCAACAGTGAAATGAGTGTTCCCTGTAGGAGGAAATGGCTGTACTAGAAGAAGCTGGTCTTCAGTCAGCTGAAAAATGAGCAAGTGGGTGTTCTTGGGTGAGGTAATACCCACCCAAAAAAGTGGCATTGTCTGTGCTTACCAGAACCTGCCACATTAATTTCCTTCTATCTTAAGGAACTTGTGGAAAGGAAAGAACTCTTCAGGCACCAAAGTTTTTTTTGGAACATTTCCAGTGACGTAGGTCCCTGCAGTGGGCTGCTGCTGCATGCTCTGAGGATTTCCTCATCAGTGTGTTCAGCACGAGCAGGCAGTTGACAATTGAGATGGAAGGAATCTTCACAAACCCCTGAACCCATTCAAATCTCTGTGCTGAACTCCTAACTGATTTTTAAAAATTCATTAGAACTTCACTATTTCTCACATTCTCACCTCCTGGATTCTGGATGATAACAGAAATGTATTGCTGCACACATTAAGGGTAGATGTTGGGGGGTGGGGTTTGGACAAGTGACATTCTGAATTCCTTGAAATCTTGTAAGATTTGTAACCTAATTTTTCTTTTAACTCACGGGTAGAGATCCAAAAGCTGGTTAAGGGATTTGTTCATACACTTCCTACTAGTTTTAAAGGGAGTTCTTCAAGTAAATGTCCTTGTAAGTTTAAAAAACATTTACTGAGCTAAGACAGATGTGCTGGAAATAAACATTTAACATATGGATAGAATCTTACTTTTATAATGCTCTTGCAGCTTGTGAGTGCCACAAGAGTTTTCCCTTCCTGAAGGCAATCACTAAACTCTTGTAGAAATAGAGGAGTGCCTACCTACTCATTGCTTTATTAATTTTATTAGAAACAAACTAGGGAAATGAGCAGTGAATTTGTGTTGTGCAGCAAAAAATTTATCTCTTTTTTTAAAACTCAATATTTCTCCTTTTCTTGGCAACAGTAGCAGTATCTCATATCATAAGTGTTCTATTCACATTCCAGGGAGTATTTGAGAACTAGGAGCCAGGTAAAGAGAAGTCAATAAATTTAGACAGAGAAAACATTCTCAAGTTCCTTATAGAAGATGTTTATTCCAAATAAAGGTCTGTGTAAATCTGAGGGAGCAGTAACTCTGTAGCACTTATCACACATATGTCCTTGGAAGATGGAAGGAGAGACCGATTGATAAATCATGGGAGTTTCATAATTTCCCCTTTTAATGACAAGTTTTTCTTTTTGCTTTAACAGCTTTTAATAAATGTCAGTTCTAAATTTCAGTTACGATAAGGCAGCATGATTCTTATAGTTTCTTTCATCAGATGGGCAAAATTCAGTGATTAGAATGTAGGATTAGGAGGCAGGGTCTCTGACAGTTTTTTACTTATGGCTTTGACACCTGAATCACTGCATGGACTAGGACAGTCTATAACATGACTTTAGCATCCCCAGGGGAAATACTGACTATAATTTCCTGCCTCATGGGTGCATATGAAGATTAACCTCATGGAATGAGTAAAGTATTTATTAATAGATGATAGTTATTGATATGTCACCTACTTGTTCATAGCAGTGACATTGCTAATATATTATTCCTGAGGGGGATGTAAATGAGCACATAAGCCAAAAGACATTAATTCAAGTAATTTTCATCATCCTATTCAAAAGCATGTGAATTCAGTAGTGGCCATGTTAGTACTTACTGTTTGGATGATTTAAAAATACTTTAAAAAATGCCATGAAATACAAAGGGAGAACTCAAGGTCATGCTCACTTATTCTGTCTTCACATCACAGTGACTGGAGTGCCTTTGATAATCTTCCTTTAAAGGCCTGCTAGCTGACAGGACAGAGAAAGCAGCATAAATTTATATCCAGCTGCATTTTAGAAGTTTAGTCCTGTTGCATGTTTTCTGCTGTACAGGTATGATGTATGATTAAATTGTGAAGTGTCCAATAGCAGCATGGCTTTTTAGTTTTTTATTTCTCACATTTTTCATGGCTGAGGTTAAAGATAAATAAAATATTTTGCCAGTCTGTTTCCAGTGTCAGAGCTGTCGTTTGGACTGCCATGAGCATGTGGGAAAATGAATATTACTTTATATTTCTTTCAGTGGTCAGCTTGAAGGATGTGAGTGAACAGCAAGGTCATACAGGGTTTTGAATGAGGCTTTTAATAGATCCTTTTACTGTATTATTACCTCCTTAATGAAAAAGGCTCCCTGGTCATTTTTTTTTGTTTCTTTATTGATCTAGAATTCTGTATATATTCTACTATGCTTTAAATATTAAAAATATTCTTGTCATAAATGTCCTTTGGGCTTAAAATGGAATTACTGCACAAAACCTCTGTTTGGGATGTGGGCTGAAAGAAAGACATGAGATAAATATGCAGTGCAGAGGAGAGGGAATGCCCTTGAAAACCCAATTTGCTACAAAAGCTGTGGCCCAGAGATAATTTTGACATAGTGCTTAATATCTGATCTGTTGTCTGAAAGTAGTGGTGGTGCTCCTTGTTCCTCTTGGTTCCTCTGCCATCAACTCATTGGACTCATCTCCTTTTTTTAGTGTTGTAGTCCAGTTTGCCTAAATATTACATTTGAAAAAAAGAAGGCAAATTAAGCAGCTTTAGTAAATCTCATCTGCTTTGATAAACTTGATGCGCAATGACTGAGTGGGGCCATAATTGGTGTTCTGCTGTGGTTTCAGTCAGAAAGGTCCCATTCCCTCTGCCCCAGTGGTGGACACAGAGCTTGTGCCCTGCAGCTGTGTAGAAGACAGCTCAGGAATGTGGCCCAGCACTCTGTGTCCTCTGCAAGATTTCACTGCCTGCAGGAGCTGCTGAAGGTTACTGGTCATGGCTTTGAACCCTTGTGGTGAACACACATAACAGAAATATTCAGAATGAAAAGACACACTGAATTTAATGTTGTGTTTTTGCAATGAGAGTTTGAGTTTCTGTCTGATATTATTGGTGGAACTTTTTCTCTCTCAAGAATTAAACCCAAAGCAATGACTTATGAATCATACTTTGTGCCCCACTTACAGACTAGCTTGACTCATCAGTGATTTTTCTTCTGGCATGATTTGGAGGGAATGCCATTTATTTTTTTCATATGTAGTTTTCAATAATTATTGACTGTGGGATAAAGATAGAGATGAAGGCAGTCCAGCTAAACACCTGATTTTATTTAGGTCTGTGTTTCTAAGTAGTCAAACCATACAATAAAGTATTGTATGATTGCTTAAGAGAGATGGGGGACATGGTTTTCTGATCCTTCAGTGATAATATCAAAGAAAGGCAGTAACAAGTGAGGACTAAGACCTCATTATTATGCTCATAATTTATTTGGCCTAATATTTTTCAGCTGTATTAGAAATGAAAAAAAAAAAAGAGTAATCTCATGTCTGGAAAGTATCTCCTGCAAATAAAGCCCAGAACACAAAGCTTCTGATTTCTAGATTTTCTTTAAACTACTGATGATCTCATGATAAGATGCATTTTTACACAAATTTTATTGGTCATGTAACTTCTGCAATTCTTAATAGTACTTCTTTTATTGGATAATGTAATTTTAAGTGTTACATTAATCTTGTAATATAACCAGATGCACAATACTTTTAGTATTGTTTTGTGGGAACTTGAAAAGCAAAACTCAACTTCTGTAGTGCTTTCTAAGTTTAAAAATGTATAATAATCTAGAATGAACACATTGAAACACTGTAAGAATATTCTGTCTTATTAAGAGCAACCATATAGTTTTTTCTATATTAAACTGTTTTGTACTTGCTTTTTTCCTATAACCAGTATCTAAATACACTTAATGTCTTCTGTAGAAGCTATAAAAGCTTTCAGTTAGGATTCTCAAAGCCTTTTGGTTTCATTTGCATGCATTTGTAAGCCTCAGTGGCTGAATTCTTACATGCAAACAGTAAATTGTTTAATCTGTTCGATATTCTCTAATCTCTCCTCCTCACTATACATTAATTGTCAGAACCTGACTCAGGGGATTTGTTTCATGCAGGAAACCAAAATTATCTGGAAAATGCAGCTATACAAGGAATTCCCTTAAGAAATTACTAAGTATGTATTTTTCTGCTGTATATGAAGACTCAAAACCCCTATCTTCATTGCAGGCCCAATCAGTAGGTGCTTTATCCGTTAACTGAAGTGGAATTCTGAACTGAAATATCTTTAATTGATGATTTAAAAGTTGTTGGAGCAACTAGAGAAGACAGAAATGTGACAGATGTGTAGCATATCCACATGCACAGGCCGTAGGCAAATGTATATATCATAGATAAGAAACACAGATTCTTTCTGCAGGTATGTGAGAATCCAGACTCTTCTCCTGCATCCTGTTGGCACATGGTCATTGATCTATGGGGAATGAAATCCATGTGGCTAAATGAGACTTCTTAAATTATTGGCATTAGTTTGAGCCAAATATTTCTTTTGCATTACACAACGAGTGGGAAAACTTTGGTGCCAAGGCAGGAACAGAACTGAGTGGTGAATGTGACAGTAATACTTATTATGGGGCTTTTCACTGTAATCTTATCTGACATGACCAGTTCTTAATTGCAGGTAACTTTTTCCTCCTTTCAGACTGACCAAGCAGCCACCCTTAATACAAAAAGTAAAGAAAAACTTGCTCTCAAATTCCCCATTTCTTTTCTCTGCTGGAGGCATCCAGTTTTGTTGATAATGATCTAATCTGTTGCATAACCAGAGAATACTGAGCCTGCTGCCATAGCCTGCTTCTTTCTTGGCACTGTTGGAAGGCTTCAAAGAGAGACTGTGTGTGTGAGGCGACTGCTCTACCAGCAAGAGCGAGGGGATCAAAGCCTACGTTTGGAAATGGAAAACAACAGAAAGAGAAGCAGTTACCACACAGTTGCAATCCTGAAACTGAAACCAGTCTCACAGGAACGAACTATTTTGAAGCTGAGGGTAATTTATTGGAAATTGTACAGAGCAGGAAAAGATCATGGATTTTTAAGGAAAATTCATCAAGATTTTATTTTGTAGTTTCTTGAAATTTTGAACAATTTATTGTTCAAAAAATGGATGTATTGACCATTATATAAATTGATTTTGCATGATTTTATGCTGCATCACATTTTCTTCTTGGCTCTGCTAATGTTTTCAATTAGGAAGTTCTCAAATGAAATCGGTTGCAAGGATTCCTCCAAGAAAAAAATAGCAAAGTTTCTGTCCTGGTTTCAGCTAGGGTAGAGAAATTCTTTGAAGGTTGGAGAGTTGTTTCAAGATTGTATTTAATGATCTTGGGAAAAATACAGTGGCCTGTGGTGTGGTTTTTTTTTTTTTTGGTTTGTTTTCAATTTAATAATAAATGGAAAGAATTTCTCTCCACATTATCCCCCAATGTTTTGGATGAAAATTCCTGATTGTTCAGGATTTACCTAATTTATGAACATCTAATTTATTTTTCAGTGATATTAATAAATCAAGTTTATTATTCCTTGTATTTTAAGTACAGGGTCAGATATTATTTTATTTTCACTTGCAATTCTGAATGTTTGTCTTTAATTCCATATGAAAATGTTCATATTTACCTATGCTAATTTAATAAGCCCTTGGAAATGTAGGAATCTGAGCTGTACGTTATTAGGGAAACTTGCTGTAATGTACAAAATATTAAGCAGAAAGAAACCATGAGACTTTCAGAGTGCCGACTTAATGGAGTGTTCTTGGCCATAGTTCATTTGTCCCTATCATTTACTATGCTTTTTACTATGGTTTTTATGGTGGGGAAAATGACAGTAACAGGTTTTTTCATGCTCATCACCTCCTTGTGGAAGGGAGGAAAAGGCAAGTTGGAGGTGCAGTGAGCTCACCCTGCTGTCCTTGTTACAGGGGAGTGTTCCACAGAGTGTGCCCAGTTAATGGTGTGGCTGTGCCTCTCATTGCTGGTGACTGGCATGCATGTGGTGTTTCCTTTGTGCTGTGAATCCTGAGAAAAACCTCAAAGCACTATGTGCTCCCTCTGGATAGAGGTACACTTTATCAGGGTGTGATGCTTAAGTGGCTGAACCTGTTGGCACACATAAACGTTAAAATATTGTTCAACTAGAGTTTTGGTCTCCAGTGTTAGAAACATTCACCTCTTCTTGAAAAGCAGATTCCTTACTATGTATATTTGCAAAAATTTAAGTTCTGATGGTAGCTTGTCCTGATGCTTACAGGAGGCAGCTGTAGTTGTGACAATGACTGCTTCCTTGGACTGCCTTGCTCTCCGTGATGGTTTATGTTTCTTCAAGCATTCTTTGTTCTGGGTTGAGAAAAAAGGAGTGGTTGGTCAGATCAGACTCTTTTAGGACCTCAGCTGTATTATAAAAAATATGAGCAATCTGGATCTTTTGAAAGATGTGTGAGATGTATTTAGAAATTATCCTGAGGGTCACAGGGTATCTTTATCCAAAACTGCCCCAGACCCTTTCTTGGAAACACCAGTCTTTGAAACTTTTCTTATAAAGTCTGTCTTTTTAACAAGGATTAAACAAGATATTTTCCTCTCTTGCTTTGTGAAACAACTGAGTTGTTATGTCTGAAATTAAAGTACTTTAAAATTAAGACAAAGAAGAGACTTGGCATGAAAAAATACAGACCAATTTTTAAAGCTTAGCAGTTTTAAGGGATGAACAGTTCTCTGATCCCTAATTGTAATGCTGACAGTCAGCTGCATTGATACTAGCTCTTGCTGGAGAAGCACTACCACCAATTTACTAATTGCCATAATAATGTTACCTGGAACATATTAAATACTTGTTTAATCTTTTGTTATATTTTTTTTCTGTCATTCCTTACTAGTAAAATAGATCAGCAGCAGAGAAATTTTATATGCTTAGAGGATCCTCCTCTTGTCCTCTTTTTTTGGGTCATTGAAATCTCTCGCTTTTCAGAGGCTTTTGTACTTTGTTTTTATGTTGAGGGTATTTTTGACAGGGAGTCAATGCTCAGATTGCAGTTTTAGTTACTATGGAGAAGCTTTCCCACAGAAAAGCTTATGCTCTATTTTCTGAACACTGAATTTGACCAACTTCCTCTTAACTTGCAGTTCTGAAGTTCATTTTGTACCAGTTTTCTTTAGACTGAAAATTCTTTTGGCTCAGGCATGCTTCCTCTTAGCCTTTGCAATCTGTAGTGTCCTAAAGGAAAAAGATGAGGACTGGGACAGAAGAGGAATATATCCTAAAAGCCTGTGTATGAGAATGGAAATAAATGTAGCTGTAGTCTGATTGTCGGATTTTGCTGAAAGAGAGCTGTGGCATGGCTGTCTTGGAAGTGAGTTTATTGGAGATTTCTAGTATATTCTGATATATGTATGTTAGTTGCTCTACTTGAGGATATGGTTTCCTTACACGAGGTGCTAGGTTGTTGGGGTTTCCTTTTTATGTTGGGCAGCATGTAAGAGTTGTTTAACTTAAGTTTTTTTCCCTGGGAAAAACTTCCTGGGTCTGTGCTGAATGGCAACAATACACGTACTTGGGTTCATATGTAGTGGGGTTTTTTTTGGTACTTTCTGTAGTTTTTCTTTGTGTCTGCTATACTGAATACTGTTTGAAGAGGTAGCTACATTAAGGTGTAGTTCAAAGTGGCAGGAAACCATATGAAGCTGAGAACTTGATCCAGAAATAGATTGTGAAAGGTTCTGAAAGCATTTTATTTTCACCTGCTCTGTCAGCATCTGTGCTGAATGAACACTTACTCTTAAGCCCACTGTTCTCGGGCTGGTTAGATTGTGTGATTTTTATTTTTTTTCACCTCCTTCAGCAATAGGAAGGCATTTCTGCAGCCTTTGAAAGGCCCAAAGGTTTGATAGAATTGTGCTGCAATGCAGGCTTTCCTCCTGATCCTGTGCAGTCACTGTGATGTGAAGGGTAGGAACCTTTTTCACTTCATCCTTTTATTTCTTTCAAATCACCCATTAAATACGTGAGAAAAAGCAGGATGCTGGAGAAGAGAAGTTTTCTACATAATAAGAAAAGTTGGAGAAGAAGAGCTTCAGAGAGGGAGCAGCTTTCTGGGTTATGCCTGGAAGATTATTCAGATTGGGGAAGGACTTCAGAGCACAGGGCTCAACCCCAACATCTTTTCAAATTCCTAACTCAACTAAAGACCGATCAATTTCTCAGCAATTATCTGTAAAGCAAATGTGGAAGCATTTTAAGCATTTAAGTATTTTCACTGGCTGTTGTCAGAGTCTGAGCCATAATGAATGCTTTCTGGTCTCATTTTTTTCAAGGTACTATATGGGATGAGGAAGGAGTGGACCCTGTATAGAGGGTCTTAAGGTTTCAAACATCGGAAGAATAACAATATTATCAGGTAACCCATGAAGAAAGAGAGACGTAAGAACTGCAGATCACACTGCAGCTGATCTTCAAAGATTGGGATTAGAACCAAGGTGGTATTTTCTGTCTCCTCTTTTTCCTATCTGTGTAAATAGGGAATAGACATATTTTGATTCTGGAATTTCAATACTGAAATTCTTAAGTAAAATCTGAAGTTCTTAAACTACAAACAGATTCAGGTTTCCTGAACAGATGACAGAGTAATCCTGAGGAGTGCTGGGTTTTGCTTCCTCTTCCTCTCTTTTGTGGCTCTGTCTCGCTGAGGTTTGCAAGGAAAAGCTCCTGAACTCTGGCAGCGGATAAAGGCTGAAGCTTCTTGTGTATAATCACAAGCAGGCTGACAGAGACACTTTATCAAAGTGACAGTTATTGTGTATAGAAGATTAGTGATAGACAGGAAAGATTTTGTTATGAAGTCTTTCCCAAATCATGAACATTTTCAGTTGTGTGACCTTTTCTAGTTTAATTAGTGTAAAACTTAAAAATGCAAGGCATCATGATTAGAGAAGACAAATGTTGTTCAGCTGAATTGCAGAGTTTATCCCCTGAATTTGGTATGAGGCATGATGTTCCTTGCTGGATTGCAAAACTGGAATTGGCTCTTAACAAAGGATCATCTTGAAAAATCGAATTCATGTCCTTGTTTCTAAGACCAGCCATACCTCTTGTGGTTTTGCTACTGCTGTCAGCTTGTATCTTCTTGTGTAAAAGTTTTAGATGCATCAACACTTCTATTAATGTTTATAAAGAAAGCAGTGGGTTGAAAATATGTGGCTGAAAACCACATTTCCTGCAGTTGTCCCAGCAAATTGCAGTCTCTTGAATTACATTTTCATAGGTATTACCTGATCCTCAGGTAATACATATGAAAATGTGAACTATTCATTCATATCCACACATTTCTCAGTTTGGTTCTGGGGAGAGGAAAAGCAGCAGGGACAAAATACTGAAGCTTCATGATGTCATGAAGCTTAAGTAACTTACTGTGTTGTGTTGTCATTTAATAACTTCTGACAATTTTGTGTAGTTTTTGTTCTGTCTTTGGAAATGCAGTTTATTTGCTTATAAAGCAATAACTTATGATATTGTGATAACTTGGGGTGTTCCAGTCTCCTCCTCTCCAGTCTTTATTGAAAGTGTGTGTTAGGGTACTGCAGCCAGGTTGTCTCTCCTACATAATGATAATTTCGGTTTTCTTTCCAAAATTCTGGGCATGACACTTGTTTTGTTGTTTATAGGAAGCATTTGAATATCTACTGTCTTAATTCATGTAAGTTTTAGGTCAAATCTTTATATAAAATCTTAGAAAATATAGATGAGCACAGTTTCTGCATGTATTATTATTGGTACTTCAATGTTGTCTTTGTAGTTATTATGGAGACTATTCTGATGGAAAAAGTGTTTAGGACTTTATAGCTGATTTAGAATTATGTGCATGTATTTGTATCATGTTCATTGAATCAGAGAAGAGGCATCAAAAGCCATTTTAGAAGAAGCTATTGCTATTTAATACTGGTTTTATATTTATTATGCAAATGACCTCATATAAACCTTAATTTACTTGCCTTAAGTACTAAGAAAATAACATTTTTAGGTAGCATTTTAATTTAGTTGCTCCATTCTGTACTCACAGTAGGGTTATCTGTGGGAATGTGTTTTATAGAGTTTTTTTTTAACGATTTGGCATTGTGTAGTTGAATAAATAATTTGCATTTGAAATGTGAAAATGTTAGCACCACTTAGACTCCTTCCCTCTTGCAAGCTAGTCTGCCTTTTTGTCTAAGCTAATTCAGAAGAATGTGTTTGCACACATGTGAGGAAAGCCAATATCCAAAACATGACAAAAGAAAGGATTTCTTACATAAATATCCTGTGTTCCACCGTGGGTCAGCAGTGTCCTAGAGCAGTGAGATTTTTGAGGTTAACAGGCAAATCTTACAAAGACTTCAGTTTAAAAAAATAACTTTAAATATGAAAGAATAGTAAATCTTCTCTGTTTACCTTTAATTTTGACCTCATTTTACAGCTCCTCACCCATGCAGTCGATGCAGTGATTAGACTTGTCCAAGGCCATCCACATGGCCTGAATGTTAGGCATGATGGCATCTCTAGGAATGCTGAGAGGTCTCCCAGATGTAGGTGGGTAGAGGTATTGACATAATTGGACCCTCACTGCCTACACATGAAAAACAACTTTGTTGTGGCATCTGTGATGTTTTAGCAGCACAAATTTTTAGTTATGGCAGATGCATATCAGAGACAACCAAAGCTTTCTGGCTTTCTTACACAACTTGGCACACAGATCAGGAAAGTTCTGTTTTGAACTTCAGTACAAAATGGAAATCCTGTAGCTGGCAACTGTGTCCGACATAGGTCTGCACCTAGCGTGCTTTTAGTAGCTTATTATTGTCTCATGAACTAGTTGTTTCTTTTACCTGCTTTAGGTTTTATTTTGATTTGGTGATGTGGCTTTGATAAGACCTCATGAGTTTGATCTCTTGACCAAGGAAAATTCACAGGACCTGGTATTTTGGCTTCAATTTTTTTTTTTTAACACAATATTCTTTGTGGCAGAGCACAGCTTGACTGATGACAGCCTAATGATAGAAAAGTTTGCTTTGAAATGGGGTTTGGTTTAGAGCAGGAAGGACTGATGTGGTCTTGTAAGGGAAATGTGATGAAGGAGCAGGGAATATTTCTGCTGTGTTGTTAGGAGACCTTATGCTTTCCCTAATTTTTCTTGGTTTTATCTGTGTTTTCTGTCTATTACTGAAGATGTGCTTCACTTCCTAAGTTCAGAGTGGTTATTTTGTGTCAGATTCAGTTCAGCACATATTCATTAGCTTTTTTTTTTTGTTATCTGGAAGAAATTGCCGTCTTGCAGAACTGAAAAATGTAATTTGAGATTTTTCTGAGCTTGGAACTTTTCCTCATTGTTAATATTGTTTTAATTTTTGGGCAGCTCATCAATTGAATGTGTTTGTATGAACACTGTGTATCTTCTATGCCTCATATGTGCTGCTGTGAGGATCATGTTCTCCTCACCAACAAACGAGATGTCATTGGAATGGGAAATATTAACATTGCTGCCAATTACTGCAAAAATGCTGAGAGTTTTCACTGGAAGAGACACTTAGTCTTGTTAAGCTTCAAGGCTTAACAAATGCCTATGATACAGATCAGGGAGGAGGGGAAAGTTTTTTATACATCTGCAGACTGATGGGCCTTGATTTGTTTCTGAAACATACAGTTATGGCTGTTGTCTGAAGTTCTTGATTAAATAAAACATAAGTGTCTAGTGTAGCTGTATCTAAAGAATCCCAAAGGATTGAATATGGCAGTTGCTCTGATTTTATGATAATATTACCCTTTGCCCCCTTGTTTATCACCTATGAAATTGATTACGTTTTCAGTGATATTAAATTAATATTGTAGGCTTAGACTCTAGATGCAAATTAAACTTTTGATTAAATCTTCATTTATTTCAGGTAATGTATGAATTTCAGTCCAAGTACATGAAAGTAATATTTAAAAATGCCATTTCTGTAACGTAGTAGTGAGTACATGGGAAATTTTGCTGCCCTTCTGGTGATTGAAGAAGCAAGGTTTTCTTCCCTTGGTATGCAATAAACCTTGTGAGATGCATTCTGCCTGGAGAGCATTATAGCTTAAATAAGGAATAACTGTGGAACTGTAATTAAATACAAATTGCAGTGCTAAAGCACACTCAACAAATTATCACTTGATAGAGTTTTCATGGTTCTGAGGAGGCTCTTTTAGATGAAGGCAAATTTGAATGCTCTTGCTTTAATTCTACACTTCTGCTATAAAAACTCACTCTGTTGCCAACTTTCTCGTTTTTATTTGTGCTTTAGATTTTCTAGCTTTTCAAAGGAAAGGGTTTGTGTTTTTTTCCCCCTTAACTCAAAACTCAGAGAAACTCTTGCTCATGTGTTTTACTGTTTGTTAAGTGAAGCTTTGGTCATCAGGGCATGACTCTGGCTTTATTAAACTGCAGCTGCTGGGCAGTTCTTGGGGGCTCACTGGGCTTGCATTCACTGGGGAAGTGTTCCAGGCTGTAATAGCAGCCTTTGCCATGCACTGACACTGTGTGACATTAACAGTATTTATACAAATGTGACACCAAGGAACAACCTTGGAAGATGAAGAACTTCAGCATAAGGTCTTTGTTCTAAACTTTCTAGTTATAATTTTGAGGATTAAGTTAAAGAGAGAGGGAGATACACTTAAAATGCAGGACTTTAAAAAAAGTTAATACAAGTTTTTGGTTTAGTTTCATTTACCTTTTTAGTTGCTGGCTTATAACCAGTCTTCTTGCTGAAACTGAAATAAGCACATTTAGTGCAAATTGAACTTCAAATTTCAAAGCACTTACAAAAAAGAATTCTGAATAATCAGCGTTTGAAGGTACATTAATATTTTATATTGAACTGTGTATTAATTACCAGAGAGATGTTTTCATTTTCCTTTTCTTTTGGAAAATTTAAGTATTTGTAAGAGATATGACAGACTGCTACCAAAGATCTTGTCCTCTGAAAAATTCTAGGAAACTGAGATCAGTCTGGCTGAGATTTTTTGGTGAAGGTGCAGCTGCTTGGCAGTTAATATGACCAAAGGAGATTGGTGGTGGTGGTGGGGTGGCTTTCATGTGTGCAGAGGGTTGTTTCTAGTGGTCCTTCTTCCTTTCCATCTTCTTGATGGAATGTGAAATACTAGGTTTGGATTTCATCTTAATACAGCTGAAGTTTGGTCTTGTTAATCATCAGGTCCAAAGTTTGTATCTGGTGGAATTCTCTGGAAAAATGGTGCATCTTTCAAAGCTGTTTATTTTTTCCCCTAAAATACCACTCTAATTTAAAGAATTAATGTCAAACTTGTAGAGCAAACATTATATAGAAGCACATTACAATATTACTATGTACTAGGGGAAATATATCACAAGAAATTTATATTCAAAGGGGAATTCTAAGAGAAAGAAATGTACAGATTTGATTATTATGGAGGGCAGGTAATGAGAATTGCTTGTCTCCAGCCAGAACTTAGGTGCATTAGATACTGAAGTACTAATGAAGAAAATAGACTGGATGATTATTTTTTTTCATTTCAAATGTTGACTCTTCTGTTTTCTCTTTTCTTATGTTGTGCTCAGGATTTATCCTGCTAGTGATTAAAAATATTCCAGTGTGGGCAGTAGAACTGTAATTTTGATAGCATATCTTGCAGTATTGCCTAGCAAAATTTTATTTCATTTATCATAGCTGTTTAAATGATGCTGAGTATATGTGTGTTTTCCTTCATCTTTTCTTGATTATTGTTCTCTGGTCTTCTTCAGTGCATTACTTGAAAGTTGTTTTAATATATTATAAATATTCTCATTAATGCATCCTTTTAATGACTCCAGGCCTAGATATATTTTTTTAGTAAATGTATTTTAGTTACAAGCATTTGTACCTATTTTTCCCTCTGTTTCTCTGTAGCTATCTGAAATGTCATATGATGTCTTTTAGCTCTTTCCTTTTCTGGGACTACAGAACACTTGTGGTTGTGTGCTTAGAGCCATTCCAACTATCAATTTTCTGGACAGCAATTATCCTAAATCCACTTCAAACTGCAATGAAGTTGCTCTCAGATTTGTCCAATTCAATATGAGAAATTCGTTTAAATTTTCTTAAATCCCTACTGGGCTTAGAAAAGGATGAACTGTATGGTGGCTGTTTGATTTTTCTGTTTTCATTTTAGTTAGTAGATTCCCCAAAATTTCTTCAAAATGTTTTCCAGTTCTGTTTTCCTGTTAGGTTGGTGATGTCCTGTTCTTAGGACATCTGCCTTGAGCTTTGGCTGGAGTTGCTGGATGAATAACTGCTGAACTGGGAACACTGCAGAGACAGCTTTTAGACAATATATATTTTTAAAATCCAGTCTCTTTCCCATTGATAAAATAATGATGAATTTGATTGGGAGAGTAATTAATTTTTATATTATTTAATTAAGCTTTTTCCTCTGTGCCCCAGTCTCCCCTCTCTCTGTTAAGGAGAGGGCCTGTAAAGTAAAATAGTAGTAGGGGTAACAGTACAATTACAAGTTTTTTGTATTTTTCTTTAGACTTCAGCACTTTGTCAAATATATGGTGCTTGAAGCTCATCAGGTGCAAACCTACAGCTGAAATATGAACTGGAATTTGAGTAGAAAATAGCATACCTTTCACTGAAGTGTCAGCCTGTTTATAGTGGGGGTTAACCTTAATTTAGAGCTGCTTTGGCCACTCAGTTTTCTATGCCCTGTTAGCAGTAGAAGAAAACCTGTGTGGAAAAGCTGAAGGAAAAAAGCTAATAATGTCCTGTGCCTGACCTCACAGAGAAACCTCTTCCTTCCCCCAAGCCAACCATGATCAAGTCCCATAAATTTTCTCCACATGTTCTAGCTGTGTTTAAGCAGACGATACAGAAGATTTGAAGCTGTAACAAGATACCTTTCGCCCTTGAAGAGTGGGACTGAATTTCAGCCTGTTCTTTTCTGAATGTTTTCTTTTTGCTCGACATTAGTATTGTATTTGTTTGACTTTTTTTTTTTCCTCCACAGGATATCTGCTAGTGAAGGGTAATGTTGTTGGATGTACATTTCAGCATTTAATTTTTTGGCTCAATGACTCATAGCTCCTTTTGTTGATGTTTTGGGGAGGGAGTAGATTAGTGTTAGTGTTTTGTGTATGAGATAAACTTCTTCATCACTTAGTGCTCAAGCCTAAAGACAAAGATGCAGAAAAAAGGAAAATGGAACATTAGCTTGCAATATTTATTTTGAAATTGATTTATGCAGATTTAAGTTGGTTTCTGTATGTAACATTAGCCAAAATTTTATAATATAAACATGATTCTCTGACTGCAGAATTGAGTGAAATGTATCATATGGTGATATGGGGATATAAATGCCTTTTAAGAAAAGTTAGATTTTATAATAGGAGGGTTGGTTATAAAGTGTTCAACTAAGTAGGTAAATTCTTGGTGCAAATCCTTTGGGAAGCATAGTTACACTTGGGATGCAGTCAGTTTGCCTCTGTTTCTAAGATGAAATTCTTCTCCCTTGTTTAGCATCTATTATTTAAGAAGAACCTTTTGGAATCCTAATAATGTGTATTCCTGAAAAAGTCAAATCAAGATCCACAAGAGTGTCTCAATATTGTAACTATTAAACCAAATTCCTTATCCTAATACTTTAAAGAATGTCTGTTGTCCTGCCTTTTCAAGCAGTGAGCTATGTTGTGTCTTCAAGTAAATCAAAGTGTGACAGTGAAGTCAAAACTAGTCTTTCCTCAGGAATGCCTTCAGTATGTGTCAGAAAGTGGTGAAGGCAGTCAGACTTTGGCAAAAGTGCTCAGATCCAAGGGTTTGTAGCCCAAGTTTCTCCTTATTTGCTATGTTTAATAAAAGAGGGAAGAGAAAGGACAATTTTTCGTTACTAAAATTTGAAAGTTATATTTTGAAGCAGCTTGAAATGTTTTCAATAATAATGAGCTAGGTCTGAGTCTAGTTTTACACCTGAAGCCCTTGTGCTACAAACAAAACTAGTTTGGGGTAACTGTAGATTGCTGTTTGTGATTTGAGCAATGTGGGGAATTTTCACATTGCGGGAATCCCCTGCTCAGGTGACCAGGATTCAGTGGCCACCAGAGACACTGAGTGCAAAACTGGTTGTGGATTAAGGAGGAGAAATCTCTTGGAGACTGCTCTGTCATCTTCCTGTGTGACCTCAGATCATTTCCTCAGTTCTTTCTTTTGCTGAGTTGCGTCTGTGTGCAAAGGCTTATGTTACTCTTTGGACCTGATTCCCTCTCTTTGTGTACCTGTGCTGACTGATTTCACCAGGGTTACTTCTGGTCAGTACAGATGTAAGGTGAGAAGCAAGGTTTCTGTTTACATTTGATTTCTTTTTAAATTTCAGCATTCAGCTTGTATGTAGAATATAGACCATACTTTCTTAACATGCAAGGTAAGAAGGAAAAGTTAAGATGATGAACGTTTCAGGATATAAGACTATGAGCAGGTCAAAGATGAATGTACTAACAGGTGAGGTGCTCTGGAAATTAGTCTCTTCCCTATACAGTGCTAGGTTTTACATACTTATGAATTTTGGATATGCAGAGGATGCTCCTGGATGTCAGTGAGAATGCCACTGATATTGTCTCCACACTTCAACTCGGTCCTACAAGGAAAGGCCATTGCAGTCTGCAGTGTTCCTCCTCTGGATATGCTAATGCACTGTGAAAGTGCACATCATGCCTGGATGGGCCCTGCTGATAAAATACTGCCTGGAGATCTCACAAAGTGCTAATGTGTCAAAGCGCCTGCAAGCAGAGGGTGAATAATACTGCTCTGGAAAGGTCACGTCTGCTGGAGTTAGCTGCTGGTCCTTCTCGTGGGGCTGGACTCCACCCCAAAAAGTTCTGTTGTTCTTTGCAATCTCAAAATCCACAGTTTAATGGATAGGATCAGTAGGGCTGGTAAAGTGTCTTAAATTAGGCAGTGGGAAAGAAAAGCAAACTCTGAAAGCTTTAAAGCCTTACTCTAGCCTTACAAAACCAAACTGGCTCTTTGAGTTAGGGTGGTTGTCTGATTTCAACTCTTGCCTGCTGCAGTGTTCCCCAAAGTGTGTTACCTGTTCTGGAATTGCCTTATTCTCATTTCTAGGTTTTCTGTGTTTCTTTACCTTCTAATGAGAAAACCTCTTCCACTTCTTGCAATGGTTCCTGGTAGTTACCTAGGACCATTTGCCAAGCAAAGTTAGTAGTTACTCTCACTAGTTACTCTCATTTGATGAACACATTAAAAAGAAAACCAAAAGAAATCAAGAAATCTACCTTATAACTTTTTTTGAAGTTACATTTTACAGTAGCTTTTGACTCTCCCCTTTTACTTAAAGCTTTATGCCTATTTTCCTCTAAGGCTTTTAATATTTAATATCATTCATAAAATATTGTGGGCACGGTATACAATTTGTGTATGTAGCATTAAATAATAAAATAGGTGCAACTAAAGTTCATAATTTCAGTTATGCTCTTGCAATTTTATTTGGGTCCTGGTTATTCTTAAACACTTTCCATAAAACATGTACATGTAAAGCTTACACGTGTTAATATCTGTAAAAAAGAAGAAAATCTTCAAACAGCTTTGAGACATAATGCAATATATCAGACTTGCCAACTATTTCTAGTGTCTTGCAGGACATTTGTGTTCATAGATAAGCTCTCATCCTGGACTACTTTATTTACAAAAGCATGTGTCCATCATGCAGACTGTGTCATTTCAGACCTAAATCTCTGAGTTCTAGATGATCTGGCATTTTTCTATTGTGAGGAAGAGATGTTTCCTAATTAGCGAGGAAAAAGTTTATCGCTTCACTCTGGCTATGGGACTATAGTCTGAAGCAGAACTCTGCAAAGAGGAAATGCTCTTCCTCCTTTTGTTTCCTATTTTGTTTGTCCATGAATAACTGTTCCTTCACCCCACTTGGTTAGCTCAGAAGTTCTGGTTCACCAGAATGGTCTGTTCTCCTAGTGTTTGCTTGAAGAGGAAAAGCATTCTGAGTCTGCTTTTAGGAGTATATTTAAGTAATGTTCGTTCTTCTGTTCAGCCAGTGATTTCATTGCTGGGCATTTAAAGGATAGATGAGAGCTCATCTTTCAAGCAAATCCTTCACTGATTGTTTTTATGCACTACGGTTGTTGCTTATTTAAGTTAGGCAAGCCACTGCCCAACATCACAGTGTTTTGTTTGGCTTTGATTTTTCCATTCCTGATGTCTGTTGAAGACTGGTATGTTGGGTAATTCCAAGTTTGGTATTTCACCTTTATATTTTCTTGTCTGTTTCTCTTTGAGGCTCTGGTTGAGGTCACTGCTGCTGCTCCACTGATGAAATTAGCTTTGTTCTCAAACACTCACAAAGTAGGTACCGGATGATTTATGTACCGTGCAATCGGCAAGGTGCCTGGCTTCCTACAGGACAGTCCTTCTTTGTGTATGTAAAGTGTAAGGATCTCCTCCATAGAAGAGAATTGTTAAGGTTGAGAAACACCTCTAAGATCATCTAGTCCAACCATTAACTCAGCACTGACAAGTCCACGGCTAAACCATATCCTTGAGCACCACATCTACATAGTTTTTGAATTCTTCCTGAGATGGTGATTCAGCCACTTCCCTGGGCAGCCTGTTCCAGTGCCTGACCACCCTTTTAGCGAAGAAATTTTTCCTAATATCAAATCTAAACCTCCTCTGGTGCAACTGCTTAAACTTGCAGCACCTTGCAGACCTGTTAGGTCTGTGCTACACAAGGTCATTCTTACGATATTTGTCTAGCTTCAGCTGCCAAATGCTGTTTCCAACACGCTTGGGTGCTTGTTAGCATTTGTGCTCTGTCTTTGAAGTGTTCTGTTATTAGAAAAATTAGTGGAAGAGCCACCAGCATCTCTGGTGCTCTTATTTTCCACTGCTCTGAAACATCTGTTCTCTGGCATTTATGAGGTGCAATGCTGGGTCATGGATGCCTTGGGCCTCATCCAGCCTCAACAGTTTTGAAGGGTTGAGACTATGAGGGCAAGGGAGAGGCTTGGTTTTGTCAACTTTTAACATTTTCTTTTGTCTAAGAACACAATTTAAAAATCAAGTAGAACCAAACCCCCTCTTTCTCCTAGGACTTGATGTCTCATTGAGTGCACTGGGGCATAAAGACAGATAATTCACATTGCTTGTTGCTTGGTACACCAAGAATGGTGTATCATACATGACAATGTTTGACCATAGCTTTTAATCCCATGACAATTTGTTAAACATGGCATTTTAAAATGTTTACAAATTTAGAACAGCAGCAAAATAAAAGCTGACATTGGTTTATAGTAAAAATAAATAAAGTATCTTCCTAACAGTATCCCATGTGGCTAGATATAATTTTTTCCCCTAAATTCTTGTTATATGTTTTGTTGGAAAACTCAATAAACTGTGCCACTTTGTTTCACTTGCTCAGTGTTTGAAGGATACTGTCTAATGGGAATAAATTTGATTTAAAACCCAGAACTTTACAAATGTAGTACAGACTAGATAACAGGAGAAAGATCCTGAAAATAATTTGAATCTACAGAAGTAAGTTGCAAATAAAATCTAAGATAGTGTGGGTACATACAAGATGCACGTTACCATGATGGGTGTACACTTAACTAGGTGGCAAGTCCAGAAAAGAATATTTGGGTGTACTGAAAGTAAGACATTTCTACCTAGCATAGGCCATTTGGTCAGGTTGAACGTGGTCCAGGAGAACTTTACTCCCTGAAGTAATTGACTGATCCAGGCTCTTAATTGGCCTCCCATACAATCAAGCTAAGCTATTTGATTCCTTACCTAGATGTGGGTTGGTTTTTTTCCCCTTGTGTTTCAGCAGCTTCCTCTTTTCATTCACGTGTTTTTGTATTTCAGATTATGTGTACACCTGGTAAATTATCTTCTCTCTTGTCTAAGCATTAGGATGGGGGCTTGCATTAGGGGAAATACAATATTTCTCTATTTGCCTTTGTTAAACAAAAGCCAACCTCAGTATTAACTTTTCCAGACATTTTCCTGACTTAGCCACAAAAAACATCTTCAGTAATTTTCTTGTAGCAGTGCAGGCTGGGCAGCTGGATTGGCAGGAGGTCAGACAATAATGTGCCACTTTATATTCAGGTTTATAGTCATGCACAAGTAACACAGGAATGATTTTTTAATGAACGGGCAAGCAATTGACAGTTCCAATTGAGACCTTGTTGTATTCATACCTTATTCATTATCAGCTATACATCTTTTAAAGGAAACACCATGCTAATTGATAGCCACCTTTTGTTTATAATGATTAATAATATAAAATTAATTGTCTGCAGTGGGTATAGAAAGAGATTATCTATGTTAATCAATTATAAATGAAACCTTAATATTTGGTGAGTCTAAAGTGATCTTTGGAAATAATTTCTTAAAAGGAACATCTTTTTGAGTAATTATTTTTTCCTAAACATTACTCTTGGGAATTGACTGATGCTAAAGATATTGAGCATTTTTACCTTCTCTTTACTGGTGTTTGCACTGCCTCTTTTTTTTTTTTTTTCCACTTTTTCTCACTTAGCTAAGTGGTAGACTTCTCCTGTTTTTTTTGGTTGGAAAGTCGGGTTTAGTTTGGGGGTGGTAGTGGAAAGAAAAATAGGATTAAATAATAATTTTGAAGAAGTATTTTTTCTAGACAGAACATTATTTTGTCTCATAGATTAAGCTGCCACACTTACTTTTCCCATGCTTTTTCTTCCGGGAGGGCTCTGCTCGAGGCCCCAGTGACCTCCTTGGCCACCCTTCACACGTAGAGGTTTAAATGTGTCCTGCTTATAGAAGGTTGTATTTGTCCCCTCACAGTTTTTTCCAAGCTTCCTTGCTTTCCTCAGTGTTGGGAAAATTCTGGTAACATGTAGGGAGTAGCAGGTGAGGATTTATGAAGTGTGTCCCTCAGAAGTAGCAGGAGGAGTTTGATGATGCTGCATAACCCAGAAAGGAAATTTCCTGGATTATGGAGGAATGGATTCTTTCAATTGAAAGGAGTGCACAACTCAGCAGTGAGCACTAAGGACTAGATTTTTTAATCAAAGAAATTAGAAAAAAAAAAAAAAAAGGACTTTTTTGGACAGGTGTCACTTGTGTCTCAGGCACAATGTGTTTCCATGTCACAATGTCTTCCCTTCTGGGCCTGTGATGGAGAAGTGAGTGGACATGCATCTGCCTGCTGTTTACAAGATCCACATTGTGAGTAAGGAAGGGCAAGGAGAAAAACATGCCCCTTTTTGTCAATTTTTGGTGCTTTTTTGGTGCTACTTGATTTAGGAATCTCTTTAATGATGATACACTAATATGTTAAAGAGGAATGTCCTCCTATCTCCTTTGAATGGAAGGTTTATTGTACTTGATTTGTTTGCTGCAGTTGTAAGCTCTCTGGAGTAATGACCTTTCTTATGTAGTTTGTAAACTGCTGTGTTTACTCTTGATGTCCTGCAAATTGCTGTAAAAAATAATACAGGGAGTAATGTAGCAGCACTTACCTCTTATTCTTTGTCTACATCCAATGTAATAAAATTATACAATTATGATTGAAGAAGATATGGACGTAATGTAGTCTAAATGCTGTTGTTTCCAAGGAATTAGAAGGCATTTACCAACCTTTAAAGTAAAATACCTTTTTTTTTTAATTCAGTGAAGATGGATATGTAAAGTTTGGTTTGAAAAATTCTGCTTTTATGTAGCTATTAACCTAATTTTGAGGATGTTTTAAAATATTTAGTTAACATATCTACAGAGTCCAGTAATGTTTCAGCATGTACTCTTTAAAAGCTCTGTCATAGGTAGTTTGCTTCAGGTATTTATGAACATAAGAGCCAAAATAAGATTGATTGCAGTTACATAAAAAAATAAGTATCTTAAAATCTGACCAGAGTTTTGTCATTTTTTTTTAAATTATGAAAATAATGTTTTTTTTCCCATTTCAAACCTTAGCTATTGGTTTTTGCAGTGTTTTTGGTAGTATTTAGTGTTTTTTAAGACTTCAAATTGCAGAATCGGTGCATTATATAATAAATTTAATCCAGAGAAAAACTGGGAAATGGTTCTGAGGCATCCTGATTATTTTATTAAATGCCATGATTTTGGGAATTGCAACCTGTGCCTTTTAAAAGAGGGAGTTTTGTGACACACGGGGTACCATGCATTGAACAGAGACTGATATCGAATGCTGCTGTTCTGCAGTGACGAATCCCCTTATGAATGGCTGTGGAAAGTTTAAAGGTTATTATCTCGTGTTTGTTTACTTTGTAAAGATAAGATTTCAGAGAAAATCGAAGGGTACTGTCTGAAATTCCCAGTCACTGCAGTTCCATGGAGAGCATCGATCCCTTCCTAGAGGTTGCTGGGTACTCATTGTCTCCCTGTTCATTATAGGCTGCTGCTGAAATCTCCAATATTTCAGGTTTGCGATTCTTTTATTGTTTTTTTGGCAGTTTGTCAAAATTAAATGGCTTAACCAAATCAATATACTGTCTTTCTTGCTTGGTAACGTCTGCATTTCACATGTCAAGGTATTTTGCATTTTGAATGCAGTCACAATGGAATGAGCCACAATAGTTGCAAAAAGAGCCTTTTGGCCCTCCAAAGCCCTCTGACTGTAAGGAAACTTTCTGGAAAATAAACTTTGCTCAGTTATGCAATCACAGCTTCCACTAAGATCAGTGGTAATTGCACACATGTGCCCATGGGTAGGAGTGAGTCAGTAAATAATAGATGCAGCAAGGTCAGAGATAGAGTATAAGCTACAATGCTAATAAATTTTACTTAATTTAGAAAAAGTGTTTGTGTATTTGTGTTTATTGGTGAGACAATTAATTGCATAGTAAGAAATAATAAAAAAACCCCTTCCTCTGTTGTGATGGCCTCTCTTTCCATGGGGTGACTAAGCTTTTCTCACCAATTTAAGTTGTGGTGATGTGTGGATACATGTTTATCATTAGCTAAAATAACACAGCTGTTAAGACAAGGTTTATTGCCATACTTTTTCTACATGCTAAGCACATTCTGTGTACATGTCAAACAAAATGCCAATTTAATCGGCCCCCTCAGAGTTTCCGAAGGAGTGATGATGAAAGTTTGGCAAGTCTATTTGCACCGTTCTGTACAAAATCTGCACGGCCATTATCTCCAGACACTTGCAATATGAAAAATGCCAATGGTGTTTTTACATACTTAAGAGACTAATAAGCTACAGATGTCAAAACTGTAAAGTTGAATTATCTTGAGCATGTATGAATACAGCAACACAGTTTTTTTTTTTAAATTCGTGTGGAGCTATTTTTAAGCTGTGTTTTAGTACCCAGGGCTGTTTGTACCATTTCTGAGTGACCACTGATTCAGTGAAATTATTGCCTGAATTGAGAACCCATGCTATAAGGAAAAATGAAAATTCCTTATTAAAAGTAGGAGTAATTAATTTGCTCTTAATTTGTTTGGAGCAAGAATGTAGAGGGAAGTAAACAAAAGGAAAATGGCCTGGTTTAGACAATTGTCTCTACATCATTGCCTGACACCCCAATAATAAACACAGCAGGTTGGTACATTTAAGTTGCCAGACATATCATACAGTGGTGAAAAGCTGTCTGTCTGTCTGTCTGTCACAGAATAGATGAAGTCCAGTGCAAATGGTCAGGATGTTCCTCTACTTCAGTTTCAGCAGTCAGTTTACTTTTTGCTTCATTTAACTTTCCACCCTCTGCAACCACACTGGTATAGGAACTATAGCTTTTCACAAAATAAAACTTTATTCTTTCCAGGCAACATCTGAAGTATTTAATAATATACTTTATAATTTTCATTTTTACTTCACATGAGATGACAGTTTGAAGTGCTCAGGCTGAGGGAAAGGGAAATTCAGGCTAACATTTTTCACAGAGTCTATTTTGGGCATCAGCTCTGGGTGCCAAGCTTCAGAGGGAGGCTTTGACTTAAAGAGAAATCCTGTGCTCTTACCTTGTACTCACTCAGGTTTGAACTACAGGATTCAGTACCTCTGTCAGGCTTTAAACCTTTCAGATCGAGTACCCCAATTTAGTATCTCTTTTTAATAAGCTGACTTATGTGGGCTGCCAGAGGTCAAATGAACCCACCCAGAATCAGGCAAGAAAAAGACTTGTCTGAATGCCCAGTTTTGTGCTTAACTTTCAAGACTGTCTTCTTGAGCCTCTCAGAAAATCTCTTCTTTAATGACAAGCCAGGAATTCTTTTAACCAGACCTGAACTAAACGTTTATGTCCCCCTTTTTAATGCTTTCCAGACTAACAGTAATCTTTAAATGCTGTTTTTCATGCATGGGTTTCTTAAATTTACCGCCTTTTTTTTTTGGTCTTGTTTATTCAACCCAAGTTAGTATTTGAAAAATAAGGAGGTAAAATGCAGAGTACTTACAAAACATGGATAATTTTGTAGCCATGATTACATTTTAATGCCAATGTGTTTCTAATCAATTAAGTGTTTCCATCACAAATGAGGAATAACTCAATCAGGATGACTGAGTTCACAGGACAACTGATGGACTTCCATGATCCGCCCACAAAGTGGATGATACTTTCATGAAGCTGAATGCAAATGTTTCCATTACAAGGTAATGAACAGCAGTGACTGATCAGCATGCTTAATTTTTACATTTTTTCTTTGTTAATCCCTCATCAGATAATTGCTCAAGGAATTTGCAATGCCAGCAAAATGCAGCTATGTATTCTCAGGGGAAAGGTAGCTTATTGATATTTCAAATGTCAGTCCTCCAAGTGTATGAAACTAGTTTCCTCTGCATACAGCAATTTCCATCCTGGAAATTATTGATGTCAACATACCTAAGCACAGCAGCCAAGTGATGCTAAACCTTTTCCCAGTTTTGTTCTCCCATCCCTGCCCTAAATGTTACCAGGATTTCTGTGCTTATTGTAAAGATTTTCTGTGAAAACGAAGTAATACAACTTAGGCACAATTGGAAACAGGTTCATTTGTTTTCAATTGCTAGATGCTTTTCCATTCACATGTGACTCAATTCTTTGCTCCGGACAAGTTATATATGAAAATTAGTTGGACGGGGGTGGATATTAAAACAAACAAACAGACCAGGAAAACCCAACCAAACAAACATAAAGAAACAAAAAATTAATTTCAAATTACTGGATTTAGCAGAGTCGAGTGACAGTGTCCTGGTGTCCCGTTAAGACCACAGCATGAAACAAAACCTCTGTTTAAGCAGCTGCAGGAAACTTTCACTTCCCTGTAGTCAGTTTTAGTTTTGAAATCTTTGTACTTGTTTGCTGGCAGCTTTTTTTGTTGTTGTAGTAATGATAAGGAGACATGACCTGAGAACTGGGGACATTACTAGCAAAGAAATAGCAAGATTAGAAGAAAGAAACATTTTTTGTACTTTAACTAATGAGGATGTGACCATGTCTTTTGTTGTAAGCTTGAATTCTGACAGCAGGCAACAGTCAAGTACAGTTTTATTATTGTAGTCTGAAAATGTGAAATGTGGGTGCTTTTAGTTACCTGGCAGTGTTGTGTTTTGATGAAGCCAGTTGTTTGCTCTTGCTGTTTGCTGCAGGAATAGGGAACTGACGTTTTAGCAGGGAGAAAAATAACAGGAGGGAATAGGGAAAATTATTCTAGGTATTGCTGTATGTAGTAGCAGAGTGTTTGAGGTCAGTATTATTCAAGCAGTTGGCTGGTTAGATGCTGGCTGTGATGATTTTCTGCTCACAAACAACTTCTCTAAAAACCCTTTAATCACATGACCCCTAGGTATCCACAAGTTTTTTATGTAGAAATGTTCACTGAGATGAATGCTTTATGACTGCTTTAAAAATACCTTTCACAGCCAAGAAATATCATGCCTTCAGGCTCATGGAGTGACTTTGGGGTTGTCCTGTGCAGGGCCAGGAGCTGGACTGGATGATCCTTTTGGATCTCTTCCAGCTCAGGGTATTTTCTGATGCTGTGATTCTGTAGTCATATTTGCTAGTGGATGTCATGATATGCACATGTTTCTATGCCACTTGTACATTGATACAAGGTGTTGATTCCTTGATACAAGGAATACAAGTGATTTTCCTTTTTTGCCAATAGTAGTTCTGTGAAGTTGCAGGCAGCCAGTTCTATGTTGCCACAAAACACATTCCTCCAAAAAAGACTTAGAGAAAGGTCTTAATCTTGTCTGGGGAGGGAACGAAGATCTCTTCTACAGAACATGGTGATTCATCTTGCTGTGCTCAGTGAGGCCAGCCAACTAGGAAGTTGCTGAGCTGCTGAAACGTCTCTGCATAAGCTTTCAGCTCCAAAAAACACTTCTCTGCTCCTTGATTGGGGTATTGTTGTTCTTAGTCATCAGAGTCCAGGATCTCACCACGCACCTCTGCCATGTGTGTAAGAACACAGCTTTGTGCTGGGGAAGATCTAGATGAAACACAGGTTTTGTTGAAGTGTTGGGAAGCTGTTAGTCATCCTTACCACCACTGACTGCAAAGCATCATAAAATAGTATCCATTTCTTTTGAAAACTCTCTCCCTTGCTTATACATTTCCCCTGTTGACTTACAGTGAAAAGCAGCTGTTGAAGACTTGAAAGATTTTGGTCCTCTGGTAGCCTGGTGTCAGTTCAAGGAGGAGACAGTCTTTTCAGCAGGTGAAAGAGGCAGCTTATGGGGATTCTCTGCTAGGCAATTTCTGCCAGGGGCACTGGAGGTTTCCTTCTTGCATATAGCATAGGTGAAGAAAGTTGAAGAATAAGTGGATTTGTGCATGTGCATTTAGAGATGATCTATCAGAAACATAAGGTTAAAAAAAAAAAAGGTTTCTAGGAAGTCCATGGGATCTTTCTATGGGTCAGTGTACAATGACTGTGTAAGCCCCAGGATTTTCATTTCAACACCAGGCAGCATCTTAATAACACCTTGCAACCTTGCATCTCCTGGCCCAGCCCCAGCTGTGGTGTTTTGTGTCCTGAATTGTGTCACTAGTTAAGAGGTACATCAACCCTTAGTGACAGTGATAGGTGCAGTGTACCAGTAGATGGTCTCTGTTTCTTCAGGAGATACAACTCTATCAGCTTCCTTGGGCAGACCAGAGATAGAGTGGCTAACATAATGTCTAAGTTTGATCCTGGATCCTCAAAACAGTTGGTTTTGTGACACAAACTTCATCTGAAGGGAATGCCTTTGCAGAGTTGATGGGAATAAGAGCCATTCTGCTTCTTCCTGTGTCCTCTCATGCAACTTAAAGCACCTCATGTGATTTAGAGAAACTCAAATATGAGGCAAATCATTACTGGGCATGTGAAGATGTTGAACCAAGATTTTGTGATAAAGAAGTCTCAGGTGTCTCAATCCTCCTTAGTTTCTAATAAGTGCAGTTGTTACTGAGCACAGCTGAGTCAAGACAGCCTGTGGCTCAGTGTCGTAGACATCCTTTTCACTAAAATCCTTTCTTTAGTATTTTTCCTTCTGGGAAACTGAGGCCCCAGAAACAAGATGTAAACAATAGATTGTCTGCTGCTGTGGAATGCAACAGGTGGGTCTGTGATTGGTCTCCTGGGGAAGTTTTGGTTCAGTGACCAGTCACAGCAGAGCTGGCTTGCGGAGTCTGTCAAGGCCAGCTTGTGTGTTATCATTCTTTACTTTCTATTCTTAGGTAGCTAGCAGCTTCTGGAAACTCTCCTTTTCTTTTTCTTTTTAGTATAGTTATAATAGATGTATATATCATAACTTAATAAATCAAGCCTTCTGATCATGGAGCCCATCTCGTCTCTTCCTTCACCCCGAAAACCTTGTGGCCAACCGGCGACAGCTCAGAGCTTGGTGCTGGTCTTTCATGGGCCTGCCAGGAAGGGAGGATATGGGGATTATGGTGCCTGGTAGGAGTTTTAGGGAATTGTCATGTCAGACACTCCTCAGTGAGAGAAGAAGCAAGAACCCTTCTTGGGATTTGTGATCTCCATAGGTCAGTTCTGAAAAGAGTGCTGCAAGCTGTCTTCTATTTTTGGTCATTCCCTGAATTAGTGAGAAAATCATTGGCCCTTGGACTTTACCTAGTAACAGTGAATGCCTGAAGGTTTATATTTGACGTCTAAAAGCTCAAGAAGGGAACTTTGTCAGGATTTGTGTTCTGCGTCAGGTTTCTGTTATTTCAGTAGTGACCCCAAGAAGACATCATTTTATAAGCAGAGAAGCGGGCACCTGCTCTACATTTGTTCCTTCTTTTCATCTGTCTTCCAAAGCTCTTCTAATGTTGTTACAGTTATCTATCTTCTGTGTTGCTTGCCAGAAAGGTTGTGATTCTGAGCTTTTCAGGAGACAAAAGAATAGCAAAAAATCTTCCGTGGCTAGCAAGGTAATGTTTGTTGTGGTTTTTGATTGAATTACTTCTACTGCAGAGCATCTTACAGACTCAGGCATTTGGATAATTTTGACTTTTCTCCTGAGCTCTCCAACCATTTTTATATTCTGCTGGAGCATCAGAGAGTCAGATGGGCCAAGACCGTGCCCTCCTAGGGTCTGTTTTAGCTGCAATTTATGAAACAGAAATGTATTTTTTGTTTTCTTCCTCATCCCAACTCTTTCAATAGCTTTACTAGTAGAAAGAAAAAAAGTAGTAACATGTTCAGGGGATTCAGTGCTTATAGTTTTCTTTGCAAAATGTTTATTGAAAGTATCAAAGATGCAAACAATTATCTTTGGCATTGTAAGTGTATCTTTGAAATTTAACTTCAAGAGTGTCAAGACTGGATAAAGCATTGCTTTGTAATCCATTATCCAGTTGAAAATCTAGTAGCACTTATCTGTGTGGAAAGTGGAAAGTCTCTTCTGAATTTATGGTGGCTAGTAAAAAGTGATGCAAATCACTGTGATGTTCTCGAAAAGTCCTGAGACTTCAGTTCATCCGTAGTTCTCTCCGATTTACCTTAGCCCTGGGAATTTAGTGAGTGTTAGATGGGGGTTTAATGCCATCTGAAGGATTTGGAAAAATTACCTGTGGGAAGGTGCTTGAGGTTCTGGGATAGAGCCTGGATTGTTCTGTGCTTGACAGAGTAGATGCTCTGCAAGTGACTGCTCTGTTTTCTGACAGTAGTTTTTTGAGCAGATATAAAGTGAGTGAATACAGTGCATGACAGAATCCCTGAACTGATTCTGACTCTAAGCTTCTAAAAAATACTATTTGATACAGCAAAGATGGTCTTGTAGATAAATTGTCTCAATAAAAAAGGGCAAGATAAAATAAGTAAAGTATTACTTTTAATGAGATGATCTGCAGCAGTGTCTTTAGTTGAGTATGTGCGTGAGCCTGCATTTCAGATTGAAGAAGTAATGAAGCTGAAGGTAGTGTAGGCTTGTCCACTGGGTTTTGGATGGCAGATATGTCTGAAAAGTGTGAAGTTCTGTGATGCCAGGATTATTTTAAAGAAAAAATAAATTGTCCTGCAACTGACCTCTTGTGCAGTCATCAGTTTGTCACTGATCAAGAGTGCCAGCCAGCCATGTGGGAAGTGTTTCTGAAGGGTTTTGGGGTTTGAAAACTTAAAGTTATGGGTGTTATCTTTCAGAGATCTTTTAGTTTAAAATTAAAATTGGGACCATATACAATGGCAGAGTGAGAACAGTGGTGTAGTATTATTTTATGTTAGCATATGAAAATGAATATGAGACTGGAAATCTCATTATTCCAGTAGTTTCTGAATGTTGGAAGTTCAGTGTCAGTCAGGGAGAGAAGAAAGAGAATAATGTGGGTGCTACAGCTCTCCATTTTCATCTTGTATAAGAACAACACCCATGAAAAAAATCTAAATTTCTGGAAAAGAATGTTTATTACAGAGATTCTCTAGCAGCTGAACAAAGCAAAGACCTATATATAAGATTAATTGAACTAGTGTATTTGTGTTTATCCAAAATGGTCAGGATGAGGTTAGACCTAACTGAACTTTCTAGAGCTCCTTCCCTTGTATCAGGGAATTCACCCTGTTCCAGACCTGGCTTTTAGTTGCATGTATCTTTACTTTGATAGCTGTGACTTCCATTAACTACAGTGACCCTGGATAATACCTGGATAAGTTAACTCTTTATAATTATTTGGCTAGTAACACTATTTTTTTTTTTCAGAAAACAGTGGTCATTACATAAATGAATCACCGTACCACAAATGGCAGAGCTCAAAAGCTTTTCAAACATTAGACCTTACATAGTGAAAAAGGAAAAAGCCTGGTTCAGAACCTAAAGAGGGAGAGCAGTACCAAAACAGTGATAAGTGAAACAAAAAATTAGGAAAGACAGGTTGGAAGATAAGCGTAGGAAAGGCAGATGAATCACTGAGTTGCTGAGAATGACAGACTCTGTGTCATAGCAAATGCCTGCTCCATGAACAAAAGAATTAACAAGGTAGTAAATGTTGTAAACACATCTTATATAAGACTTAGTGTTTTCATATTAAAGAAAGGATTATTATGATTGCTGTAATGACGTTTTCATGAAGAAGAAAGGGCTTTTTGAATAAAAATTTTGTCCAGTGCTTTAGTGCCGCAAGAAGAGACTTGATTGAAAAAATGCATTTAATTTTGGAGGAAGAATTTGAGTCATCCTTTGAAAAAATTACTATGGTGATAGCAAATTAAGCATACAGAGTATTTGGGTTATTTATAAAGTTGAAGAGGCAGGTCACTCCAAACTGTAGAGAACAATAAAGATTAAACTGCTATAATATTAATTTTCCAAGTGTAAGCACTGTAGTGCGTGATAAGAAGAAGCTGCATGATCAGATTAAGCTACATAAACCTCTACAATAACTAGTGGAACCAGTAGGAAAGGCTACTGTTTACTCTTAGAGCATTTTCATTAAAATATATTAAAATCCTGGTTGTTTCCAGGTGGATGAATCTGTCTTGCATTAGCAGAGACACTTGTCGCAGTTTACCAAATTCTGTGTAAGCAGAAATAAACAAACCCAATCAGTCAAGATCACTGCATCACAAAATATGCTTTATTTTGGCAAGTCTACTTCGTTTTAATTGCATATGGTCTCAAACTTGAACCCTAGGTCTAAAAAGCTTAGGAGAAATTTGAATTGGAGTTTAGACTTCACAGATTTTATTTTCTTAGTTAGAAAATGCTTCCAGACTTCGGCCTGCACCACATATTTATTCATGAGAAACAAGCCTTTTATATTAGGTGTTATATAAACACGTGTCAAAGACCCAGCATTATTTTTTATTGAGCTGCAAATAACATGTGCAGTTGGGAGTCAGTGTTTTTATTTACTGATTGCTGCTGGCATGCTGGTCCCCAGGCTGAATAGGCAAGAGGGGGTCTGCACTGAGGGGAGCACACAAGCTTCCAACAAAGGGGAATATGGCTGGAAAATATTCTTCTACTTTCTTCCCCTTTCTTTTCTTCTCAGCCTTCCTGACTGAAAGAGGTTGTCTATGAGGAGCTTTCTTTAACAAGTAATTCCTTTAGGGTAAGTATCCTTGTTTGGTGGCATGGCAAGGGAACTCAGGGTCTGAAGGAACCTATGGCCCTTGACAGTGCTGGGAGGAGTTCACCACCTGTCTGCAAGGGCATTTGACAGCCAGGGCATCCTTCCTGAGGTACTTGCTGCTATAAAGCCCTTCCAGTCTTTGGTTCCTGGTGGGAATGCAGGGCTCGTTGACCTTTCATTTCAGTGGAGTTCCTGTTTCATACTCTAAGCATCTGGAACTCTGCCATAGGCTTGAAAGGGAATGATTGCCTTCATAAGCAGATTTTGCAAGTAGGTCGTAGCCAGCATTGTAGACATTTTTCCTCAAAGAACAAGTAAAAAGTGCTAAAGCTGCCCCTGGAATTTGAAAAAGAAACTTTGAATCTGACATAGAATTTCCTTGTGGAATATGGCTTAAAAATCCTCAGAATTTGAGCCTAATTTGTAGCAAACCCAGGAATTTCTTAGGAGAGAGAGTTGTTGGCACTTATGACTCCAGCTCTCAAAGTGCTTACTGTTTACCATTTTCCCCTACTTATTTCAGGCTTTTTTTCCCCCAGTCTGGAGCAGATCAGTGGAATTTATGCTGCTATAGTGCTTTCTGTACTAACTCTGGGAAGCTAAACTTCTCTGTCTTAGCATAATGTTGATGGCATTGATAAGAAGCATAAATGAGGAAGCAGATTAGAGTTTTACAACATCAGGTTATAGAAATCACAGTGTAAACATGTAATACACTGGATTAATTGAGTGGTTTTCCAGTGTGATGGATTTTTTTGTGCTGATTACATTAACTTGTCCTCCAAATGTAGATGGGATACCAATACAGGGCACTACCTACCCTGTCTTGGTAGTTTTATGGTTTTACATGGTCAGTTGCTTCTTAACTTTTAACTCAGGAGGCAGTAGTTTGTAATGTTACTCCTTCAAAGGCTGTCTCTGATCACTTTTTCTGAGAGCATTTGGCACTGTTTTTCACACTGTCTTTTCAGGTAATGTGCTTTTATAAAAGGCAGTTGGAAAATTTTTCCTGGTTTCCAATTTATCACTTGTGCTGTAGTAGCCAGGAATTAGATGGGTACTATGGACTTGTATAATGCTCGATTTTTTCCCTTGGCTTTCTGTTGTATGATGATGTTTCTTATTCAAACAGTAAAGAGAGGAAAAGAATTCCAGGCTTTTTAAGATCACCCTCCTGTTCATTGGAAAAAGAAAGGGAAAATCTGCATGCATTGAAGTGACTAGAGAATTTTCAGCACACCAAGTTCCTATTTTCTAATGTTTGCTTTTTAATCCTCAGTGAATTCCTGATTCAGAGTTTAGTGATGGGGAAAAACTTCTTGTGTGTTATTAAAGATAAATTATATTTCTGTTATTGAAAGGAGGTGTTCAGTAACCTGTTAAAAACTGACATTTCCTCCACCACATAGATTTGGTTGGTTTGTTTAATAGAGCACTTAAGTGACTTTTTATGCATTGGGATTTTCTACAGCATTGAAGATGATTTTGTTCTATTGGATTTTTAAACATTTGAAAATTGGAATAAGAAAGGCAGCATTGTTTAGGGCCCTGACTGGGTTTTTAAACACAGGAACAACTCGTAGCATTCCTTATTAAATTTAATTAATTGCTGCTCATGGGCAATATGGCTGAGTTATTGTTACAGTGAGACCAATAACTAACATAATTTGGATTTCTGTATGTTCAGACCTTAGTTAGAGCTTTGCCTAAGAGTAGTTTGATTATTTACTTTTTAGAAATATGTTTTTCTTTTATTTCAAAAGGGTATTGAAGAGCATCTCACTTGTAGATTTATAAAGCTTTTGGTGTTTCTATTGGCTAAATTTTCAGTAAGAATTCAGGTTTATTAGCAATTAAAAAGATCTTTACTATTTGGTACCTGCTTAATAGTGAGATACAGGCCATTAATTTGATCTCAGTCTGTTTTCTGTTGCACAGATGTTCGCATTGCAAAGATCATTATTGTCTGTCGGTGATCAGTGCTCCTATCGGCAAAGCCAATATAGGAGTGGGGAACTGAATGGGTGTCTGAGGTCTCATCTTATTCTACAGATAGTCTTTCCAGCTGAGCAATAAAGGGGGCTGCATGAGGAAAGGCACCTTTGGTGCATCTGAGATGTCTGTTCCATGGCTGAAGGGAATTCTCCAGCCTGACCGTTCACTCATTCAGCACCAAGCCTTTATGCAGTGAATAATTATTTTTTGTGAATAGCACGGGGAGTTAAATCCTTATGACTTAGTTATTTCTTAAGTGAACTCAAATTCTGTTTCCATAGTGAATATGAAGTTGTAATTTGTGATAGGAGTTTGAAGTAATGTAGTTGTGCAAACCTTTTTATGCTCAGATGAAACATGCCAAATGTTTTAGAAAGATTTGCATTTGATTATGAGAAAATAAAGCTTAAGAGTTTGTTGTGATCCTTGGCTGAAAACTAAAGTAAATATGCACAGTGCTACCCTAAGTCTTAGTGTATTTAAGTGTCTGTGCTTGGAAAATGCATAAAATGGAAGATATACTGATTTCTTCAAGCTCTGTCCTCATTGTATAAGGCATAATGCTCTTGGGTTTACCTGTAAAATTATGAAATGAATGTGGGTCCCCTAGGTAAAATTCTGCTCAGAGTGAAGTTATTAGTACAATTCCCATTGAATGAAGTGAGGGCAGAATTTCACTGACACGTGGGGCACTTAAAATCTAGTGCAAGGTTAAAAAATAAACCAAACCCCTAATTCATATTTGAAAAGTATATGGTACGTCCAACTCATAAACTTTACATCCTTATAAAAAAAATATATTTACTCTTCTTCAAACTAAGTCACATCTCTCTCCAGACAATAATACTAAGTAAATCAGAGTGAGTTTTATAGAAATGAATGCTCACTGTGTTCAATTATCAATTGTTTTTATTGATGATGCACTAATAAACACCCCTCCAGTTTGACGATCTTTTTATGTCCATTTTATGCCCAATTCCTTTTAAAGGAATCAGTCTCTTTGCACAAAGTATTAGAAGTGTTAATCCTAAATAGAGGATATTATCCCTATTCAAGTAACCATATTTTGTGAAACAAAGGCCTTTCTTGTGTTTTGTCTTTAAGTGACTAGGCAACATAGATTTTTCATTTTAGTTCATGCTGTATGATGACTCATAAAAAAGACTTATAAAACCAAAGTGGAGGTGCTGCCTTCATTGTTTTCTTGTTTTGATGAAAGCAGAGCTTTCGCCTCTCATACTTTGTATGGAGGTGTTATCGAGGAGCGGAAGCCAACCCATCATGAAGACTGCAGACTGAAAGAAATCCCTTGCAGCTTGTTCCTAGGCTCTGGTCTTGAAACTGGGACAGAACACAAACCCTGCTCACTGCCAGGGAGGAGTAGTCTGCTTGTGGACCTCCACCTTCACAGTCACCACTACCTCAGGGAAATGTGCTTTGAGCCTGAAAATCATCAATCCTTATCCCTGTTAGGGAGGACAGAGCAGTGGGGAGTGCTGTGTCCAGCTGGGATGGAGTTATTAGCATAGCTGGAACACATGCTGGGGAAAGAGGAAAAGAGAAACTGTCCCAAAAGTGGTCCCAGTGGTATCTGGACCAAATCTACAGAGACCTGTGTGAGTCCATGAAGAGGACTGAAGGGCACAAACCCTCTCTGTGGATGGTGGGGGTGGAAGGAGTTCCTGGCTGCCTGTCCCTTCTGCTGAGTGCACAGCTGCTGCGAGGGCAGGGCAATAAAGTCCTCATGGATTTCCCCTCTGTTTTCTTACTGAAAGGCTTAAAACCATTTCTCATACCGTACGGAGAGACTTCAGAGAAGCTGAAGTTTCCTGAGGAAAATGCAGCAGCTTGATTGGCATAGAAGGCTAGAAAGCAATGCTCATGGTGATAATTTCTGTTGTTCATTGCTGCTTACGGAAATAGCTCTTACTGGGGATTGTCCTGTAGTTTTTGGCAAAAGGCATTTGTCTTGGCTGTTACAAACCATTTTGGCTTGGTTCTTTCTCTCCATTCTTGCTTTACCTTTATCTCTGCTACTCACTTCTTTCATAATTTATCTAAAACAGCTTTCCACAAACCCTGAGAGATCGTACCCTTCAAAGCGGAATTGTATTTCTTAACTCTCCTACTCCTCCTGGAGAGCTGTCAGGAGGTGGTTTTACATTTGGAGCAAAGATGGCTTGTTTCACCTCAGCAAGTATTTTTAGTTGCCTCTAGGCAATTTCAGATGGTCTCTACTTTGTCTTTAGTAACATACTCACTAGTATGTTTTATTTTAAGTTGTGATTTGTAGTTTTTCTGTAATTTGGAGATAGCCAGAGGCTGTACCTTCTAAAAGAAAAATATTTTCATCCTCCTTAACATGAAAAAACTGGCTCCATTAACTGCATTTGACTTAATGTCATGAGCTTAAACACTAACCTGAAAGCTGTTAATGAGATCTCTGGTTTTAAACAAGGGCACGATTAACAAGTCAAATTTAGGTGGTAGCATTAAGCAGTTAGCAACTGAGTTTAGTAAAGTCTTCTACTGAATGTTTGGTTATGACTTTCCTGGTTGATAAATTGATTTGTTTGAGATTCTTTAGTTTTTATCCCTCATATTTACCAAGAATTGCTTGGCTATGAACTCTAAAAGCCTGACCAACCAGTTTGTTGAAAATATGCCTCATAAAGTAGGGATTTTTTTTTCTTCTTTGTGCTAAGGTTTATTTTTGGCCCTAAAGAGGCTTAGCAAGGCGACTTCTGCATTTTAGCATCCTCCTATTTTCTGTTTCTGGCAGACCATAGGAGGTTTAAGAAATACTTTTGCTCCAGGCCATGTCCTACCCAGACTCCCTTCTCCTGGTCTGGCTGGAGTGGACAGTATGAGGCAGAGTCACTGTGGGTGAATGGCTTTGGTATGGCTTTGGTAGGTTTTTCACCTGTGTTAGGTGAAACTCTTTCTGCTACAGCAGAGCTCTCTTATGACTAAACTCATGAGAAGACAGCTCAAGGAGAGAGAAAAATATTTGCCCTTTCTTTTGACAAGCTGCGGAGGATCCTGTTTCCCCCACTTTTTCTAAGTAGAACAAATTCACATGTTGAAATTTTAAAATTTGTTGTCTTTGGTTAGTGGACTCTGCATTAATTTTGTTGTCATGCCGACACCATGGAATCATGACAGCGTCTATGTCTGCCTTCACCCTGCAAGCAGGCAGAAGCTGTCAAGCCTGCATTATCTCCTACTCTTGTTCTGGGAGAGTGGAAGATGCAGTGCCTGCAAGGTGGTTGGTAACCACAGTGCTCTTGGTGATAGCTCCTGAAAGTGCTCTGACAGTACTCTGGAGATTGTTTTACATCCACATCCATTGGGAGCAAAGAGCTACTCTCTTACCACATTAAATTAATTTTAAAAATTCTTTGCATAGCCTTGTAATAGATTACATTAGTGTTACAATACGTCAGTGTTGTTCCTTGTGTGTTTTTTTTCTTCTTGGAAACATCTTTGGGGAAGCCTCCTCTTTGGAGATTTGAAGATCTCCTTGAATGTCCCAAGTAGACAGGAACAGGCTTTTAAACTCAGAGATTTAGAATCTTTCACATACATATTTTACACATACAAGGAAATGCATCAGATTTAATTGTAAACAGATCATGGACTCTTGGTGCGTGTTTGGATGGGTTCTGTGTGTTTATATAAGAATAATGTCTTGGTAACTACCTTGCTTACTGCCCAAGGATTTACACTCATACTCTTGGCATTCCTTTTCCTGTATTATTAGTGAAAGTTTCTGCTATTAGGGGAAATACTTCTTGTAGAAGTTTTCCAGGGAAGCTTTGCTAATCTTCAGGGTTCCGAAGTGAGAAGGGAGTGTGTGTGAATTATACATATGCACATACTGTAAAACAACTGTATGTAATCTAACTACTGCTCTTTATTAAATATTTGCTATTGTATGATTGTTTTCAGCTGCACATTAATTCACATGTCTTTAACTTTTGGACTGAAGTTTTCCATGCTGGCTGCCTGCATTCCGGTGTGTTTTATTTTAGTCAGAATGGCTCCATGGTTTACAATAATGGAATTAATATAAAGCATGCTTTGCATTTATAAAAAGGAAATACTCCGGCAAACATTTTTTTAGAAGCTTATGCTCCTTGCTTATTTAGAAATTGGGCAGAAATTTGGTTTTTGCTTCTTAACTTTCTAGTGCTACCAATAAATACTAGTAAAGCATTCCTTGTGTCACCTAAGTGTACCCACATCTAACTGATGCAATAAAGAGCTCTGTTAAAAGCCCCTGAGGGGGTACATGGTTCTCCTGTCAAAGCAGGATTTGAACAGAGTTGTTAACTAAGACTGAGGCAGTGTTCTGAGGACAACGAAGAAAAGCAGTATCAGACATTCATATTTCATTCCTGAAAGCATTTTTATCCTGGACTCTGAGAAAAGCACAAATTGTGTTAAAGTAAGTGCTGTGCCGGGGAGTACTGGGAAGACACAGTCGATATGAAAAGGTCTGAGCTTCTGGACTGCTGGGCTCCAGGAACAGCAGGACTTGGGTTGTTTTGAGTTCTGCTGCAATACCTGTCAGTTTGATTAGCTTAGAGCATATTCCCAAATAGACAGGGAACGACACAATCATTTTTAGGAACATGATTTGAACATCTTAATAATGTTCTCTGTACTGTGCCTTCAAGGGTTTGATCAGAAAGAGAAATATTTTGTGATGCTTTCATCAACATGAGACTGATTTGACTCCACTGTTTGAGAGTATCAGAGCTCATGGAGAAATTTTGCAATCCTTATCAGACTCAAAGTAGAAAAAGGCCACCTTTTTAGTTTTTGTTTATATTTCTTGATCGTGAAGAGATTAAGATTTCTTAATTTTTTTTTAATCAATTACCTGCACTCTCTTGAGTACACAAGGATCTGGGTAGAAATGGAGGAAAAACTTTTTTTTGCATTTATGTGTCTCTAAAATGATTCAGTCAGATTTCATAGTTAAAAATTAGTTAATATTCTGGCAATATTAATTAAACATCACCATACTTAAGCACTCATTTGCTTAGGGAGTTGGGTTTTAGAACTAATTGAGTAAATAAATTCTGTTCAAAGAAGTTCTATGAAGAAATGGGAGTTTAAATAATGCTTTTTACTGTGTAAGAAAAATGAAAAATGTTATATGCCTTTGATGGTCCAGAAAACCTGCATGTGCTTTCTGTCCCTTCTCGTACCCCTTTTGGGAGAAATCCAACATGGTTAATGTGTTGGGGGAAAAAAAACCACGAAAGAGTGTTGACAGCCAGTATTTGTTAACAAAGTGAAGCATGATTTGAAAAACTCTTTGTGTGGTTGATTTGTTTGAAATAGTTTGTTTGCAGATTTAGGCCAAGATCTGTCTGTTGGGCATCCTACAGGAATACACCAGCATCAGACATCAGGAAAATTCTGCCAAAAGCATTGCAGTGATGCTTCTGATGTGCTGTAGTCATCATGTGAAGGCTTCACTAAGTGCTTTGCGCTGAGCTACAGCTTGTGCTCCACATCCAGGTGGATGTTGCTATCTTTGGGGAGGGCTCCAGAAACATGAGGTCCCCACTGATGATAGCCCCATGGATCCTTCCCAGTGGAGCTGGGTGGAGTTGGGTGAGCCAGCTCTGGGTCTCTCCTGTGTTTCCCACCTGGGCACTGAAGCAGGAAGGGCTCCTGAGTGTGGCTGAGCTGCACCGGCCTCGGGAAAGCTGGCATGGAGCTGACTCCAGGGAAAGGGGTGTTTAGCCCTCAGGGGCTGAGCCAAGTCCATTTGTGGGTTTTTGTACTGTTACCGCTGTGTTGGGGCATCCACCTGTGCAGAGAGTTTGTCAGAGAACAGGAAAGGCTCTCAGGAATTGTTGTGGGGCTGGTGAACGCTGCTGGTGTTGGTCTGGCCTCCGCTGCCTCTGTGTTCCTCCATGTCTGTCTTCAAACCCCTCAGATGGCTGGCTCCAGATCAGGTTCAGCTTTACTTATGGGATAAAGATTGATGTAAGCTCTACAGTATTTAAGTAGCCAGAGTGCTCTATGAAACACTGGAATTTGTGTAAAAACTGACACATTCCCTTGTTTGTCAGCTGCCACTTGCGGTATTGTTTTCTTCATCTCCAGTCGCACTTCTGGTAACCCCTGATTTTAGTGAGGGAAATAGCAGGACAGTCAGGGTCTGGTGCCTCATGACTTCAGAGAAGATCCTTTCAGCAGTTTTAGAAATAATGGGCTCTTAAAGCAGTATGGAAAATGAACAAGCAGCAGTTCTGTGAAAGAGGCTTTGGGAGCCACCACTGCCTTTATCATTCGCTGAAAAAGTTGTCTTGGGGTGAGGAAAATTTTTTAAAATAAAACCCCCAAACTTGAGTGTAATGAGCTGATATAGGCTATATAGTAGTAATGATAAACTTTATAAAGCAAGTGTCTCTTATTAATGTGCTGCAAAGCACTCTAGAGATTCTCAGTGCTCAAAATAAGCTATAAAAGATAATAGAAGAACTTAAAAAGTTTTTGCACAGTGAATGATTTCATGACAATTGCTTTGTTTGTTTTAATGATGTGAGCAAAGGGCATTTGCCCAGCATCTTCAGCGTTCCCAAGGGGAACAGGTGCAGCAGTTACATTTTATGGTTTCACTGTCATTATAGAGGTGCTTTTCTGTGCAGCTGTATTATAATGTACTGCATAGATTGCATGTGAGATTTGAAATGAAAAAATTCAGTAAGGAAACAAAACTGGAAGTTTACTTCTGCTCTGATTCAGCTGGTTGCAGAAATAAATATATTTACTTACATTTGCATAATACATTTGAAAAGTAATTTAGGGCTGTGACTTTTTAGTGACATCTGTAATAATAGTGTAGTTCTCTGTGGACTGCATGACTATTATAAGCAGTGATGTTTTATTGATGAGCTCACCCAAGGAGTCAAGAACCAGTTGGAAAGAGAGACAGATTTACCCTCCTCCATCTCAGATGATCTTTTTGCTTTCCCAAAACCAAGTATAAGCAAATAATTTTTGACAGTGCTATGACTGACAGCCACCTTGGGCTGTTCCCACCCAGCCTTATCATCCATGGGCATGCTTTCCTAAGAAGCAGGTGTAACAGTGAAGTAGGGAATTTTTCATCCGCCTAACTGGAATAACAGAGAGAAGTCTGGATTTTATAAGTTAGATTTGAAGTATTGCTAATAGATTTCAATTTGAATGTGGTGTGTTTAGTTCCTGATATTTTTGTAGGTGTCCTTTGCCTCTATTTCATTCACTGTCATGACAAAATTGCTTTGTTAATTGCAGCAAAAGCACCTGGAGGAGGATTGGCTCATATTCTTGTGAGGTGATTTTTTCTTTTACTGTAAATTAGTCTTCTCTTTAAGCAGTAAAATGTCTGCAGTGATGGCATGGAGTGCTCTAAAAGAGCATTTACTGCAGGCATGGTTTGCATCCAGGGCTTTGTACAAAGACATTTCCACACAAGTGTATACACAAATACACCAACAGTTTTCAGAGACATTTTGCGTAGCACTTAAAATGACAAGAGATTGTTGCAAGTTGCTGACATATAAAAAGGCTGCAAGAAAGCGCCTCTGAATTGGGAGAATGTATTTTCATTCATTAAGAGGGAGAAGATAACATTTTTCCTGAAGTCAATACTTGTCAGACTGTTCATTTGCAGTGGTTTTTTTCTTTTTTAATTTAGCAGATTTGTCTGGGTTTTTGAAGGAAGGATTAAAATAAAAGGAGGAAACTAGATCCCTTTCTCACTTGTAGGGGTGGAGGTTTATCCCAGCTGTGACTGCTGCTAAGTTCCCTATAAAATGCTGATGTGTTGCCCAACTTCTGTCATTTGTTTCAATTAAAATTTGGCATTGTCAGTTCAGACTTTTAAGTGCACTTTGGTGGTTTATATTATGCAGCTGAGTATGGAAGGCAAAGCATATGTGTGCAAAAAAGGTATTGAGTTGGAAACCGGAATTGAACTACATTCAGTTTTTGCCAATGCTGCTTTTAAGTTTGTGCTATTTTAATGGTTTCTTGAAGTGATTGTGTTACTAAAAAAGTACCCCTCTGAACTGGAGTTTTTGATGTTTGCTTCTGGCTACAATGTAAATTTGGTTTGGTTATTTGTTAAAAATCCACACAGCTCTCTCTGCAAATGCATATTTGATTTTTTTCTCCTTGTGAGTGCTGTATGATTTTCATAAAAAAGCCCAGAGCCTTTTCTGCACTCTAAAATAAATGTGGAGCTTCAGTCATGTCATGAAGTCTCAACAGATAAAAAATAGGGTTTACATTGACATATTTTTATGTATAAGATGATGCAAACAGTAGCAAAACCTTTGACTTTTAAAATTGTGAAGATATATGTGACTAAAAATGGCCCATTACCAATCCATAATGTGCACTGAATTAACATAGCGGGGTTGGCTGGTTTGGTTTTAGTTCTGTCATCATGGCAGGGAACAGATATTACACATCGTTTTGGTTGCTTTTTCATGCATCTTGTTTAAGAACAAAGAACACCAATAAACACCAGACAAGGAGGTTTAAGCTAGAAGAGATAAGAAGAGGCAGAAAAATGTCTAGATAAATCAGGATCAGTCTTGCTAGCTTATGCATGTACTGGGTAGCAACCGACTCCTTCCAAAAAATGGGACTCAGAAAAGTAATCCTTCCATTTGCCATAGGAAAACAGACGTGATGCAGCTCCTCTGGGGTGGTCCTCTCAGTCATAGCAGCCCTTAATATTTTCCTGCTGTCCCAGAAGACGGGAGGGCAGGCAGTGGTCCCCAGGGCATGGGGTGTGTCCCTGTCAGCTGGTGGTGGGGCGATGCAGTCAAGTCTGTGCATCACTGCTGAACGGAAGATTCCTGTTTACCTGTGGGTTCTGGCATGGCCATCCTGCTTCAGAAAGGTTTTTTGACACCTTCATGTTCCCTTAGCTCAGGGGCGCAGAGAAATACTGCATAGCCTTACAGAAAGCGAGTGCCATTTGCAGGATCTGCATGCAGCCCCTCGGATTTTGCATTTAAAAAGAATGTGAGGCACAGATATTTAGTTTGATGGTAATTAATTTTGAACAGTGTACTGAAGTATCTGGCACATTTAGAAGTGTTTTAAAATCAAGGTTTCAATTTGTTTCTGAGAAATTTTGTAGTTAACCCAGTTTCTGCTCTTGATGCATGAGTGACTGGGTACCATATGATGAACTGTGTTATATAAGATGCTCAAATTGTTGATCCAAAATTCTAGCTATTTAACTCTTCTGGGATCTTAGTGTTTCTTGTTTTATTTTTGTCCTGTTTTCTCTTTTCAGTATTTGAAGTGTTGATACGAAGCCCTTTTCTGCCAGCGCTGTTAGCAGAAAGAACTTATGTATACCCATCTGCCTGTTCCTTGGGCATGGCAATGGGTTGCACTATCAGGAGCTTTTAAATGTATGGTAGATTATTACAGGAGAGATTTTCCTGCTTTCCCCTCTGTTTCCTCTAAATTGGTTTGTTTCTTACAGCAGGATATAGTGCAATAAGAATAATCAGCATCATTGATTCCAGCTGCTTCCTCAACAGAAAAACTACATTTTATTTGGATGAGCTTTGCTGTCCCCTAAATATTTTGAGAGGAAAACAAGCTTCTCCCTTTCTGTGAATCTTTCCCGCCCAGATGTTCAGTTCTTTATTGTATTTTATTAATAAGTCCAATGCTTTCTTAGCTGTAGGGCTGCAATGCAGCAAGCAGATGCTCCTGTTAAAACAAATTTCATTATATTGGAAGCTTAATTATCAAAGGCACAAAGTCAGACTCTCATTAAATTTTCCACTTGTTTTAAAGGGGGGGGTGGTGGGGTTGAAAGGCAAAAAGTATTCTTTTTTTATGGTAAGACTGATGATAGGTTAACAGCTGGGAAATACAAAGCTGCAGCTTCATGACTTAACAAGGAAGATAATGATTGTTCATCTGCAGAGATCATTATTTTCTTCTAATACAAGATTGCAGTGTTTCTGTTTGGGGCTGTGAAGCTTTAATTACAGTTTGCAGTTATTTATAAATTATGACTGTGCAGGCCCTTCTTATAGGAATCTGTCTTTATTGCAGAGGGTTGTGGTGCTGGGGGAGAGGACTGACAGGTAGGTGTGAAATACTGCACACGTAATCTCATGGACATTTGAGAGTAAAAGTTGTGGGTCTGTACTTTAAAGGCTGTTGTAAAACACAAAACAAAGCTAAGGGATGGTATGCCTGGAGATTATGAGAAGAGCTGAATGGGATGTTTGCCTGAAAAAAACAAATCAGCCCAATTTTCCTTCATAAGAATACCAATTGTTGAGTTGTTTGGTCAACCTCCCCTCGCTGTTACTGAGGGAGGTGCTGTCAGTGTTGTGTCAGTAACACACTTCTGCACTTCCATGCAGTCACAGGCCTCAGTTGCATCCAGACACTGTATGTGAGCATAGCAAGAATGATTTTAAAATACAGCAAGGGCATGTTAAAATATATATATTATTTAAAAAACATTGACAGAAAATAGATGAGGCACTAGATGATACAAACACAAACATGGTGCTCTTAATGAGTTGTTTGGTTTTGCCATTTAGGATTAGGAATGCTTCATGAATTAAAGTTGAAGTGAGTGAGTTGGGATTCTCTTTTATTTGCGCTAAGCAAGAACTTCTCGGGAATTTCACAGATTTAGCAGGTAACAGCATTGCTTCCCATGTCTTTATGCAGTTTGTTTATGTAAAAAGCTGTCCTTCAAGCACAGGGAGAAAATAACCTCTTTTCCTTTTGTATCTTGAGTAGTGAGGAATTGGAGAAAATGAACTGTGGTTTTCTGGGACATGAGATTTAGCTGATCACCTTAGGATACTGCTTTCCTGATGTGCTTTTCATGTGAATTTTTGTGAGTTTTTGGAGTAGGTTTCCAGTATATTTTTTGAAGAAGGCCAGACTTGAAGCAGAGTATGTATGTTGGTATTACCTGGAAATAAAGAATCATCAACTCTACCTTAGTTAAAACTCATTCTTTGGCATGATTTTACAGTGCTAATTGAGTTGGTTTGGATTTTGGCAGAATGATATACTCTCTTGAGAACAAAATCAAATTAATCAAAGCTCTGCTTTAGCATTTTCTGTCTGTTTTACCAGTAACACTTCTGTTCCCTAAGCTTTTTATAGCTCCTTAATCCACAGGTAGAAGTTATATGTACTTTAGTGACTTTATCTGAAGCCCAGAGAGATCAGATAACATGCCCAGAAATATGAAGTCCAATGTACCAAGTCCAAGAAAAATACAAGAAATGCTAACCCGTTATTTAGTTCCTTTTCTCATTTATGTGTTGAAAGCTGGAGTAAAATTGTGTTGTTAGTTGTGGCTAGACTTGCTGAGGCAATTACTTATGCCCCATTGACTGTAGGGCTCAAAAGCACACGCCTTTAAAATGCTGAAAGAGCACTTTCTTCAGTGTTATCTGGATTATTGAGTAATAAGGCAAAGCTAATTTTCCTTAGTCTGGCATGGACAAGACCACTGTAGACACAGGAGAAAGTTTTGCTTGGATATGGCTTCTGATACATATTGATCTTCTTGTTATCTAGTGTCATTCAGAGGATAACATTCAAGTGGATGCTCTGGAAAGCAGAGCAGCAGGAGACCATGTTGAAGCAATGGTTTGGATCCATTTGAATTGTTCCATTAAGTTCAGAGCTTACCCATAATGATGGAGATGCAATTTAAACATACCAGTTTGGTTAGATACTGGTCAAAATGGAGACCTGGTCTTAATGGAGGCAAATAACAGGAATTTTAAACTCTTATTACTTCATATAGATGGTTGTAGTTCAGTGTGCAAAAGCTGGTAGAGTGTGCATCAGCAAACCTCATGGATTTTCAGTCATCTAAAATCTAGTGCCATTCTATAGGAGAAGTTTTAGGTATTTGTTATAACAAGGGTCCCTTTGGATACTGTTAAACATATTTTTAAGATTTCTATGGTACTGGAAGTAAAGTGGGTCTGTGTAGCCAGAAATAGTTGCACGCCTTCTTGAGGCTGGGAGAGGCATACACATGAGCCTGCACTGCACAGACTGCCTGGGTCTCTTGTGCTGCTCCAAGCAGTGCTGGGAACACCCTGTAGCTGATGTGCTCAGTGCTGTCAACATTTTCTTCAAATTGGGTTTTTCTTGTCTGCATAACGTTCCATTTGCATTTCTTCACGCAGCATGCAGATGATGTTGGCTCCTGAGACACTGTCAATAAACCAAATGAAGTTTTGTGGTATGGCTTGATTCACAGGAAGATAGAGCTAGTTTTGTGTAGTAATGTGCATAAAATACTAGTGGACTTTCCTCTTACTCCCCTTGCCCTCCTGAACAGCTGCTGATCACAGCAGATGGGCGTTAATTGCACTGACTGATTCAGCATTCCAGAAAGTTTGGCCATTCTTATCAGTGTTTCTTCAAATAATATGGTGTCAGTTAATGCTAATACAATTGTATAACTCATGCTTGACTCCTTAGCAGAAGAGGATTTTTTTTGGTCATGGCCCAGGTGCACAGGACACTATGTCCTTCTTCAGGCTGGCTGAGCACACTCAGTCCCCAGAGTTGTGCATAGCAAACCCCAGTGCTGTGCAGGTAGTAGCTTTGTACTCCAAGACAGTGGTTTCATTCTCCAGCAGCTTCCTCACCCCAGAGGGTCTCTTCAGCATCAGTTCTTTTTTCATTCCAGTTAGAACAGTCCTCTTCTGCATTTTGCATTTGTTGAAATGAGCGCAGTGTTGTGCTTTTTCAGTTGTACCCTGTGTTTTGATAGAAATTGGAATAATTTGGGGTAACTCTTATTAACCAACCCTTGAATTTTTAGATTCCCATATATTTTTACTTCCATGGTCCCTCATACTGTGGGAGGACTCTGCCATTCTGTGTCCCTAAGATGCTTGAGATTTTCACATGAGAGATACTGTCTTCTACATTTTCTTTCCAGAACAATGTGCAGATATTTCTGCCTTCAGAAACAAAGCGCAGCTTGGCTAGATCCACACAAGTCTGACTTTTTTGAGCCAAGTAGGTGTGTGTGTCTGTGTCTTCCTTGTGTGTAATAGGCGTTTTGGCTGCTCTAATCAATGCAGTGGGAGAAGCTGCTATCATCTGTGCACCTTTTTTTGGTGGATGTGATGCCCTTGACCAGAAAATGCTGTCAGTGGAGAGGGGAAGCCTGACATTGGATCTTTTGGGGATGATGGGCATGTATGACATAATTGTAATTTGCTCCAGAAAAGAAGCATTGCCCATTTGGTTTTATTATGCAACAGAAATGCATGGAGATGGCAAATAACCATGTGCTCCTGTTACACCTAAAAGCCTAAATAAAGAGCTTGAGGAGCTTGTGTTGGCTGATAAAAAACCAGAAACTTGGCAAATGGAGAGCTTGTAAACAACATACAGTGAGTGTGTCTGTGTGGTGGGTTCTCAGGATGATGTGAAAGGGAGCCAGAAGAAAGATTTTGTTGAAGCAGCCATGGGTTTCTGTGGGAGTGGAGAAGGAGACAAATGTGTCTCATCGTATGCTCAGCTCTGCATTGATGATGGTCTGACAGCAGAGCAGCAGTGGCTGTGTTGTATTCTCCTGAGGTGTCCCCTCCTTGCTCACATATCCATTGTGGCATGCCAGGGTTAAATGAGTCACTTCCCTGTCCTACTGCTCCTTGTCAGGATGGTCAGGTTCTGCAGCTGTGACCAACAACCACAGTTTTTCCAGTGGTGTGCAGCATTGCTAAATGCCTTTTGGATTGTAGCTGGATGTTGGATACTCAAAGTCTTGAGATATGCAGGATTCCCATGGTTTCTGTCTACTGCTCATTTCCCAAACAAGTCACAGAAACACCAGTCAAAAATTTGTCATCTCTTTCTCAATCTGTTCAATTACTGTTCAGTGTAATTTTTGCTTTTACCAGCCTTCTGCAAATTCAAATAGTGACCCTTTCTTAGAAAAATACTGAGACTGGATTCTGCTCTTACTACCTTTTTGTTATTTTGGCAAATAAAATTCAGAGGTCAAGTTTTTCTTTGACTGGTCAGGTTCACAGAGCAGCATGATTAATAATTTCTCGTGACAGATTTGGATAATTATAGTTTTATTAAGTTGCAAAAATAAAAAATGCAATCTTCTTACTTGCGCCGCATAACACAGCTTGTACAATTTCTCCCAATAATTATCTCATCCAAATCCAGTAGTTTGCCATGGAGATCTTAGTAAAGTTTTCCACTGACTGCATTCTGTCAGCACAGCTATGATAAAATGTATGGCTTCTTAGTTTGTTTGCCGAGATAGAAAATAGAGGATTCAATTATTTCACTTAACAAGATGAATGGAAGGGATTGTGACATGTTTGTTTGCATTATGGGTTATTTATAGGATTTCTTCCTATGTGAAAGGGCTTCCCAAGGAAGTGGTCACAGCAGCAAGGCTGCCTGAGTTCAAGAGCTGCTTGGACAGTGCTCTTGGACACGTGGTGTGACTCTTGGGGATGGTGCTGTGCAGGGCCTGGAGTTGGACTTGATAATTCTTATTCCAACTTGGCATATTCTGTGATTCTGGGAAATAATACTTTCTACATGGTTACCAGAGGCTATTTACTTCAGCATGAAGTTACCAGACAGACCAATTTTTGCCATTGCTTCAGTTTGTTTCTTCACTCCAGAAAGAAATAAACAGGAGGAAGGAGAGCAGAAGTGTCTGTACTGAAACAGTTATCCTTTTGTTTTTTAACTGGATCTTGTCTGCAATGTTTTTTGTAGCATGTGCTGGTGTTTGGGATATATTTTGCTTTATAGAACATTTTCTTAACAGGCTAGGAAAAACACTGCTGGCGTTTGGCCATAAGCCCTCTTCTCAAGACCTGTTTCCTGCTTCAGCTAATAAAAAAAGACCACCTTGCTTTGCTTGTTCTCCATTTCCTCCAATTTAGGGAGTGCTGTAACCAAAAAGATGTAAGAAGAAGCTTGGACACAATTCCTTGACAAGCTTAAGAGTATCTGATAATATCTGTAGGAATATAAATGTGTATAACATAACATATGAACTCATTTTGTATGTCACTGAAATGCACCAAAAAAGTAAAATACAGCAGCTGTTTAAAAAGTCCCAGCTGACTTATGCAAATATTGAAGATTGAAAGTAAAAACAAATTATATGTGTGCATGTGTGTGTGAGGGAGAGAAAGATGTGCTTAGATAAACATATTTTGAACATCTGGATTTCTGCTTGAGTTATGTATGGTCTCCTGTGAAAGTTGCCTTGAGTTTTTTAAGTGGTCTTTGAGTTATGGAGCACAGTATTTCCCAAGAATCAGGATTTACTTAGCACTGGTGCTAAGCTCTCTCCCCTTTCACACTCCTTCACCTGAGAGCAAGAAATCCAAGCATGAGTCCTCCCTGGATTAATTTAATTTAAAGCACAGCTCACAAGTTTTCCAGTAACTTTATTAAAAGTGTGAATGCGTGGGCTCCCTGTACAGATATCCCTGTTAGGAAATGTGTTGTACACCTTAGTGAAATGCTGTCCTTTAGCATCCCAAAGGATGCCAAGGGCTATCACAAGAAGTGTTTCCTATGGATGTAGCTCTTCTGGCAACACACTGAGGGAGTTCTTCAAGCCTGTGTGGGAACCAAAGCATGAGCCAGAGAAGCAGACTTTATATAGTGAAAGGAAATGGAAAAAACCCCTCTCCAGACAAAAAAAACCCAATTTGCAGCATTTACATGTCAGCCAGTGCTTTTGAGTTTTTCAAGATGTTACAGAAATATCAGTCTTGGAAAAAGCAATATTTCACTTCTTCTTTCAGAACAAGTTCCTCCAGTCTTGTCCTGGCTGATGGTTGCATAATACTTCATAAAATGTAGATATTAATGCAGAATTTAATTATACTCTTTGCTTATTTTTCTCCCTCAGATTCTTTTTTTTACCGTTACCCTTTTGCATCTTTGAAAGTTTAGAAAAGGGAAATAACATGTTTGCTAGCTAAATATACCATGAGAATGTGTAAGACACAAAAGATGTTAAATAGTCAAAATTCTTTCTGTTTGCAATTCATGTGAGGTTTAGATGGTGATGTCTTTCTCAGGACCAAATCTGAGAAAAGTGGAGAGGATGAAAACAAGTGGATTTGATTTTTCTTCTAGATATTCCATTGTGTAAGTGCATAGTAGCCCAAAATCCTTACAGCACAGCTACATATTTATACAGCACAATGGTTTGCTCTGGTTTGCTCCTGAGACTCATAAAACACTGCAGAGTAGATGAATGAAAGCAGAAGTGGAAGCAGAGTTCTTGTTGCTGTTGGAAAGAAGGCAACAGATGGAGCAAAGAGAAAATCTCTGTTGTTTCTAGTCCACATTTTCTCTTGCCAGCTAATCAGTCCCCACTGGGGTCTCTGCAGGCTGCAAAAAAGTTACATCAAAGATCACACCTTATTACAGTTCTATCAGTATTGTTTATTCTCTCTTTTTAGATAGGTATTTTCACTCTTTGGGCCCTTAAGCAGGTTGGTTCAGCATTTCTGCACCACTCTGGTAGAAAAGGATAAACACATGGCTTCACTGGAGTTGGCTGAGCCATGCTGAAATGTGTCAGCAGAGGTCCCGACCCTTTCCATGCATGCAAACATGCCAGTGTGTTGGGAAACAAACAAAAACCTCCTCCTTTTAAACATAAGCTCAGCTTTAGTGGAAAATTTCTGGATAATGTGAAGTACAATAGAAAGGTTGTAGCTCTACATGCTGTTTTAAGTGAAATTTTCAGTTTTCCTTATTTGCTGTGGTATTATTTGGGCTGCTTTGTCGTCTTCACCTGGATGCATTCGTAATCGAGAAACTTGAAATTGTGCAAATGTGACTGATGAAAATCTGCCTAATGAAAAAGATCACCAAACAGGCCATGTAGCTGTAAGGGAGAAGCACTTTATAAGTACTGAACTTGGTTTTGAATTGTGACAAGGCCCAGCAAGGGCTGAGCACTTCACAGGCTTGCCCCAACATCCTGCTCCAGTTCTTTCCATCCTGCAGCCACCTCTGAGTTTGTTACCTGGCACAGGAGAAGAGCACTTTTGCACTGAATAGAAAACACTCAGGGCAATCAAGAGATACCAGCATACCTTGAGTCCTTAAGGAAGGACTTAAACCTGATGCAGTGCACTATCCTTTGAATATTAAGCTCTGAACAAACTCTTGAAATATTTCAGTTTCTTGTAATGTTGTTAAAATGACATCTTTCCATGTAATAAACAGTGGTTACTGAGAGTGTTGTAGCATTTCTTCAGCACTACTGGGTTCTTAACTAATTTAGCCAAACTATTGAAGATGTGGAGAATAATTATTCTTCCAATAAAATAATAATTTCAGTAAAGTGAAAATACTTTTTTCTTTTAAGAATTAGAAGTTTATTATATCTAATATATAGAAATCAAAAAGGAGAATTTCCCTGGATGCTAATGTGTTACTGCACATCTCTTGAGCATCTCTAAGATGTGAAATGAAAATGTTGAAAATAGAAGCATCAAAATTTTGGATTTATAAACCAAAATCAAAAGTTAGAAGACTGTAAATGTAAATATGGACCTCTTCTTATAAATATAGAGGAAACTTAGGCCTCTAGAGAGAAAGCTTGGGGAATGAGTACAGCATCCACCTACAGTTATTATAGAATAATTAGCACAATGTTAAGACCCAAAAGAACTATATGCTGCTGTGTATATATATTATATTTGCTCAGTTATATATATTTTAGAATAAAATAGCCTCATATGAAATTGTTATTAGTTGCATTGAGCACTTCAAAGGGTTGAAAAAGTATCTCAAGAACCTATATAATATTCAGGAATAATGGCTTTTTAAACACTATTCTAAAATTTTTTTATGCAGTCTTTTCTGATAAAAGATACTACACATAATTTTTTTTCTTTCTCCCTTAATTTCCACTTGCTTCTCTGTTTGGTTGAGATGTTTGGGTAAGAAATGGGGAAAACATTTAAAATCTGTTCTGTAACCTTATTTGATCTGAATGCAAATGACTAGATTTGAATACAAGTAACTAATCAGTCATTCCTGTGCTGCGTGTTGAGGCAAAAAACATGTGTTCTTCAGTAATAGTGGCATTACAAAACTGGGGGGAAAAGCGATACCATTGAGATTCATCTTTGCTAGCAGCTGGCTTTCATTCAGTGTGTTGCAAGGAAAATGACATTCATCAGGTGTCAGGCTCGCTTGGTTTCAGTGGCACACTTGAGGAGAGATCCTTTCTGTCCCTCACCCAAGGTGGGTCTCTGGTGAAACCCTCGAGGCCTGGCTGACTGTACCCCAAGGAGCATGAGCGTCTTCTCTGCGGTTTTGGACTCTCTGGGCTATTCAGAGTCCAAAACAGACTTGTTCTGAAGCATATAAACTCATCTCCAGATGCTGCAGGTCAGGGTGAAGGGTGGTGTGGGGCTGGGGAGCAAGCAGTGCGTTATTGCCACCTGCTCCCTGAGCTGGCTCTTGCAATGCTCTGCAAAGCAGAGGCTGCTGGGACTGCCATACTCTGACAGGGGCTGCTCCAGCAGGTAGACCTTGGGTCCAGTCCTGTACTGCAAGCCCTGGCTGGGCTCATCATCTAAAATCCATTGGTAGGTCATAAGATCATCACAGATATATTTTCAACCTGCCTGTGCCACTGAGCTGGGAGTAGTGAGCTGAGCATCATTGCACGAGGAACAGGATGGCTGGAGAGTGATGGGTTCTCCTCCATCCTTTTCCAAAGAAAAGTCCTCTTTTCTTTCTTCCTTGTTTTCCAAAATAATTTTCTCCTTAAACATGTGCCTGTCTGCTGTTCACTTTCACCCCATTAATTTTATCCTAGTTTTTAAAAGCTGGGCCTGGAATAAGCTGTAGTTTTCAGTGAGCTATAAGTATCCATGCTATATAGAAGTAGCAGTATCAAGTAAAATGTAACCACCTTTCTGCCTGAGTAGCCTGTGGGTGTTTTTAACCAACCTCATTGAATGTCTGAAGGCATCTGAATTGTATCATCTGTGTTACAATTGAGATTTTTTAAAAGATAATCTACAGCAAGTCATACAAAGTTTGGTAATCGACAGGAAGAAATGCAGAGGCTTTTAACCACAGAAGACTGTAAGAATGGCATATATAGTGTTGGCACCCAGCTCTCTCTTTTCCTGCTCCAGAAAAGGAGGGAAGCAGCTATATGAAATGCTAATAGTTTCACTGTGGTTTTGAATAGACTAGACTTGAGAGCCTTGAGTATTTTTCCTTTTCTCTTTTAACTGCAATTTTGTTATTGTATTGCTGCCCCCATCTCTGCTAAATATGGCTTTTGAAATGTAAATCATATCATGTTCTCAGAGATGCATATGACACCCTCAGCACTGTTCCTCTTTGCACTTCAAAGAGCTGTGTGGTCACACTTTGCATCTCAGCAAAATCACAAGATTTGCCTTCTGAAGATCTCCTTTAATGTGTACAATCAATCCCTGATAATGTATTTTGGGTTTTTGTTCCCTGGAGTCTGTTAATTTTAGTGTTGCTACAGGTCATCAGGAAACATAATCTCTTCTTTTTTAATTTCTCAGTGAGCGTGCCTGAGGGGAGAGGAACACAAGAGAGGAGAGACAATTGAACATCACCATTGGCCAAGACCTGAAAAAATGGTGCTGGATGAACACAGGATTAGAACTTAATTGTAAAAGGGAAGGGAAGTCTTGACAGGAGATTTGCTTCATTTTCACATTCATCATGGCACAAATCCTCTGGCTGGCTGGTTGATGGAACTCTCCAACACTTCTCCTTAGTTTTATTGCAGATCCCTTCTGCTTACACATTGCAAGACCTGGGAACAGGTGGGAACTGGATGGTGCCAGATACAGGAATGGAAAGAGAAATGGACTCTGATGAGCTACGATGGAAGTGACTTGACAGCAACAAGCTCAGCAGTTGTCTCCAGTAAGGACAGGTTGAGACGGGAATCTCAAGCTTCTCTGGAAGAGCAGTATGCAGGAAGCTGGTTTTCAGGCCACAAATGCTTTCACAGGTAAGGATTTCTGTTCTATTGTATTTGCTGGGTGCCCTGTGGCAGGAAGGAATGATGAATCTGGCTCCATGTTCTCAGAAGGCTAATTTATTATTTTATGATACTACATTATATTAAAGAATACTAAACTAAACTATACTAAAGAATACAGAAAGGATACTTACAGAAGGCTAAAAAGATAATAATGAAAACTCGTGACTCTTTCCAGAGTCCGAACACAGCTTGGCCCTGACTGGCCATTGAGTCAAAACACACCAGAAATCCAATGAAACAATCACCTGTAGTAAACAATGTCCAAACACATTCCAAAGCAGCAAAACACAGGAGAAGCAAATCAGATAATTATTGTTTTCCTTTTTCTCTGAGGCTTCTCAGCTTCCCAGGAGAAAAATCCTGGGCAAAGAGATTTTTCCAGAAAATAGGAATGCGACACTGTTCTAGTTCCACTCATATTCTCAGGATGATTTACTGGAGTTTAGAAAATGAATAGGTTGTGACTGTCATTAGCATCTTGTAGTACTTTCAGCTTAAATAGTAATTTTAAACAATTCACTTGAAGACCAGTTCAACACTTGTATTAGCAGTGAGGAACACAGTTATTTATTCATGTTTCTGCTTTCAGAAATGGATGGCCATGAGCCTTGGGGAAAGTTTATCTCAGCTTTCCTCGTTAAAGTACTCATTAACAGCTTAACCATGAGTGGTCTCTTGGGTCAGTATAAAATGTAGTCTGTAAAGTTGCTCTTGTGCTCAGCACAGGAGTTTGGTGAGGCTGTAGGATGGACATGGTTCATATCAGGAGGCTTCTCAGCAACATGTCAGTATTGAGCCTTATCTTGTCTGCTGGAGCACATCTCTGGGCAGACCTTGCCAGGCACCCTCTCTGTACTCCCACCTCTGCCCCACTGGCCTGCTGCAGTGCCTGAGCTGGCTAAACTGGGGGGTTTAAATGGGAATTGTTTTACCTCAGTCCAGTGTATTTCTCTGTAGATGGATTAAATATAATGTAATGAGAAAGAGGACGCCACGGTGGTGTGACTTTCTGGGGAAAGCTCCCTCTAGTGTAAAGTCTGCTGGAGTTCACGTAGTGCTTTCCCCGTACGGGATAGTTTCTGATTAGAGACGCAGGAGGAGGAAAAGAGGATGAGCAGATCCTGCTGCTTTGTTTCCATGTCTGCCAGCCAGCTGAGATGCAGCAAAAAATGCATAGAAAATCAACTGGATATTGCTCTTGTTTTGGTAGGTCTAGATAAGGGATTAGTACCACAATGTACACTAGTAATATGTGAGACATTTATTTTTCTAATATAAAATATTTTCCTTTAGAAGGAGTTTTAGCTGCAGTGGGTGTGATTCTGTGTCCAGCTGTCTGCATCAGCACAGTGGTTTGGAGTGGTGGTGCAGCTCTGAACTGTCTGTGTTGCCTTGCTTTGATTTACAGCCTGGTTTCTGTGCATGCCAGTGAGACGTGTCCTGAAGGAGAGGAAACAGGAACTCTCCTCCACATGTGCTCCAGTGCTGATGGGAGAGGTGAAGTCTGGGACAACCACAGGGCTCTCCTTCCTCTGTCTAGACAGCAGCACACTCCTAAAGCTCCCCACTGCTGTTCTTGTCCTTGCTGCTCGCTTCCAGTTCTCAGCTCTTCCCTAGGAGTTTTTGTCACTCTTTTGCTTTCCACCAAAATTCCCAACTGTGAGGATATCTGCTCTCTTCCTTAACCTGGCTCTCTCCTTTCCTGGAAACCCTATTACTTCTAACACCCTTCCTTTACTATATTATTTTCTGTCCAGTTTTACACTCTTCTGCCACTGTGTCTGCTGCCCCTTAGCTCCCAGAAGTTGGCACTGTGACCAGGGTGCTTGGGGAGGGGTGTGTTGGAAAGCTGAGGTTTCATGATTGCTGCTGGATGGGAAACACCTGGCCAGCAGAACTGCATAAAATTCAGAGAGATGAAACTGGGTTCCCCGGAAGCCCAGGACAACAGTCAGACAGTGGTGCAACCCAGCAGATTCAGATTCAGACCTGTTCTGGAGACTTAACGGCATGAAGATTGCTTGGTCTGCTGTAAGAAATTCTTATATTCCTTTGGAATTGCCCTTAGGTAAAGATGTTAATAAACATATTCAAATCTTGGCAGCTGCACTAAACAATTATTAAATATTAAGGTGCACCAAACATTCAGGAGACTTGTTAAAGAAACAGGTTGAATAATATTTCCTTTGTATGAGGAGAAAACTTCCAACTTGTATCAAATTGATATCTATATTTACTTTTTGGAGATCTTTCTTGCTCCTTATGAGATTTATGTGATGTTCTCAGCCATAATAAACAATGGGTAGGTACATATTTCTCAGAGAGATCCACTGGACTGTGCTATGCTAATTTAAGAGTTGCAGTAAGAATGTAATGGCAGGTGCATATGGTCGCTCCTCTGATCCTTGCTGTCGTGCTCCTTTTGTTTTGTTGGAGTGCCAGTTTAGCTGTAGGAGAGAACAATATCTGCTAGCAGCAGAGGGGGCATGGCCACATGAGAAGGGAGCTAATTTGTACAAAAAAGCTTTGATATCTGAAGCCTGTGTGGTGTCAACACTGAATCTAGACATGCTAAGTGATTGCAGCTATTGCAACAACCAGAGGAATAATTTCAATTTATAGCTGACCAGAGTGCTGGCAAAAGAAGCCTGGGAGGACAGTGCCTCTGTGCAGCCATGGTCAGAGTATTTCCTAAAACTCCTTTCCACTTTGCTATTTGTTGTTACCTGTGGAAAGGTTTGCAGTTATGGCTAGGAGATACTTTGATCCTGTCTGTACGCTCATTTTACTGGCACTGATGCCAAAGACTCCCTTTTTTGCAGATGGCTCTTGTCCCAAAAGATGGGCTCACACAGTCATTTTATCATGTATTACCAAAGAATAGCAGAGATTTAGAATATTTCCAATTTACATACTACATACTGAATTCAGTAGATCATGTGAGGATAACAGGTTCAGGATTACAGAATGTAGAAAGAGCAGTGGAAGGGGAGTGCTCCTAGGCTTGATTAGGAAAGAGATGGCTGAGCCTCTGATGGTAAAATGCAATTTGAGTAGTAGCAATCAGGAAAGAGTGAGCCTGTCATTCTTCAGAAGGTGAGAAGAGAATTTGAGAATAAAAGCAGTAGTATGCAAGAAAGTATATTGCATTCAGCTCATAGAACTGATAGGTAATGTTTCCTGGGATACAAATCTGAGAAATTCTGGCAATTTTTAAAGGAAATAACTTTTTCTTTCCCAGTCAAAATAAAGAGTAAAAAAAGCCCAGATGAAAGGCATTCCAGTAAAAAGGGACAAGAAGAGACAAAATTATATGATCTGATAATCTGACTCATACCTAAGGTGGAAACTCAATATGTTACTGAAGATGAGTGTAAAAGAAGATGAGAAAAATGCAAGGGTCAAATCAGGTAGGCCAGTTCACAGAACAAGGTACAACTAATAAAGGGTGTGATAACAAAGAAACATACTACATTCTCAGTATTATAAGAGGAAGACCGAGTTTCTGGGCTACTAGTTGACAGGGAATTACAAAATGTCAGTTAAAAAAGTCATAATCTGATGGTGCAGAGAGGATTGAGTAGTTCATGTAAGTTTTTGTATCGTTCTTTGCCTAAAAGACTGATCTGGAATCAAGTGGCAGGAAAAGAACTGTGACCTTGAGAAAGGTAAGAATTCCAACTAGAGCAGGAAAAGAACAGATTATAAATTAATGAGATGGGATAATGGGTGTTTTAGAACAAGATGGAGTTTATTAAATTATCTCTTCAACATTGGGTGAAATAGCTGAAGCAATCTCTGAACAATTAGTGGCTACACTGGAGAACATTTGGAGGACAGATTAGGTTCAAAAACTCTATGAAAGAGCAAACACTGCACCTGTGCATAAACTCTTCTGGGTCCTTCCATGTACCCATTGGAGTAGCTAGTTTATCTTATATTCTTGGGGAAGAAAGTTTGAATCAAATAGTAAACTGATTTTTTTTAATAATTAGCCTGTAGATAATAATATGATAAATGAATTTGCATGGATTTTTTTTCCCCAGAAGGTACCTTGTCAGTGGAGCCTAATTTTCTTGTAAGCAGAGAAATAATATATTTTGATTTTTGGAAGTCTTTTCAGCTTCTCATAAACAAGGTGGCACAATGGGCTACAAGGTGGGTACACAGTTGGCTGGAAAGCTCTTCTCAGAATAATTACTAGTGATTCACAGTCAAACCAGAAGGATCTGTCAAGTGGGATTCTGCCCTAGATTGCCAGAAAATATTCAATATTTTAATTAATGATTTAGATGATGGAATCTGCATGCAAAATTTCCAGATGACACCAACCAGGGGGAGGATGTAAACCCTCTGAGCACAGGACTAGAATTCAAAATTAATGTGATATATTGGAGAACTGATCTGAAATAAATATGATGCAGTTCATCAAGGACAAGTTCTAAATTGTGGTTCAACAGGAATAATCAGCTGTGCAAATCAAAATGTAGAATAACTGGTGAGACACCAGGTCTGCTGAAAACAGACAGGCAGTTGCAAGAGTTCAGAAAATGGCTATGAATCAACAATTCTGTGCCATGAATATTGTGCTAGAATATATGGACAGGAGTCTGCCTGCAAAATGATTTTTCCACTCTACTTGGCATTTGTGTGGCTGATGTACTATTTCTGCTCCGAGCAGTGCTCTGTGGGCCTGTTGGAAGCATCCAGAGAAGAGCAGAATGAATGGCCAGAGGTCTAGACAACATAACCCCTGGGAACTGCAAAAAGGGTCTTTTTCAGACCAGAGCAGTAACTCTCAAACTTTCTGAGGATTTTTTCCCTTGGTTCCCAGAAGTAGTGCAGATTTGTGTCAGGGCATGTCTGATGCACTGAGGGGCATGCCAAGATGTGGCTGTGACTCAGCGCTGCTTTGGGGTGATGGTCAGAAGGACCTTCTCGCTTGCACACAAAGTTCTGCACCTTCTGCACTGGCCATTCCCAGTGCCATGCCAGTGCTGGGATAACAGCAGTGGCAATTCTGGACAGCCAAGGTCTGTTTTTAAAATCAGCCACTTCCTTCACTAGTGTGTGTTTTGAGTGCTCATTTAGGAGAACACTGTGATTCTGAAGTCTGCCCTCCATCACTGGGGAGTGTGTGGCACAGAGACATCCAGGATGATCAAAGGATAATGGGAGCACTGTGGGAGGGATTAGGAATCAGTGTATGAAGCCTCCTGACCTTGCAAGGTCAGTCTAGGTTCTTCAGGATTTTATTAACTCCATCTCAGCACAGGCTCTGTCAGACCTGGGCTGACTCAGAGGCATTCCTGCCCTGTGACCCTCAGCAGCACTGGAGGGATTATTAGTTCTGGCACTATGGAAACCAGAATAAATAGTAAGAGGCTCTGTGCTGCTGCCCTTCAATCTAGCACTGACTTTCCCTGTCATCTCCTGATCCCATTCTGTCATAGCTGCATATCTTCTCCCTCACACCTTTCCCTGTGAAAGTGATGGCACCCTCAAATCTTTCCGTAATCCCTCGCAGCCTTATGTCTGAAAGTCATTGTCACTGAAGCTTGACCTTGGGCCATATCCAGAGAGACCAGGTTACTCCCAAGGAGCAGCTCCTCAGCTTGGCTGGCACCCCCACAGGCCCTGCTGTAGCAGAGAAAGAGAATTCATCTCTTGGAAGATCCTCATGCTCATGGAAACACAACTTGGTGGAGCTTCTCCAGTGTCACCACCTCTGTGCTGTATTTCCTGGCACACAGGACTCCTGCTGCATTTCCTCCTGTGTTTCATGTTGTCCCAACCTCTCTTTGCCTCTTTTGCCATCAGTGACAACATCTCCTCTCTCTGTATTGAAACTCCTTCATCCCTCCCCATCTGTACATTTGGTTGCACTTCTCTTCCAAATCTTCCTGCTTTTCACTGCTTTCCTTCATCTTTGTTTCCAGAGCTTTCCCACTTCCTGACAACTAAGTGCAACCTATTTCCAGGTTTTGTAAGAGCCTCTCTCCCTCTTTTCTAGACTCAACTCTTCCTCTCCTCATCTGCCCTTCTCTGGGGTGAGTACCTTCCCCCACGTCACATCTCTTCCACGGTGGCTTATGCTGGTTTGTGTGGGACCTTTCTTTGCAGGAAGGCAATTTCAGAGGCTGCCATCCAGTTTGGCTTCTCTCCCTGCATCTTGTTTTGCTTAACTGCCAGCGTTTTGGGTGGAGATGTCTCTGGCACAAGGGTGGCAGTGCCAGAATAGGGAAGTTCCTTGAGGGGACTACATTGGAGACCAGATAAATTGCTCCAGTAGGTTGCATATGACCTAGTTGACCATTATGCATTTAGGGAATGGGAGAGTGAGGGAAGATGTGATAACCATTTAAAAATATATGGAAATTCCATGTAAAGAGTAAAGTAATAGAAACTGTTTTCCAGTTCTGCTGGGGATAGAGCACAAAGTAACAGTCAGGTTTGCTGTAGTGGAGAGATTGAAGTTAGACATTAGGAAAATCTTTCTAATGGTAAGGATAGTTAAGGACTGCAGCCAATTGCCTAGGGAGATTGCAAAGCCTCTGTCACTGAAGGTTTTTAAGAACAAGTTAGACAAATATCTGTCAGGAATGGTTTATGTATAGTTGATTTTGCCCTGGGGCAGGGGAATGGACTTCATGAGAGCACTTCCAGCCTTACTTTTCTGTAAAAATGATGCTCTTATTGCTGGTTCCCTGGATAATAAATGTACATTTTTAAAGTTAGTAACCCACCTGTACTACTCTCAGTGTTTAAGTAGATTCTGTTGAGCTCTTGGAATAATTGATAAAAAATAGATTAGGAGTCGTGGGTGTTTAAAGTATTAACTCTCCTTTTGCTGGAATATTACTCCATTGCTTTCCTTATAGCTTGGCCTTGTTTAGATGTCTTATTTTTGGCGGTGTGACATGTTTCTGTGTCTGTGCAACTTGTATAGAAATATTTTAATGTTACAGAAATGCTGCATCCATTCTTCCATTTCACAGTATGCAAGTATTTTAAGAAACACTTTTGCCACTCTTATATAGTAAGTGTATTTAAAAGGTAAGTTTAAAGAATAACCAAAAATAGGGCAAAACCAAATCAACAATCCCCTGAGGTTGTTTTCTTTATTGTGAGCAAAACTGATCTGTAACTGGTATATCTGCTGCTGAAGGTAGCCTTCTTCCTCAGAATTATAATTGAGGCTCAATGTAAAATAGACAAACAGGTTTGAAATGTCTTATATTAAGTATATAGTGTAATTAATATTGAAAACAGTTGAAAATTAATTTATACATTAATACAGATCTCCCACATTGCTGCTTTCATTATTTGCATGATTTTCAAGTACAGATAAACATTTCATTTAAAAATTCAGCTTGAATATGTAGCAGAGAATTCTCAGCCCTCTCTGTTCCAGTTTTGTTTTCATCTCCTTCATGGAACTGTTCTGGCCTTACTAAAATGTTTGCAATTTTCTTAACAATTGCATTCTTATTTTATGAATTTTCAAGGTTACTGTGTCACTCAGAGACAACTCTGTCTCTTAGTTCTTGTGAGAAACAGATTGCTTTTTTGCAATGCCCCTTACTCAGCACACAGATAGTAACAGATCATATTCCATTGTATTCGTTAGGTATTTTATTTAGGGTAAGCAATTTTTGGAGTACAGATAGTATTCTCAGCAAAAGTACATGGTAGAAGATACAATCATGGTCTCTAAGAGTTAGCCATCTAAATGTGTGACATTCAGTAGCATTCAGCAGTACTGTTTTAAGTATAGTATTGCATTATTTGGAAGTCTCCTCTTCAGGGTTAAAAACTTTAATAGAATTACAGAAGAGTGTGAAACTGTGAAAATTAATTTGAGAGCACTGTTGGCACCTGAGAGTGATAGCTTTTGGTCACAGCATAGTTCTTCCGTTGTTATCATGGTCAGTGATTAGAACTAGAATGCTTTCTCTTTAGGATTTTCTTCAAGCCCAGACTGGGTTTTAAGTTTTGATCCCAAACTTGATGTAGTGTTTTCTGCTTTGTTTCCTTTCACCTCAAGAAAATTGGTAGTTCCCCTCAAAATGTCTGGTTGGAGAACTGTTGAATCTCCAGCTGGCCAGGTACCACCTTTGCTTCTTGACTGTGGCAGTCCTTATGGAAACAGAGGGACAAGTCAAACAGGCCAAGGATTTCACATTTTAAATGCTTATCCTGTCAAATTTATATTTAACTGGGGTACAAGACCTCCTTCCCTGTTTGCTTGTTTCAGTGAAGTACTACATCCTTTTCCACTTGCTAAGGGGGGCAATTTGGGTGGCAGTCACTACAAGAAGGAGGCCTTGCCATGTGAAGCCATCTGGAGCTCAATGAACAGCAGTCAGAAAAAGGCAGAAAAGAAGCCAATGAGACTCCAGAAGAAGTGCAGTGGTGTGGTGCCCTGTGAAGCAACTTGAGGGTCCCTGGACTTTGAAAAGGATTCTCTATGGACCTGGAATTGCAGACTACTGCATGATATAACACCATTCATATCAAGCAACATCCTACTTATTCTGATATGGGAATATTTTAAAAAATATTTTAAATTAAATTTTAATTCATTTTTGATTTAATTTAAATTCCATTTTGATGTCCTTTTGTTTTCAGTCTAGGTGTAGTTTTGGGTACATATGTGTGGGCCGCTTGTTCTGACAGTCCAGAGCCAAATGAGAAGCAGTGGTTTGGGCACACCAGAGCAAAAGAAAGTTCAAGTTGAGAGAAATATCTTGGCCAATGCTATTATTAAGATTATTTTATGAAGTAGTGTATTGCTGGAAATGGCAAACTTCTTCTCAAAGTGGGAGGAAATGCTCCAGCATGTTCAGGCAGGATGTTAAGCCTGGATCCTCACCTTTGGGTAACCATTTTTAGCAGATGATATTCAGCTGTAGCATTGCCATTTGCAAAGCTGATGGTTCTTTGGAAATGCCCATCTGCCATTTCTCATTTCTTAATAGTACATGTCATGATGCCTTCGTGTGGTACAACTTAGTCAGCCAAATGGCCAATTCCAGACTGAATATGACAATAAATTTAGCTGTAAATATGCTATGTTTCAGTGCTTAATCATAATAAAAAGGCAGACTTTTTGAAAGGACAAAATGCACACATCGTCCCTCAAGTAAAACTCAGAAAATAAAAAGTGGTGAAAATTGATTGTTAAATTGGCAGTCTATGCTTTCTGTTAATTCCTTCTAATTAATTAGGTGGGCTGCTTGTTTTTTTTTTTTACTTGTTATTTTTAGGGGAAAAGAGGCAGTCTGGCTGTGCCCATTGCTGGCTGAGTGTATTTTTACTGCTGAAAAGGCCTTTTACCTTTTGCTGCTGGTGGTCTCCCGCAGTGGGAGTGGGGCTGCCTCCTTGTCTTGGAGCACCAGTGTGAGGCAGGCTAGAAATGCATTTTGTTACAGACTTAAAAGTGCTAAAAGAGGAAGCCTAAGCCCCAAATCAGTGCAAAGCTACAGAAGCACTTGACTGTGCCATATTGGAAGCTGAAGAGAAACATAGATTGGAAACATAGATGTTGTTAGAAAAAACCGAATTTTATTCATGATGTGGGATATTCCAGGCACTTGTCTTGAGGTGAGGTAAATGTTTTGCTGTTTGGTTTTTCTCTAATGTCAAGCAGGTATTTGACTTGATACTCTCTCAGTTTTCTTTTATCACAAAAAAAATAGTGTGGATTAGTGTTATGTTTCTTTGCTCTGTACTGTAGTAATGCCTTTACAAATCAGAGACTGCAGTCTGGATAAACAGAGAAGTGAAAGTTGACTTTACAGGATAAATGTGGTGGAAAAGCCTAAAAGTTACTGAGGAGAAGGTAATACCCTGTATACAGATTAAATGCTACATTCACTTCCCTGATATTTACAACCTTTTGCTTTTTTAGCAAAAGAAGCCAGGATTCACAGGTATTAACTTCTTTCTAGGCCTTTCTTTGTTGCTGTTTGGTGTGGGTGTTACGGGTGGGCACAGTCCTTGCTCTGAGCCTTTCTGGGAACACACGTGTTCCGGTGTCTGTATCGGCTGCACCTCCCATCCTGGGGCTTGGCTTTCTCAGCAGGAACACTTCATTAGGGAGCAGCATGGATCCACCCAGGCGTGCACCCCACGCTGTGCCTCTCCCAGGTTTTCTCCCTGGGGGCTGCCCAACCTCTGCTCCAAAACCTTTCTAGAGGGATGCTCACACCCTTTTTAATTTCTACTCAGCCCTCGGCAACAGTGAATAACCAAAATGTTCGGTTTCTAGTAAGATCATTACTTGCTAATATGGTGTAGCCTTCAAGCCCTTTTAGCCTCTTCCAAACACCCAAAGAGACACTTTTCCCTGTGAGAATGCATCACCATGATATAGCTGTAATAACAATGCTGCTTTCTGAGACCCATCAAGGCTGTGCTTGTGCTGATTTCTCAACCAAGGGGGCTTCAAGCAGGAAGGCTTTGACAGCATCTGGAGCCCAGGGACTTGGAGTTTGAAGCAAACCAAAATTCCTCTGTATCATAGTTGAATCCTTTCCACTATAATTTATTAGGATCACACCACTACCATTTGCCTATGAAACTTACCCAGTAGTTTGGCCTGCTGAATCCTTAAACTTTGGAAACCATGAAGATGAGTTTTCCTGGGGTTTAAGCAGATGTATTGGTATGTGGATGGCAAGTTGGGACACTCTCCCTGTTCATCAGAGCCACAGGTCTGTCTCCATGCTCTCTCTCATTCCAGGATTAATCTGTTAGCGATAGAGAGCTGACTGAGCAGTCTGTCTTTCATGTATTGTAGGGTTTGATTTCTTTTCTTAAAAATTTCTATCCTGTTGTGTTCTTAGCTTTCTCACTTTCTTCACAAGAAAGTCACTCCCTTCTGATTTAAGTGCAAGAATAGAGGAAGCTTTGTTTGAATTGTGACGAGTTAACAATGAAGAGTTTTCATGATGAAAACACCCAAGAAGAATTTTTCTCTACAGCCAGCATCTAAGCAGCACCTTCAATCCACGCCTCTGAGGACAAATTTATCTCTGTTGTTAGTGGGTAAAATAACTTCATTCAATGCCATTTGGTGGCTGACAGTGTTGTGTTGTAGGTGTATATATGCTGAGGTGGTGGTAGGTAGACTCAGGACAAGGTAATGGTTTCAGAAAAGCCTGGAAGACTGGCTTGCCTATGAGTTGTTTAAGAATTGTCTGTTTATCCTGGAGGCTCAGACTATACAAACCAGTAATTTATACTGGCTGAAGATGGATTCACAGCCTGGCTGTGCACTCAGTCAGTCCTTGATTTAAACGGAAAAATTGGAATATGGGCATGAGTCTCCATTTTTCCTCTTTCTGATCTTTATTATTCTTGATTTGTTTATCTCAAAAGAAATACTTTCAGGATAATATCTGCTTCCAGTTGCTGAGAGCGAGAATTTGAAGAGACACATGACCTGCCACAGCAGTGCTAAAGTTCAGAAAAGCCTCACTCTTCTTAACTCAGGAAGTAGGTGACATCTGTAAACTGAAGATACTTCTTTTTTTTTTTTTCCTGTAGCAATCATAACCTTTGTGCCCAAACCACTGCTGTTTATATAAATTGCTGGACAGTTTCTGTGTAATAAAAGAAATAGGGACAAGATCAAACAAGAAAGGCAACAAGTATGGTTCTTGAAGATGTTTTTATTCGGTGTAGTGTATGCATTTATTCTCTAGTGTATGCATGGAGAAAGTACCATAACATTGGCTTAGTGGCTTTTGTATAATCTTTCAAGTATGTCACTGCTTTAAAAGCATGTTATTCTACTTTTTGAGAGAAACAAGATAATGTTCTCTCAGGCATGACTCCTGCTTGTAGTGATCAGTGTTGTACCAAAGAACCTTCCCCTGAGATGAGGACCCTGCTGTGCCAAAACTGTGAAGGACAGCTCTTTTTAAAACCTCAGCATCTAAAAAAGATGACATAGAAGCAGAAAGAAAAAGTATTGCTGTCCAGTGTTTGCAGACAGGCACCTGAGACACCAATGCAGTATTGATGGAAGATGAGTTGGAAGCTTAGCAGACCTGAGGACTAAAATTACAGCCTGTGAATTTAAACCCATTATGAAGGGTGAGGTTATAACAGAAAGTACTAATGTACCTAATGCACTATTTTCTCATATTTTCTCCATTGTATTTTTGTACTTTTTACCTGCTGCCATGAGGAGAAGAATGTAAGCTGGTAAGATTTCTTGTGGAAACTGCAGGCTTGCTTTATGCCAGCAGTGCTGGAAAGAAGTTCTCTAAAGAATTACAGCTGCCCATAAAATATGTGACACAAACAACCCTTCTCATCTGCAAGTATTAATTGCGCATTGGGAAGAAGAGAGTGCTGGGATACCAGACTGCTTAAAGTATATGGGGTATTACTAAAAGGCTTAAAGAAACTCTGTCATTGAATTGCCAACTGCAGAGCAGGATTAGTGAAATTTATGAGAACAAAATTTAGTGAGATGAATACAAATAGCGCTGTCGATATTAGTGTCACTTCTTTTTCGAAGGTCTTTAAATGCAAAATGTAATTTCATTAATGTAATGCAGGCTTATTGGTTTGTTGCTTTATACACTTATGGATCAGACTTGATGTGGTATCTTAAGACATAATTTGAAGAGCCTCAGAAAGTCCTGGTTTTTTTGTGATTTGCTTTATCTGAAGGACAAAAAGGCAAGCTTTGTGGAAAGATTCTGTTTCATAGTACAGCTAGTGGTCTGTTTGAAAGGCAAACAAACAAGATGCCAAACCCCACAAGTATTCAGGCATATGAGCTCTTTGTGTCCAGGAAATCTCTTAATAAGCATTCAAGATCCTTCAGTTTGCTAAGAGACTCTTCTGCTACACAAACAAAACAGCATTACAACCAGAAATGGACGAGCAACAAGGAGAAAGTTCTCATGCAAGTAAAATCAGCTGTTGCTGTATTGGCATTTTGCTTTCAATTAGTATTGTGATTGTGAACAAAATCCTCCAGTTGTCCCCATTCATGGCACTGTGGTTCAGCCCACAAGACAGCTTTGTTGTTACCAGAGTAGGTGGTAGCCTCCTGCTAACAGGAGGTTAGAGAAAGTGAAATTGCTTCTTTCCAGCTGTTCAGAGGCAATGGATGCTGGACTTGTTAATGCGAGATAGAAGGTAAGAGGAGTGAGACCTAGGGACAATTGTCTAAAATGGGACTGGACTTGTGGAGTTCCATCCTGAAAGAAATACATGCTTGAGCCTGCCACGTGGATATAGTGCTCTTGGAGAGGCAGAATAACACCAAAGCCTGACTTGGGATGGTTGCAGAAGGTAAAGCTGAAGATAGAATTAGATGTACCTACAGTGGTTAAGATGATTCTTTTAACAGTGATTGCTGTCACTTCAACCACACTGAAGTTCTGCCAGCACTGGATCAGAAAAATACTTGTACAGGGAACAAACTTAAATACTTGTACAGAGGACAAAATCTGGAAATCTTATCCCTGTAGTGACAGTCTTGAAACAGTTTCAACTGGGAAAGAGCTACATTCATTTTGGGGAAGAGTGTCAGAAGTCTAGTGTGCTCATTCTTAGTTTTTATGTTCTTAAATATAGAGCCACAGTCTAAAAGTTCGATCAATGTGAGACTGTGTAGACATTACATGATGCCAAGCAATGAGTTCCCAGATATTTATAAATAAACTCTTGGTGCGCTCCCATTTTCCTGTCTCTCGTCTTTGCTGTTATCCCACACACTTGCCCCAGGCTTTCTGTACTATTTATAGAGATGGTAGTAGTAATTCCCTTTTCCTGAATATTATTCTTGAAGAAAGTAGATCAATTATGCAGTATAATGCTGGTTAGGTTACACCTAATAGCTATAGCTGTTAACCCCACATGTTCATTTTACTTCTGTGGTAGTAATGAATCGTTAAATTGAGTGCAGCAATAATCCTTGAGATATAAAAATAGAAATAATTTTACAAAGGCATTCCAAAGTGAATTCTTTTATTGAATAATATTATGTAATATTGTCAATATCTTCTGACTGTTAAACGAGGTTTCCAAAGTGCAGCTTAAACTGCAGTGAAGGTGATGTGTAGAATATCTGCAGACCCTCATGCCTTTATTGTACTCTAATCTTTCAAGACCGTTCTTCAGAAATGAAATAAAGAACAATGTAATCTTCATGTAAATGGTACAGGAGATCCCATTTTAATAAAGCTTGAGCAGTTAAGAACAGTTTTGCTAAATGTGTCTACCAGATGAGACAAAATTGAATAATATGTCCATTTAGAAAAGAGTATTTCAAGTCTCATAGTGTTATAAAGATTCAGATATATAGCAGAAGATGCATTACTGCTCTGGTCCCCTGTGGAAATGTATTCTCTCACCACTGTGCAGATGTTCTAACATAGTGAGAATATTTTTACCTGCCATTGATACTGTTGTTGTTTAAGAATGACTAAATAGTTTAAGTGAGCTAATAACCCTTCCCTCCTTACTTTAAGTTTGTTCTGCAGCTTGGTTGAAATAATATTAATAAATACTGTTAGGGTTTTTTCTTTCTTCTGTCAAGTTTTACAACAAGAGCAGACTCCACAAGATGTTATTTGGGTTATAACATCACTTAATAGATTTCTGTATTCTGAACAAGTAATAATCAGGTGAGTTTAGCTGTCTGAGTTTGTATATTAGGAAGAATTACAGAGAATTCAAACTGCACCTTAAAATAGCAAATAGTTTTATATTAAAACAAGAAATTAAAAGAATAAAAATTGAAGGAACAAAGACTAAAATAAAGGTGATTGGAAAAGCTATGACAATTGTCATGCTGGACATAGGACATAACTTTGGTTTTTGGTTCTCAGTAGTAATAACAGTTGCCTTATTTCAGTGTGTTTTCTCTGGGGAAAACAAAAAAGGTGACTCTGTTTTTTACTTTCTATGATAGTGTAATTGAAATTTGCAATGGTTACTTTCTTAATGGCTCTGTGTCTTCTCCTGACCGACTGCTGTCGGTGTCATGAAGAGTAGATTGCATGTGATTTAGAGTTTAGATATTGGTATTGGCAGGTGTGTGGCTGCCTAGTGTGTCAAATGAAATGTTCATTCTTAGATTTATTCTTCTGGACTTTGTTGTTAGATATCTGGAGATTCAGTTTCCTTGTAATAACTTAGGCTGACTTTGGAAGACATTGCAAGTCTGATGATCTCATGGGTATTCTTATTACTGAGAAGAGCTGTTCCATTTGCTGTGAAATATATCATGTGGAGCTATACGTCCCCATATCAGTACTTTCTACAAGGCATAAATTATAGGAGGTGGTAGTTTCTTTTATTAGACCATCTGATTTAGCTGAAGAAAATAGACAATCTGAGTGCACTGCAATTCCTTCTTGAGGTCTTTGAGAAAGATCCTGAATGACAGGTCTGCAAGCTCCAAACTTGGCCTGTTTTTTCCACTTGTATCTGTTGATCAATTAAAAGATAACCTGTCTCTTTATAAAGCTTACCTTGATTAAACTGCCATGTCTACAATAAACCACAGCTTAGTAATTTCAGCATTTGCCATTCAGGACGCATATCCTTATTTTCTTTGAAGTGCCTGAATGAAAGTTACTTTCAGCCATTTTGCTTTGTTCTCCCTTCACATTTTCTCACTCTGGGTATAGCCAGAAGGGCTGACTCTTTTACCTAAGCTCAAATCAAATTGTGCTAAAAACTTGATGAAGCAGTTGAGCCTGTGATTTGCTTTTCAGTTTTTTATGTTGTTCCCATCCCTCAGACTTCACTAAGACCTTATTGGTAGCCAAAGTATTTATTTTGTGGCCTGTCATATGTGATGCAAGCAGTCTATTTAAATCTTGGTTTCATGCTCCTCAGTCAAATCACCTTGGCTTCAGGGACACACTGCACAGCTTTGCGTCCTTGCGAGGGGAATTTTCCTAGAGCAGGTTAGTCACTTTCTTCTTTGTAGCATTTGCAGTTTTCTGTCAGTTTGAATGTTCCTCCTACTTTCTGATCCCTGGCTCCTCTCAGAGCTCTGCCTACATTCCACTTGCACATTCCTTTGCCTCAGGAAGATTTTTTGGGACCAACGGAAGGGCACACAAGGGATTCAATACATGGACCAGAAGTTCCTTGGCAGCTGCCCTGTGCATGTGCCTCATTTCTCACCTCTTCCTGGTGATTGTTCCAAAGGAGGAGAGCCTTTGGATAAGACTCACCATCTCCTCTCAGGGGTTGTGGTCCAGCTGCTAGCTTGGGAGCCTGACTGTGTGGGTTTGTCCCTCTTCTTCATGGAGAAGGAGCAGCATTCAAACAGGAGGCTCTACTGTAAGCCATCACAGCCCTCTTGTTCCAGCTTACAGCCCGAGAGATTGGCTTCTGCTGGCTTCAGTGGTCTTGCCAAGACCTGACCAAGCTGTCTGTAGCAGGTTCTGTGCGTGAGCTATGCTGAGGAGTAAGTGATTGAAAGATCCCTTCTAGCAGGGCATGGACTGGTGGGTGTGTGTGTGTTGAGTTACAACACATTTTGAGGAAGAGCAAAATTTTTATCTTTTTTGTGAGACTACTGTTTCTCATCCTCTAGGAGAGATGATCATGTGTAAGGAGCCTTCCTACAAAACTGGGATTTGTAAGCTTTAGTTAGAGGCTTTCTGCCATCAGACTGTCTAAAGGGGCTCTGCTTATGCCATCTAACACTTTGCCTTGTGCAGCAGCAAGGTATGCAAGTATTTGTGATTCAAATGTGTGTGAAGTGATGAAAACTTAGCACCAGTAGGAGCAGAAATGGGTTGTGGTTCTTGAAATCCTAGATTCTGGGCTTTGGCATCATGTGTTACTCTTCAACTTAATTTTTTTTTTTTTTAAAGAGTACATGGAGACCTTGCATGAGCCATCATGTAAGATGGTTTTGTTGGTGGTGGCTTTTTGCTACTACTTAAACACATTTGGCATTTAAAATTTTCTCACAATTGCCCCATAAAACTTCCTTCTAAGAAAGGAAGTTTTAATGCTAATTTTTTTTTTTTTGTTGGTTTTTTTGTTTCTGTAGTGACTTTTTACTTTTATTATTGAAGCAGTAGCCTGAAACCTTAGAAAATTTTCTGAAACTAGAGTTTTACAGCGAGCATATGGTAGATTTTACATTTCATGAGGAAGGCAAGAGATACCTAAAAATCTAGAAATATCAATTATAAGGAAAACACATCTAAGGTACTAAGTGCAGATAGACTGATGGCTTCTAAGAAACTTAAAATTTACCATTCTGTGTAATTTTACATCTAATAATTTATGACATTGTCAAATAATACACTAATATAAATGATAGACTTTTCATAAATTTTTAAAATTTTTGATTTTCACACTGAATGCAGTGAAGGCAGTTCCTCTATGATATTTGAGTATAATGTGCATTATTTCTGTCATGGCAAAAAAACAGCCATGGCAATTCCACAGCTCACAAAATCTTCTGACTTTCACCTTTTCATTATATTTGGCACTGATTTGTGTGTGCATGTGATTCCTTAAAAAAACCAGTCATGAACATTTTAAAGATTGAATTAGTTTTAATTCTGAAGCACTGTTGTCTGTTGGCTGTCTGTGGTAAGAAGGAAAGAAAAACACATACATGAAGCTCACTTTCAGAAAGTAACTGACATTTCTGGCAAAACTATGACCTTATCAATATTAGATTAGACTGAGAACTTGTGCATTATAAGGGTGTTTTCTGCATGGCAGGAGAAAGTAGGGAAATCACTGGCTGCAAGATGGAGGGGAAGCTGACACACAAATAAGGCTGTCTCCTTTTGCCCTGCAGGTAATGTAGCATGCATCAGGACTTTGCTTACTGCACAAGGTGTTCTCCTTCAGTACTAAATCTGCCAGCTCAGTAAATCCCAACATGCTTAATTATCCTGTTCATTTTTCTGGAATAGGAGAACTGGGAGAAGCACCTGGATCTGTCATGTGCTCCAAGTACATCTGCACAACTGTGACTGCTGCTGCAGAGGAGACTCCACCAGCATTGGGCACTCCTTGTTCACTGGAGCTGGGGGTATCAGTAGGGTGTAGGGCTGCATGCAGTCACAGAAAAACATGGTCCCCGTTTTGAGGTGTAGTCCTATATCCTGTTGAAATTCCTGTTATGATCCTATAGCTGTCCAGTTGAAATTGGGCTCTTGAGAGAAAAAGGTGAGGAGTTTTATCATGACTGAGTTTGTGACTGAAGACACAGTGTCAAAGGGAAGTGAACTTGAGCCCTTGACCCATTGGTACTAATGGCTGAACTGGCAATAAAATAAAATGGCTGTTCAGGTTTTAGTAGCAGTTAAGACAAGAATTACTGGTCTCTGTTCATCTGTAGTTCTTCTTAAAATTATCCTTCCCTAAGATACTGGGGAGTGGAATAATAAACAAAGGCAAGGAATAAAACAAAGGCAATCTATAGCTAGATTCTGTTGTCCACTAACTATGCTTTTATTTTTATTCTTCTTCAAAACCTTTTTCAGGTTCAGCAGAAATCTCTGAGCAGTTCTTTCAAACCTTCACAACTTTCTCATAAATTAGTAATTTAACATTGCAATAATTTTTTATGTTCTGAACTGTCCCAGATCTATCACGAAATGATGGCTGTCTCAGACAGGCCCAATTTGATGGCCTCCAGGGTGTAGAGGTGACAGGGTCATGGACAATTGACACAGACTGTGATGCACAGTATTTTAGACAGAGCTCATGGCAGCTTTCCATCCTTAGGATGCCTCATATACCCTGCTAGTATTTGTGTCCTTCATTCAGAGATAAAGCATTTCCATATTTCTGACTACTTCAATTTGAAATATTTAGGGGAGATGTCATCAGGGACAAAGACATCATTGTATATTTGTGCAAGAAATTTCTAATCATTCTTTCTCATTGAAATCCTGATCTTTGTCATCTTGTAGTGAAGTTCTACTTTATTGTTGCCTTCACTGAGAACAGAGATTAGATCCTGGGAAGTAAGAATATGGATTCCTCTTCTAAGAGTATATTGCTCAGGGTTTCTTCTTCAGGTGTTGTATCTACCTCAGGAAATGAAAGATAAACAAGGTGAAGCTCCACTGACCGCTCCAGCAGTGCTAGTTATGTACTGATTTAATTGTTCTCTGTAGCTGGCTGAAAAGAGATGCTTGAAACTATGTCTGAACAAAACCAAAAGTGGCTTGTTGTGCAAGAGAGGACATAAAACTGTTGGTTTACTATGTCTTTAGAGATAAATGTTTGGGTTAAATGGAAGTGAGCAAGAGCATTATATCTCATCTCATAGCTGTCTGGGTGGCCCAAGTGAAACAGTTTCCATTGAGAAAATCTGCAGATAACACACATTTATTAATAGTTGATGAGATTAAAAAAAAATAATGGAACTAGAAAATTATTAAAATAATTAATAAATAGAGATTCCCCTTTATACTGAGACACATGGTAATGTTGCTCAGTTTGCCTCGATACTTTCCTTCTTACAGTCATCATGTGCTTCACATGTCTACATAATTTAACAGCAGCAGTAGTGGCATCATCATCATAATCATCATTATTATTATTGTTGTTATTGTTATTACTATTATTACATCTCTAGGTATGCGGGGAAGATCCAAGCAGCTTGCCCAGTGTCATATAGACCGTGAGAAAACTGCAGCTAAGAAAAGAATTGTGACGTTTTTGTTTCAAGATCTTACAAAACCTTCTGTGACTTTACTGAAAGAAAAATTTCTAGAACTATTACTTAACACAGCATAATAGTTTTTCCCCTGGATCTTTTAGTACACAGTGTTATGCATTCCTTTCCTGCTGCTCCATGTTCCTTACAGGACTTAAGTCTTGCATGCTTTGCAAATGTAGTAGTGCAGTACTGCAGGCAGCTCCCTTGTGCAGCAGCCAGCAAATCTCTTTTCTCCTGAATATCAAATGAAAATAATTCAGGCCAGTCTTCTTGTTTGGCCTGCTGGTTTTGTATGCAGGCATCAAGTATTAAAACGGAAGCTGGGAAATTGTAGCACAGTCTGGCAGGACTATTCCATGTGTTTTTGGAATGTGCTTTTGCAACCTGTGTTGCCTAATCACATCATAGGTTATATAATATGTTGTTGATACATGGATTCAAAATCAGTTGATACTGTGTTTAAAATAAAAAATGTGTTCCCTATTGACTCATGGAAATTTCCATACAAAGCAAGCCAGTGCTTTTTTAAGATGGTTCTGCACTGAGATTTTGAGCTCTGTGTTGTCCTTGCGTTTAAGAAGTATGAAATAATTCACAGGCTGAGTACTTATGAAGGAATCCCCAGGTCAATACATCTTAGGCCAGATTTTGCTTCAAACCTTGGTCTATAATGCCTATGCTTTGTATTTGCTGTTAGATATATTCATGAGAAAGTACATGTCTCTTTATATAATGGTACATGAAAGGTGAACTTTGTAAGGAAAGAGTATGGAAAGATTGGATTTTTTTGTTCTTTGATTTTATTTCTTTGCGAGATACTTGCCTGTATGTTGTGAAAAAGGAAATTATTTTATAAGAAAAGAACACCGATAAGATTCTTTTTAAAATCAGGTTATTCTTTCCTTGTTTTGCTGTTGATACGTGGCTTGAGAGAGAAAAAATATTTAGAAGACACTTGGAGAAATCTTTATGCAAAAGACAAGATGTAGGCTGCTGATTGCTAGGCATGTGATATAAATAAGCTTTAAGTGAAATAAATATGTGAAGCCCCATTAAAGTTGAAGATATTATCTAGAGAGTTTTAAAGTGATTTAAGGAGTAGTCCTCTCTCATCTCTAGGTACTTGTAATATGAGAGAATGAAATACTTAATGTTCTAAAAAAATAAGAAGGGGTAAAACATTCCTGTCTTTTTTTTAGTCTTCCTTTTCCACGTTCCTATCTCTCTCTATATATATTCACAGTATCTTTCCACAATCTTAAGATATATAGGTCACCTTTAGTGTCAAAGAAAATAGCGAGCAAGTTATTTAAAATACACGTTTAGGGGTGGAATTCAATGAAATGAGTTCTCATTAAAATACAAGTGATTAGCCCCCAAAATGTCAAAATGAGACAGACCTACTAACCATCAGAACACTATTAGAAAGATGCCTAACCTTCCATACCCACTGCCTATTTCTTTGATGCTTAATATGTGAATTCCTTCCATCATTTATGTCATCAAATAGAATTAATTTTTACCCAATTTTTTGTCTGATGGGATTATGCTTCTAAAAAGCTGTAACTGGGTGATTTTCTGAAGGGTACTAATATTTTATTTGGAACTCTGAAATTGAGTGAATTCTTTTCTTGTGAGTGAATTCTAGAGTGAATTCTATTCCTTTGTGACTGTCTCTCAAATACCTGCCATTTAGGATGTTTGCCCTAATGTAGTTAATTAAGGTTTCTAAAGAACAGCACTCTACAGCTATATTCCCAAAAAATTGCCATGGAAATCAAAGACTGCAACCTGAGGAATAACATTGAGGAGCAGTGTTCCTCAAAGCAAACTGAGTCCATCTCAGCTAACAGCAGCTCTGCCAAAATTTTGCCATTCAAGAAGAGTAATCAGATACTCTGCTGTGTGACATCATGTGAATGTTAGTGTTTTACTCAGAAGAGAATGTAATTTTTCTTTTATTAATGGTCTGCTTAGTATGTGCTTGCAGAATAAGATTGTTTCATTCTGTATTTTAGGCTTTGACAAAAATAACACTGGGTGTGTGAGGTCATATTTGGAACTCTAGAAAACATGTTTAAACCCAAACTGTATTCTTCTCTCAAATGTTCTACCATGTCAGCTATGAGTTTAACAACAGCAATATGTTCTAAAGACTGTAAGCTATTACTCTTATATGTGCATATCTGTTACAAACATGCTTATCTTTTTTAAATAGTTAATCCCATTTTGAAGGCTTTGATGACTGCTTGCCATATACCAATAAGTATTAAAGTGTTTGTGTGCTATTTAAAATAGGTGAACTTCACAAAATCCCCTAACGCATAGGTCATTTAAGGAAATTTTTCTTACATTTTTTATAATGCTAATCCATTATGAAGGGGACTTCCTGCCCTTTTAAATGACCTTTCATCAGGGTGTGTTGTCCTGCCATCACTGCTTCTGTCTTTTAGGCAGTAGAGCACATTTAAATATTTTACTGTCAACTAAAGACAGTTACTTCATGAAGTATAAAAATATGTATTTCACTATTATTTCCCCACTGTTGTTAATTGCAACTTTTCTAGATAGTTCCTAACCCACTGTAACACAAAATACAAAGGGTTTGTTTAAGCTGTTTGCTGAAGTACTTTAGGTGAATGTTTTTTGTTTAATATTGTGTAGAGCAGATTATATTTGCACGCTGGAAGCCACATCTCAGCTCAGACCTTAAAAACAACAGATTAGATGCACAAACATTCGAATGTGCTAATGTGTTCGCAGTGTTCATTTAATTGTAGCCATTGTTATGTCTCAGTAAGTATCTGAGAACTGGACTAGGAAAAAATCAGGGACCCCTATATTACACTGCTGTAGAATTTCACTCACCTTTGAATTTGATTTCCAAAGATTCATGCACTAGATTGTTTTTTACCTAATACTGGTAGCTGTTGGACTTCTTTTTTCTTTCTTGAAGATTATTTTTTTAATATCCATTTATCTGAAGGCAGTGCCTGCAGTTTATAAAATATTCTTAATCTGCATCCTGGATTTTAGGCTGGGCTCTTCTCTGGAGAAATATTTTTTGTATGTTATTGTAACATTCACTAGTAAAACATGTTATGTTTTAAAGAAGTACCTCCTAGTGCCAAGGAAAATGAATCCATTTAGATGGTGTTTCTTTGTGTCTCAAGAATTTTTTAAGCATAAGGACCCTAAATTAGAGGGTTATTAGGAAGCTCTAACAAATACTTTGTTCCTTTGTTGTTGCTAGAAAATGAGCAGTGTGGTATTAGCTGTGTTTTTGCTTTACTATGAGCTTCTTATTTGAAGTATTCTGAGGAGGGAACAGTACTATGAAACTGACCTCAGTTCAATTATCGTGACTTATAAAACCACCGAAAATTATCACCATCTTTGAACAGATTATTAATAATGAGCTGGTACAATATTACAAACTACCTTGCCTAGAGTTAAAACACAATTAGTTGCTCTTGAGTTTCCAGTGCTCTGGCTGTTTATTCTCCTTCGTGGCTGGGAGGTTCTCTGTGTTCAGCACATCATTTGTACAATTTTTGACGTGCTTTAACTTGTCATCGATACACTGATAGCTTGCGCTGTAACCGGAGATTTATCCTGGGCCCCTCTCTTGTCCCCACCCAAAAAATTCTGTGGGGCTTCTGACAGATATACAGTGGCAGGTCTAAATTAGATGTCTGAAATGGTTATTGCTATTGGCCGCCTACACTGCTTCTCTGACAGACGTTGCTGTCTCAAGGCTGGCATGACTGATCTGCATGTCAACCGCAGTAGTTTCCAGTCCAGTGTATTAAGATAAACCACAGACAGAAATCATGTCCAGAACAGCCGGAGGCATGAGGTAATGTGTCAGAGTTTTGGAGTGTGGTTTGTAGATCAAGTCCTACTTGGATCTCAGATGCAAAGTACATTTTGTTAGAAAAGCCAGCTTCAACCATCAGTGGTACTCCAAGCCCAGGTCACAGCTGGATGTGTGCCTGGCAGGTGGGCACTGCTCAGGTGCGTTGGTTCAGTGCATACCAGCTGGCCACTAGACTGAGCTCCTTTTGCAAAACTGTTTAGGAAGGGACAAGCATGGTTAACTTCTCAAAGCCAGCTCTGTCAAGAGGGTTCCAGGCTGTGTGGCTTCACCCAAGCCAGATGTGTAGATGTGAAGACAAGCCCTTACTGTCACACCTGGACACCCAGGCACCATCAATCCTCCCTGAGTGCCCCACTCTAGTCTTTTCCTCCTCACCATGCCGACACTGAGCTTGGGTCAGGTGGTCCCCCTGACTCAAGCAGACCTGTCAGAAGCCTCCTTAGTTTCTCTGTCTCTTTACAGAGGAGCGGTGGTAGGTGGGTGTGAACTGCAGTTGATGTCGGAGGAAAGCTGTGCCATGTCCCCCCGAGTTGTCACTGGGCAGCAGTGCCAGCCAGAAGCACTCGATTATGGGGACACGGTGCTCTAGCTTGTTTTGGTTTTTGTTGTTATCACGTGCAGTGTAGTCGTGGCCTGAGCTTGTGAACCAGAGTCTCTGTTTATATTCAGTTTTGCATTGTATTAGGCTTGGGCCTACTTATTAGGTACTTTTTGACTTAAGCACTCAGTATATCTGCAAAATTGAGTACAGATTAGAGAAAGGAAGTAATCTGCTTTGATTGTCTCTGCTATGAAGTTACCCAAGACAATGCATGGTGCAAGGAGAGAGTCAGCACCATCCAGCATCATGTTAATAGTATGTTCACGTTCACAGCCTGAAATATACTGTCCTAAACACCCTGTCTGTTTTTAAATGATACTGTCACAACAACAGAAAGATCTAAGCGGTAGAGATTTCTTTGTAAGCACTTTGGCCATGGAAATAGTTAAATAATCTTGGTTAAATACCTGCTAGGTGGTCAAATATGTTGCTGATGCTCAAATAAAATATAATTGTAGTTTGAAATAATCTTTATTAAAACTGTGCTGCACAGGTTGCTAAATGAGGCATTCTCAAAGCATAAAACACTGGCTCACTGTTCGCATTTCTTCCTTGTATCTGCCTGTCCCATGCACTTGATGTTGGGAGCACTTGGGGAGGGAAGAGGAGCACCTGGTGGTTGTAGTAATGGCTGAACTTGGCTGTACCTGGAAGTGAAGTGGAAATCTTGTGCGAAAGTGGAGGGGAGCAGAGCTCACACCTCCCTTCCCCTTCCCCACTGCAGCACATCTGCCTCTTCCCCTGCTGTCTGGACACAGTGTGGCTTGGGCTGTTGCTCTGCCAGTGGTATTGCTGGAGCCTCACAGTGTCTGTGCCTTTCAGTTATTCGGGAGTGCTGCCAGAGATTCCCCTGATGCAGACAATAAGAAGATAGCTGCTTTTTCTTTTGTTGTTGTCGTTTTTTGGTGGGTTTTTTTTAACAGTTTTTATTTCTGTAAAAGCAGAAGAGAATTTCTTGGGGCATAGAAGAGGCACTTCTGTAGGCTAGGGGCATTCTTCCAGCTCAGCATCACAGACTTGCTTCATGCAGTGAACATGGGAGGGGTTGTCCAAGGTGTTTATAGTGGAAAATATTTGGCAAACCAAATGAATACCAGCTCCACTGTATGGAAATGCATATACATGGGAGTCTGTATACATTTGCACTACAGTACATACCTGAGAGGAAGTGTTCATGGCAATTGGTAAAAAGGAAGATTAAAGACAGGTAGAAAGGATTTATTTTGTTTATTTTCTTTAAAAGGCTTAGCCAAAAAACTGCAGACTTCTGGGAAAAATACTAAGGTGAATAGAATGTGTGACTCATTTTTTAGATAGAGATGAATAAGGAGGAAAGAGTTTAGTAAGAATTGATACAAGACAGTACTAGTTTGTAAAAAACTTTGTCCATGCTGTATGGTGCAAACCACTGAGAGCAATCCATTTCCCTGTAATCTAGGTATTATTTTGTTAATATTTTTATGTGAACCCTGAGGCACAGTGAACTGAATTAGACACTTCTTAGATAATTGGACTTTAGTTAAAATTGCTTTTAAAGTACAAAATCTAACAGTGACAAGGTATTTACTGCAGGAACACGCAAATCTTTGCAGGTGTGGATCAGAGAACACGATCCAGGTGATAACAGATTTCTCATGACTCACATTAGTGTGCATTGCACAATTCAAATGCCACTGAGAAATGAAAGAAGAATGCTGTTGTCCATTGAGATCTGGAACTCCTGTTACAGTGGAAACTCCATAACTGTCCTGCATCTTGACACACAGTAAATACATTAATTTCTCTTATATTTTCTGCGCATTGTGCTCAGGAAGACATATGAAAAAAAAGTACTGTCATCAGTATTAAGTTGATTTCTGTCATCAGTATTAGGCTGATACTGAAACACAGTATACTCTTGCCTGAATTATGCATTGCTTTTGTGAAAAGTCCAGTCCTTGGGTCTGTTCTCAGACCCTTCCTTGATTCAGTAGCATTAGAGCATTTCAGATGAGAATGGTATTTGTTCTGTACTCCAGTACCTCCTAGGAGAGCTAACTTAAAACAGCTCCTGCCCTACAGGGGTCACAGTCTTAATGTGACCTAATTTAACAACAAAATACATAGGGACAACATTTTCCCTACCAATCAAACCATATTATCCAACCCCAGATAATCTTTGGGTGTTGCAGTAACTGTTGTGTGTCTTCATCTGGGCCTGGTTTTAGTCAAAACTTAGCAAGGCATCTGTGAAGGGATATGGTTTAGTCTGTATTTCTGTGGATTCAAAGTTTTATGAAGTTGCCTTATAAAACGGTCTTGTCTTGAGCTGGTTGTCAAGCAAACAATATTCCAAAGGAAAAGCAACAAACTGCTTCAGTAATGTGATTTTTTTATTTTATATTCCTCTACATATGCAGTACTCTACAAACCTAGTAAGTGGCACTGCTTCTGATTATTAAAGCTTTCTTAAGATGAACACCAACTAAGATAATTTTAAAATATTTACCATAATTCAAGAATTCTTTGAATTATGATTAAGGAAGATGAGATGTTAAGAAAATCTCATTTGCATATACCCTTCTTACCTGCACTTGCCCATGATAATGACATTTTGCTTGACAAAAATTATAAGGTACATGCTTAATGTATCTTTAATCGTCTCCTCATGTAATTTGTCAGTTGAAAATGAGAGTGTCATTAGTTGAGTCACCAATGCTCCTTCCCCCCTTCCCCATACTTGACTTGGAAAACTTTGCTGGTGCTTATAGAGGAGTACAGGCAGCTCCTGTGGGGTCTGTCAGGGCAGACACAGGCCTTCCCATGGCTTCTGGAAACCCATCCCTCCTCACAGGTCATTTCTTCCCATCAGGTGCAGTGAGCGTCTGTGGTGGCGCTGTGTCCTTCTGTCTGAGGGCTCTGACCCAAGTGGAGCCCTGGGGCAGTGTCCAGACTGTCACTTGCTGGAGCTGTTGGCACTGGTCCCAGTCCCTGTGCCGCAGAGTGCCGGGCACATGCTGCTGGAAGGAGATTTCTGCAGAAGCCTTGTGGCTGGAGAGGGTGTCCCGGAGCTTTAGTGGGGATGTAAAGGATCTTCACATGAATGAGGAGAAGAAGACACAGTTCTTGACTTCTGTTGAGGAGTCCTGGCATTTCAGTTCTCTGTGGGCATAAGCAGGTAGAACACTGCCAGTCCAGGAAAAGCAAGTGGGTAGAAGGGCAGAAAATGGAACTCCTTATTTATACTGCCTTGCTGTTTTATGGGAAGGTAAGTGATAAATAGAACAAAAAATTTATGAGGGTGGCAATAGAAGAGCCTATCCTTTTCTGGCTTTTCTCTATGCTGGCAGAACTGGCAATTTGTGTGAGCTTGGTAGTCTTTGAGGTCACCTTGGAGAGGCTTTGTCCATTAGTGATGAGTACTGTGATGGGAACTGTGTCTCGTTCCTGAGGGGATGTTCTTAGGGCTGCTGCTGGTCCCCGAGGGAAAGCTGTGGAAAATTGCTGTGTGGACAGAATGGTGGCTCAGTGACAGTTAGTCTCATGAATTTAGTTTCTAGTGTTGATAAAAACTCTTTTCTTAACGCCCCCATGGCCCCCAGGATGAGATTTTTCTCTTTGTTTTCACACCAGAGACAGGTATATAGTGTGAAGAAAGATCACAGGCAAAACCTAACCTCATTGACCAATCTCAAAATAAAGGAGCTCTTTTGGTTACCCCCACGATGTCTGGGGTAATTTTATTCAGGCTATTAATTAAGGTGAGCTTTGTGAAAAGTCCTAATGCCCTGAACTGGTGAACTGAGCAGTGGATTTCGCTACCTGTGTGCAAGAATATTGTGTTTGCTTCCTTTAGCTGCTGGCATAAATAGTAACTCGTTAAAGGGCATAGCTCCAGGCTTTGCCTTAAGAAGTAGATGAAAAGATAATTGCTGGATAAGCAAGCGAGCATGGGGGACTGTAAGAGTAAATGAGACTGGTTGTGAACCAGTAACAATCTTCTTTCAATCAGCCTGGTTTTAAGGCTGCAATCTCCCCTGGGCAGTGAAGGTCCCTGTCTCCACATTGCGTGTCTCTGGGAGCAGCCTCGCTCCTTGTTCCTGCGTGAGGCTGTGGGTGCTGAGGACAGGCCGCTGGCTGTGGCTCACAGCTCTGCTCCTTACCCTGCATAAGCTGATCCTCTTTCATTCCTGTTGGCGTTCTGCTTGGCATTCTTTTTGTGAAGTGCTTTTTTGTTTTGTACAGACCTATTTATCCCTCCCTTCCCTGCACCGGTGGAGGTTTATTAGATTGCATGGCAGCCTGCCATCTTCCTTATTAACCAAGCTTTTTCCCAAATAAACATGCTCCTTGTGTGCATGTCTCCTATTTATGATTTACTTCCCATTATAAAGCTACAATCTACAATATTAAAAATAATACACAGACAGATGTTTATGAGAGGCTGAACAGGGTTTTATTGTACTGACTCTGGTATTTGTGGTTTATATTTCTTTAATCTCTAGTGAAGTGTGGTTCCTCCTGCCCTCCCCAATTTACTGCTTCTGCCTCTTATTAGCCTTATAATAAGTGATGGTGCCCTTTAAGCACATTTTCTTTCAGGCTCTTACATGCTGCAATATGAGCAGGGGTATGAGGAAGTATGATGATGTTCTTAAAATGGTGTCTTTATATGAGAAATTAGAAATTAGGCCTTTATTCTGGAGATCTAGGTCCACCCACCTGGAGGCAAAGAGATCCCTACCTTCCATTTCCATGACTTCAGTAGGGTATTTGATCACCCTCTGCTGGCTGAGCTGCCCGGGCAGCTGCCAGTCTGCTGGATTTTGGGAGAGTGCCTTTCTGCCCCGGTGGAGTCCCAGCCATCACTTGGGATTTCACTTTGTGCCTCTGAAGTGCGTTACTACAGTTTGGTCACAACAGTTTGGAGTCACTGGCTGCATACAGAGTTCTTTATTTTTTATTCGAATGGATGGAAGAGAATTCTGCCTCTGGGTCAGATAATCATCTCAGACCCGTTAAATAAGCAGCTGTGACATGCATCATAACAGTGGCCTAAACCACCATATTTTTTCAATATGACACTTCGTTGCTTTTTTTTCCCTTGGCCCGTGGTTGGGCTTACATTAGAAAAACAAACAGCACTTAGCTATAATTAAAAATGCCCTTCGGTAAGTGGGATGACAAAACAATGGGAATGCTGTTCATATGGATGAAGTCAAGTGTAAATGAAGTCTAAAAGAATTAACTTGAATGCAAGGATAAAATTATCTTGTTGGCTAGGCATAGGAAGTATAAAATAAGCCTACCCAATACATCAGATCTTGTATTTTACAGTAAAAAATCTGATCAGGGTAGTTTTTTAGTATCATGAGGCAAATCCATCTTTTGCTGTAGCGACAGAAACATAACTTTCAATTAACTATATGAAACTATTTGAAATACAGTCATATATTGGTAATTGTAGAGAGTTTTATGCATTCAAGCATCTACCTTGAACATGTGTGCAATATACTTATTTATACTACTTGCATTCAGTTTCTAAAAATAGGAAATGTTCATAGTAGTATCCTTAGAATTCCTTTTTTTTCAGATAGTTAATTTCTACCTGGAAGAACATTTATTAAAATTTTATGTTGAAAAACCACTGTATCATATAGGGTTTTTTTTTAAAGTATGCTCCAGACATAATTATGAACATAGTAAGACATAATTATAAGAAGGGTTGATATTTTCAACCTCCAGTAGCTGTCGTCTTGCTTCAGGTTTAGCTGGAGTCAGAGCCTTGCTGACCAACCAACTGATGTTTCACTAATTGCCACTTGAAAATGAAAAGGGAAACTGTCTAGCTTTGAAACATTATTCATGAAAGAAGGATCATGCTGGCATGTTGTCAGAACAGGATCTTTCCCCCCTGTCTTGTCTAGACAGGCCAAGTACAAGACTTTGTACTGAAAAGGTCTCTCTGGTGTGTCATTAGGCACAGTGGTTTAGTCTGGACTGGTCTGGATTCCCTGGTCAGAGTGTTTTGAGGTCACTTCTTGTATTTTGGTACAGACCTCTGCAGGTTTATTTCAGTTTGAAAATATTCTAATATTTCCTTCTACTACCTCCCTCAACCTGACTTTGATCTATTTCTTTACAAGGAAGGGTTCTCTGGTTTTAGTAAAAGTACTGTTTAAATGCATTCACTAAGCAAACTAATTTAAGGTACTGAATTTTTGTTCACAAGTTGCAAATACCAGATGCTAAGTATATTCTATGGGCAGAAGTATCTGTATTCTCATTGGATAATCTGTTCAATTAATTTATCCTATTCCTACAATGCATTTTTTCTTTGAATATTTCTTTCAGACGTCAACAGAATGTGATTATACAGACTAAGTTTTGCAATTTTGTGTCCTCCATTAGATATTACATTGTGTTAGATATAGATGTTACTTTTGCAGATGCATGAGTGAGAAAAAGAGGAAGACCCACGGATATGCAGGCGCTGCTCAGCACTAACCAAAACACATTGTTGTGACATCAACCCTGTCCTACAGCACTGTCCAACACTGACTGTTTGGATCACGAATCCAAATAGCCACCACAGGGTCTGCTGTGAAGAAAGTTGACTTCATCCCAGCCAGGGCCAGTAAAGGATGAATGCTTCCTTGGCAAATAGATTTGGTGGGAGATAGAAGGCAACATGATATTTGACAACACGCCCCATTTTCAAATCAACACAGAATTCCCATGGTACTGTGAGCAATCTTCCAGTCAATGTGGGCGCAACAAAAAGGGGACAAGAGGCCTCATAACTCTTTTTTTAATGCACTTTCACAATGGCTATTTTCACATGTGTGAGGGAATGAGGAAGTAGCCTTAATATTCTACAAGAAAAGTTGATTGAGTCTGCTTTTTGATTCTAAATTTCAGTGTGGTCTGTTATCTATGACAACCTCCCCACTTCACCTTAAATCACAAATCCTTTCTTCTGGTTAGTCCTCTTATGATAATGTTAGTTAAACCCCAGAACTTTTAAGACTTTAATATAGCTATGAAAAATGTAATGCTTCGTCTAGTCTTTTGTGTGAAAACTGTATAATCTGATGGCAAACAGACACCTTGAGCTCTTGGCTTTAACTGCTTTTGACTTGACATCTTGCTTGAGCATTTTACTTCAGCCATGGGGGAAGCATGGAAAGCATTACATTGGGACACAACACAAAGGCACAGGAAAGCAGTAAAAGCCAGCCAAAGTAGCATGCCACATATTCTAACTGCAATATGGTGATTGATTCTTTCTAATAGAAGCATTATGTTCTTCACCACTCTAACTTAATCCTGTGTGATATTCTTTAATATACCTGGGAAGTTTGAATCCTTTCAAGATGACTCTTCTAACCTTCCAAGACAGCTTGTTCATTTCTTGTTCCAGTTTCTTCAGAAATGAGTCCTAAAGCATTGTAATTATCAGATTGCTAATATTGAGCCTGGCTTTTTAAGTCTCCATTCCAGAAGTAATTGTTAATGACCTTTTCAGTTCCATGGGTTTCAAAGGCTTACTTCATTTGCTTATGATTTTTTTATAGTCTATAGTCAGAAGGAATCTAAGCCCTTCAATGCCTCTTCAGTTCTTTGTTGTTGCAGAGAGGAACAGAGTAACAAACAGAAGAAAATAATTTGTTTGTACAGTATTTTATTCTGCAATTTTAATAGGTCAGGGACTGCAGGGTTGCACTGAAAAAAAGCTTAAATTTGAGGACCTCATTTAGGCAAATACTTATAAAATAAGTCTACTTTCACCGAGCAAAATAGATCAGTTTTTTCCCCCCACAGGAAATGCTTGTTTTCCTTGCTTTTCATACCTTCTATTTATATTCCTAAGTAACATTTTATATGTTACACATATTTATGCAGACAATTTTTTATTGCAGCAGGTTCTTGCTGGTATGTATACCAAAATATCATTAATACTCTTGAAAAGTGTTCAGAGTGAAGTCTGCAAATTGCTTTTATCTATAAAGCAAATGAAAAATGAGAATGAATTTGCTCTCTTTCTCAATTTCTTTTTCCTCTCCTTTTTTATTACCATGCTTGCATTATGCAACAGACACATTTGAGTAAGTGTCACACCTCAGTAACTGATTTAGAGACTTTTTAGAATTGGAGGTCCTGTTGTCTCAGTTCAGACTAAAGTTAAGATTAAAGCAAAGTCTTCTGTTGATGCTGTTGAAGATGAACAAATTCTACCTCTTTGCTGGGAAGGACCAGAAATCTTCTCTCTGAAGCAGAATCAGCCAACCCATACTGTAGTCTTAGGGAAGCCCAGGGTTCTGGGAATGGCATTCCTTTAATAAACTACTTGTGAGAGTTTCTAATTCTGTCTGCTCTGCCTCTGCTTGTGAATGGCAATCACCAGAATTTGTCAACATACTAGTAATGTAATCATTAAATTTCAGTTTGTCTTGATATAGTGTGTTCTCTGTTCTGTACGTGTATTTTACTTTGGAGCAATCCTAGTGAGAAAGCTTTTAATAATTGTGTGTATATTTTTGTGAACATTTCCTAATTACATCTTCAGTACTTGCTATAAAGTATACTTGGTCTCATAGGAATTGTTCTCATGATAGAATCATATTTAGGGGAAACTGTTCTTTTTTTTTGGTAAAAACAAAGTGTAAAAGCTACAGCATGCCTGCATTTAGCATTCAGACATCTTACAGGCATTTTAGAAGTTTACTAACTTATAAAGAACGCTAGCATGTGGGATTTTAATGTGCAGACACCAAGTGCTTGACTGTAATTAGGTGGGAGACTGGCAAATTGGCTTTGGGAAGGTAGTTAAGTAATAATTGTCTGTGTCTGAACAGGATTGTTCCTGGTTACAAACTATACTGTTGCCTTACAGCTGATGCAAGATTTTTTTTTAATGTGGGACAATTATTATTTTTATTAATAGTGCTGTCTTGCCCCACATATGCGAGGTGCCACACAAACATATATGAGAACACAGTCTTTGTCCAAAGTGAACTATAATCAACATGAACTGCAAAAAAGATTGCTTATTATTAAAAAAGGTGAATTTTCCCAAGTGGCAAATATGGTTTACTAATGGTTTGATTCTAGTGATCAGGAATGTGTCACATATATATTTGTACATGCAATACTGTAAGGACAAAATTGTTTGTGTTGGTGTTGAATTGCCAGAGACCCACCCACCATTATAGCATCTACTTGAAAAAGATTGTAATTTTAGCACTGAGGAAGGGTGGGCATCAGTTTTCTCACAAATTTTTCTTTTTGTTTTTTTTTTTTTCCTTTCAGAGTGCAAATTCACCTGCGCCAGTGGTAAATGCTTGTATCTTGGTTCACTGATTTGTAACCAACAGAATGACTGTGGAGATAACAGTGATGAAGAGAACTGCCTGCTTGTAACAGAGCATCCACCTCCAGGCATCTTCAGCTGTGAGTATTGGCTCCTTGTGTGCATCCATGTATGTCAAATATGTCTGGCTACTTCAGAAATCAGTCTTTTTGGAATCTTGATCTGCAGTATGATATCAAGGGAGTATGAGACAGAGAAAGTAAATAATATTTTTCTCAGAACTAGCAGGGATTTGTGACACACTTTCCCCATGACTCTAAACGTGTACATTTTTAGTTATTCCAAGGGATTTTGTGCTACAGACATTGTGGTTATAATCATATGGATCATATGTGGCCTCTGAGAAAGCATAATTAAATATTTGTTTTCCAAGGTTCTACAAAATATTCTGTGCTCTGTGTAAAAGTCTTTATAATATGCTATTAAGACTATAAAGAAAATTACATTTCTGTTCATAATTCTTATTAGTTTTATCGGTGCTGAGATCAGCATAATTTGGTAAGTTACTGACCTTTGATATATTTAAAACATCTTTAGTTGCTGTTCTTCAGCGCATAAATATTGCACACCAAGCGCCAGAGTTTATCACAGGAATTGCTTTCTTAGTGCTTTGCCCTCAGTCATGTACAGTGAAATCAAACTTTGCTTTTGCTTTTGTTTCTCGTGCAGTAATTTATTTTTAAACCACAATTCAGCTTTCTGGATGGGTGATACATTTTCCGGTAAGGTTTCTTATACATAGGTACAATAGAAGTATGTTATGTTACTTCTGCTTTCCAGACAGTTTTGTTCTGCCCATAGTGACATCCCTCAGTGTTCTATTTCACTTCTGGTTGTGACTATATCTTAGGAATATATGTTTTGTTATATTGCTATTAGTAATAGCAATTATGAGCAGCATGTATCTGTAATTTTTGTAATTAATGCATGGGGCTATAAGCAGGACAGAAGATGGAGTCAGGTGTTGGATATCTGTCCTCCTGTACCCTCTAGTCTCCAAGTGGATATGTTCCTAAATGCTCCACTCTAAATCATTTAAATCTTGTACTTTGTGTTACTTTGGTACCTCTGCAGTGATTTCAGTGGCTTTGAAATAATAACGACCTGAGTATTCTTTTAGGCTATTTCATTTTATTTTTGTTTTGTTTAGTTCTGAGTGGAACTCTCTCCCAAGTCCCAGACAAGACATAGGCTTTGGTGATGCCTATGTCTTGTCTGGTGATGTCCAAATCAAAATGTCACATTTGCCCATAACGTTGGCTTTTGAGTTGTAAAAAAGTTGCATTTTATTATTTCTTCATGCAAAACTTGTAAGTATATATGTAATGTTCAAATAGAGGAAATGTTTTTGACTGGGATCCTGTACAGCTCTTCTCTTAAACCAAGCTAGCCACAACTGTTTGTCCAAAAGTGGCCACAAAACTTGCAGTGGCAGCAGATGGAGGGAAGGGCTTTGGTGATGAGCAGCCGGTGGCGGCCCTGCACAGCTGCAGTGTGATGGTGGCACCCTGTGAGTTCCTAGGTGGAGCCTCTTAGGTGGAACTCCCAGACCCTTCTTCATCCTGAGGTCTGACAACGAGGGCGACGGTGGTTTTGCAGTATCCCTCTGTGCTGGTGGCAGTCATGCAGCAATCAAATATCATCTTGGCACCTTCTCCTCAAAAGCCCTTTGGACTCTATAAATGGTTACTTGCTTGACCCAGCATCTGCAAACTTTCTGGTCTTCCCCTAAGTCACATCTGTCCCCCTGGTCTTGCTGTAGATCATGAAGACAGGCCTGCCTGGACAGCTGGAGGGTCATCTCCCTAGCCTCCAGCAACATGAAGTTTGTGCCAACCAAACCCAACAAAATGTGTCTCTGAAAAACCTTCAGCAAAAGGTTCCCTACTGCTTTCCTGAGAATTGCAGTTGGTGTGTTTCATGATCTTGTCTCTGGAAAGTTGTGCAAGTTGGCAACAGTTTTCTTACTTTTCAGTGGACTTGGAGAAAGACAGTCAGCTTCCTCCTCCAAACAGCCTTTTAAACTGTGAAGGCTGCTACCACCCATCCATGGGTGTTAAAAAACCCCCAACAACCAAAACCCCCCAAGTTCATTCATATGAATTATGTTTCCTTAAATCTGTTAGAGTTCTTCCTTTTCTCTGACTGCTTCTAAAATATGGTGTCCAACAGGCCTACTACTTGAGATCTCCCAAGTGCTGAGGGAAGAGGGGTAATTACATAAACAGTCATTATTATTATTAAGTCTTTCAAGAACCGTATTTGCTGGTTTTGCAACAACATCGGAAATGAGGAGCTTGTAGAAGAAATACTGGATGTATTGCTAGGAGGATTTGGAAATGTTTAATTTTTTGCTCATCTTGTGGCAGATACAGCAGTTCATGATTTGTTGCATTTCAGGATATTGACAGGGACTGTACTGTTTCGTTGCAATAGGGACTGTGTGAAAAGTGCTGTTAAATAAAGGGACTTTGGTTTTAAGTAAAAAAACCCAAAACAAACAAATCCCAGTGAAACAGGATCCTAATGGTGAAACAAAGAGAAAAAGATCAAAGCCAGACAGAAAAACAATACAACCATAAACTGTATTTAAATTATATTTACCATGTTCTGGCTATTAAACAGACTACTACATGGTAGAAATCAGTGCCAGTTGGTAATAGGAAACAAGATTATTATGGGCACGTCAGTTGTGTTGGTTTATTCCAGCTTTGAAAAAACGCTTTTAGAATACTTGCTGAAGTGAGGTCCCCAGGCCTTAGAGGGATGACATGTTGAATTAAGAAATGTGTGCATGCCTTTTGCTCAATGATTTTAATGGGGATCCCTACCAGAGCACACCAGAGTGTATGCTCTTGAAATGTCCCAGCTGAGCAGGCTGCCTTTCAACACAGAAGTACATACATTCATTGCTCTCTCATTAGTAACAAGACAGTAATACAGCTCAATAAGAAGAAAATTAGTATTAAAAAAAAAATCACTTGAGGAATGTTAAACCAGGTATTTCTTTCTGGTCAGTGTTACACATAAGCTCTGTTCTTGCATCTTCTTGCTTGTGTGCAGTTCTTAAATGGGAAAGAAACTGTTGAAAGGAGTGACTTATTAGTTTGTGCTGGTTAACATCCAAGCAGGGTATCCTATTTCTCCCTGGAACTGCCCTTGTCTTTATCTACAGCACGTCATCGCTACAAGCAGTATGCCTTCCCCTCTGCTGTTTGTTCAAAGAATCCAGGAAACCTTCTATCCTCCTGTGATGGAAAAAATATTCAATGTCTAAATAAATAAATTTTCATATGAAAGTTGTGCTTTGGTTTATTTAAGCAGTACATACTGTGTTAGTAGTACCCCATATTTCCCAGCTGCTGAAGCATTTCTCATTTGTGTTCTTGCCAGCAGCCAAATCCAGAATGTCTTGTTGGAGCTTCTTGCTCAGTTTAGTGAAGTTGCATGGGCAATGGCATAGAAAGATTTTTTTTTTTTTGGTGGGTGACCTGCTCCCTGGATCTCATGATTATAGGAGATGCTATATAACTGTTAGAGGAGTTCACATCTCCCAGATTTGGTGTTCCTCTCTCCTTGCCATTCTTATATGGCTCCAGTGTGCTGTTAATTCGGTCTTTTAAATCATAGAATGGCTGGGGTTGGAGGGGACCCTAAAGATCATGTAGTTCCAACCCTCCTGCCATGGGCAGGGACACCTTCTACAGGAACAGGTTGCTTTAAAACCCCATCCAACCAGGCCTTGAAGACTCCTAAGGATGGGGCACTCACAGCTTCTCTGGGCAACCTTTTCCAGTGTCTTACCACTCTCAGAGTACAGGATTTCCTCCTGCTACCTAATCTAAAACCTGTTCTCCTTCAGGCCATTCCCCCTTGTCCTGTCACTACATGTCCTTGTAAAAATGTTGCTACTGAACTCAATGTCTCACGTGTGCAAAGGAAAACAAAAAGTGCATCCCTGAAGCCCTTTGGTAGTCTTAATTTTCCTTTGCTGACTTATAGGTAGGGCTGCCTTTTGCTGCTGTGTGGGCGATTCACTCTGTACAGCACAGAGAAATTGGAGGACAGCTGGGAAAATCCAAGGTGTGTTAGAGTCTGATTTTAGATTTCACAAGCTGCAGTCCAGCAAGTTGATCAAAATACATGCTAAGGCATTTAAGCTGTAACAGCTTGCTTGGTTTGCACTGGGGTGTGGGTTTGGTGATGCATGTTGAAGCACACCTCCCCTCCTCCATGAGGACACCCAGTGCTGCTGCATCTCTCCCTGCAGCTCGCCTTGAGCAGAGCCCATGGCAGCTTTCAGTAGGGCTACTTGTTTTTGTTTTCATCAGCTGTAAAGACGTATTGATTGAGATAATGGAGATGACTGTTCTTTTAAGACTACTTGGAGGTCAAGGGTGTATTTAACAGCACAAAACCGCGATAGGAAAAATGAGGCAAAGAGTAGGATTTTAAACATTGCAGACTTGGCCTTGGCAGCAGCTTGCCACTCCATGTGACCTGGAGAATTGGGACTCCAAAGAACTGAAACAATGTGCCTGCATCTAGAAGGACACAGTTCATTTGTTTGAGCATTGCCCTTTGTTTCACAACAAATGATCAGCCTGCCTTGTCCTGCTAAAAGTAAATTAGATTTTGAAATGGGAAGTGTAGTCTGTTGTCTGCAGACTGCAGTGTCCAAGTCATGTCTTATTGAGAAGGGTTGTGGTGGTGGAGATTTTAGGGTTTTTAATTGTTTGGTGGAAAACAGTGCAGGTAGTTGTCTTTGCTGTGATCTGTATGTGTTTGTGGGTATATCAAACACAAATATTGACATGCTTGAGAATTTACAGAAGAATAAAATAAGTGAGAACAAATCCTTCTTGTCATGTGCAAATTATGTCTACATCAAATTTCAAGTTGTCAGCATTGATGGAGGTGATGTGTCATGGCTGTTTTGGCATAGAAGAGTTTGCTGTAGGAGTGCATTTTCCTCTGCAAGGTAAAAAAACCCAAACAAATCAAATATATAGCTCTCCCTTTCACCACCCCCACCTACTGCTGTCAGCTCTGAGCTTTGTAGGGATCTGCAGGGGGTTGGAGAATGATTCTGTTTTAAAAACAAAAAGCTCAATCAAAGGAAAATATTTTGTTTAAAGAGACCTTTGGCATCCCCCTCTGACTGTGACACCGAATTTGCGCAGATAAAAACAACTGCCTAGATTTACATTTTGATTGTGCTTCTGCTTTCATGTGTGCCGGGCTGTCCCACTTCAGGTGAAATTTATCCATTTCTTTAAATATTTAGCAGTCTAGCGTTGATGTTAATGAAAGTCTGGCACTGCTATTTTGAGCATTGCAACAATGATAGTAATTTTCAGTGTCAGATTACTGCTTCTCGGAGGAAAAGGGAGATGGGAGGAGGGAAGAGCAGGGGAAAAAAAAATTTTTTTCGGCTCTAATAGAGTTTGTCATCAGCCTGGCTGTGCCAGACAGATGGATCATGAATACTGTCTAGACGCTCTCTGCCTGAGTGGAGCTGTGGTCTCTAAGGACAAGCAGTGAGACGCCGGCTTAAGTGACTGGGGAGAGGCAGGACGTGCTCCCCTCTCGCAGCGATAGCGAGCCGGGCTGAGCCTGCCGCCGGCCTGGGGGCCGCTCAATACCGGCCTCAGCCGAAACTTGGCTGCTGGGGGCTTTGGGGGGAAAGGAGAGGGATGTTGGTACGATAGTATTGATTCCAGCCGCGTCTGCCCAGGGACTGCGGGGGGGTTTAGCCGGGAGTGTGGATCTCGGGAGGGGGGTGCATTGCAGAGTCAGCATCTGGCCGTGCAGGGCACGCTGTAAAAGGGTGCCGGTCACCTGTATTTATCAGCTGCTTTAGCCACAACAGTGACTAAAGTATACGCTGGAAAATGCTGACTTCCTTGCTTATGTTTTCTTTATTTGGCCACTCGATCAGAAGGATTCATGTGTTTCCCTACCCGGGGCTCCCAGTGTCCCCGGCTGTTAAGATGAGGTTTCATGAGGCTGCCTTTGGAAAGGAGAAGCTGTGGTAAGCAGGTGAGACCCACAGCCTGGGGCGCATCTTGTGCTATTTATTGATCTCTCATGCTGTTACTTGTCCCTTCTCTGTCACTAAGCGCAGTTAATGATAAGGAAATTTCTAATGTAGATGGAGCGATAAATCTTTTTTGACCAGCAGAGTTTTAACAAAAACTCAGTTTGATACATATGCTAACTTATTTAAAATGAGGAGGTTCTGTGGGGTTCAGAATAAATCATAGTACTTTGGATTTTTGTTCTATGTGTATGTCATGAAATACTAGATCGATATTTTTGTTTAGAAAATCCAGTTGGTTTTCAGCCTATAGTGCAGTCCTGTTTCTTAAGTGCTATAATCAGGTTCTGTGCTTTGTTCTGTTCTTCCTTGCATATTTTTAAAGCACATTATGGAACGTTAGCAATTATATGATCTTGAAAATTTGAAAAAGAGCAAAACATTAAAGTGACTTTTGCATTTTATTTTGTTAAAATGTTGTGTTTAAGAAATACTGTATTCACTGGCTTTTAATAAATGAAATAGAATCCTGGTCCCATGAATGCTGTAACAAAACTGCAGTGGAAGTCAGTAATGTTGGAGTTGACCTATTCTTCCCCTAAGGCCTGACACTGTGAGTGACTTGGACAAGCCAGACACGCACACACTTGTATATGGCCAATAACAACCATGAAATGTGCTGCTACAAAATTAGGTATTTGCAACTGCTTATGAACAGGGCTAAAATGAGGTCCTGAATTTGTGAATTTCCATTTCACAAAGTTTACAGCTGAACATTAATCACATATTTATGGTTAAAGAGAGAAAGAAAAACTCACAATATTGTGCAGACGAAAATGTGGGAATCTCAGTAGCTCTGAAGTGCTATTTTGTTCATTCTCAAAGTATGTAAGTCAGTTGTATCACATTTAATCACGATCTAGAAAAAAATGTTCTTTAAAGTTATTTGTGTTTGCTTTCATGCACATTTCATTCACCATTCCTGTCAACTTTTAGGAAACTTCATCCATACTTCTCAGAACTATCATGTTGGGTGTGATTTCTCCTGTCCCCTTTTTTGGCTACTGATTTCTTAGAAATGCAAATTGTAAGCTCTCAAAGTGTGCTGTGTAATAAAATCTTCATTCAAAGACTGATTTTTATGTATCTTAGAAAGTGATCAAACTTCAGGTTGAAAATCTCAGACCAGTATTATCAGGCATGATGGGACCTTGTATCTTACAGATACACTTAAAGTCACCAGAGCTCCTCCTGGACCTTTGTGAGCCTGGGAAATGACCTCCCACACACTCTGAAGGCATCCTTTTTACACACTGGTTCTCCACCAGAAGTGCACGGTAGCAGAAACATTTCATCAAGGGGGTGTAAAACTCAAGTATGAAAGCCACAGTGCAGTCTCATAGCACAGGCAAGATCCTCCCCCTGGAAAGAGAATAAACTGAGAGACAATTATTTTGAGACATTATTTCACATACACCTAATAGGTGCTTGAACACGACATCAGAAATAATTTAGGTTGTAACTGGGCAACTTTTGTTACTTTTATTTTCAGTTCACATTAGTACATTAGTAAGTATTGCCCATTGCTGCCCTTCCCTGCTAGATTTTCATTTGCAGGGGTCACACTGTACGGTGCACTATGCAGCTAGGTTTGTGTAGCTGAACTGTAGATACAGTTCTGAAATCTTGCTGTGTGAATTTTACAGCCACAGCTTGCCCCATCATTCATTCAAGTCACGTTGGTTATTGCTGGTAAATACTCCTTAGGAGGAGCACTGCATTTGTACTGTTTGCACTTGGCTACTACAAGCCTGGAGGAGCCACTGGGAACTATTTCTTCTGTACAGCATTAGAAGCTGTTCAGGTGCTTAGGCAGAATGAAGATAAATTATATTTTCTTATAGTTGAAAGTGTTTTGTTAAGGTTTAATAAAAAATAATGTTTAAAAAAATCCTCACAAGAAAGGGACATGAAGTCAGACTAGATCACCTTCCTTCTCTAAGAATGTTGCAGACTGTGATGTTTGATTGCTTTTCATTCTGCAGATGTGTATCTGACCATTTATCTCCAGAAACGTCATCTCCCTGATGAAATTAACCACTTTAACTTTTCCTAAGCAGGCTCATTTTCTACTTCTGCTGTAAAGTAACAGCTTTAGAGATCAAGGTGAATTGGGAGTTTACTTGTAAGTTCTGGTATGAATACATGCACACTGAAATATTCCTGACTGAAGTTTCTATGTAAATTAACAGCATCATGCTCATGCTCGAAGAAATCCATGCTTGTCAGTGATCTCTAAAATGGTCTGTATTGTGAGTGAAATTATGTTTTTCCATATCATGTAGTGTTTAACCAAAGCATGTTGCTTTAGTCATTAGTGTGTAGCTATTTTTCTCAGACTGGAAAGCCTGAGAAACCCTTATGCTCTCCACAGTTTTGCAAGTGCTTGAAAGTGGCACAAGCCACTGTTGCCTCTTGTGGTTGCTCCTTCACTTTCTCTGGTGCAAGTGTTAGTGCAGGCACACAGGAGTTGGGTTGGAGACTGGTCTGGCTCTGATGAGCTCTGAGAAGCTTCCACTTTGCTTTGGCTGGTGTCATGTGCTTGGTTCTGTTCTCAGCTCAGCTGTGCAGACTCTTGTGCCTGCACAAAAGCAGAGGGAGATACAAGTAGCTCTGTTCAGTGGTGGCTTATCCTTGAATGGTTTAAGGTTTCTGTGCCTTAGTCCCTTGCCCCTCTAAAGTACGTGCTAATAGACCTTTCCCTGAATACAAGAGAGTTTGGGAATTAAGAACTAACAGTTGCTTTCCCCCTTTTCTGTAACTCTGAAAATCTCATTGTGTGTCACTCTTTGTAATAGAAAAATGAAACAGAAGAGTGAAGCGTCAGACTGGGTCTCTTGGGACTATCCATGAGCTTGGGCTCTTTTGGCCTGAACCCAGGCTAGTACAATGTAATATACCATTTTGGTATATTAGTTGGTTATCCAAGTGCAGCTTGGCTTAAGTCATGGGGCTTTATTGGAATAATACTAGCTAGTTAAATTACTGCATAGGAACAGCTCTCCTAGGTCAGATCAAAGGCCCAGCTAGCTCACCACCAAACCTAGCACTAGCCATTGTAGATGCTAAATAAAAGAGTAAAAGCGAATTAAATAGTTCTGCTTTTCCCAGTAAACCTGATTCCTTGGAGAAATGCTTCAGTACTTTGCATGAAGAGCATGGAGTTTATGTCCTCTGGAGAGAATTTAGCATATAGAAAGGGCAGAATTGGGGTAAAGAGAAAACGCCTCATTTCTGAAGTGTGAGAATAAGCGAAGATCCACCAACCCTTCACTACCCAGTAGATGTGTGGGCACCGTTGGCTTCTTCTCTATGCAGAGCATACTTTTCATCTTAAGGCATTCTGAATGTAGGACACAAGCTAGAAGGTGCTGAATTCATGTCAGCTGGAAAGACTATTTGCCTGGGTCTTTTCACTTATTTTGTGAGGAACATGGACTTTTAGTTTCTCTAAGTTTACTGGTTTTTTTCTGAGTGAGGTTGTGGGTTTTTTTAGTCAGGATTTGTGGACTCTGTGTCAGCTTTATAGTTAATGGTGAACCAAGTTCCTCTTGCAGGCTTAAATTTGTCTTGGCTGTTAAGCAAACGAATGCACTCAAAGCCTACTGCACATAGAAAACACAGTTGTCACCTGTGACTGTGTAGCACACAGGCATCAGATACCGTGGGTGTACACGTGTATCTTAGAGCAGGCTTGGGCTTATTTTTGTTTTCTATACATGCAGGTTGTATGCAAACCTAAGGAGTGAATACAGACTGGTTAGAGTTAAGAAAAATACCAGCAACATAGAAATATCTATAATCAGCTTCTACAAAAACACAAATTGGTATTTCTATCTTTGTTTAAAAACAACTGTTCTTTTAATTACAGGTTAAGGCTTAAAATCATGACTAAAAGAGGATTTCACATTCTATTTAGACCATAAATGAGACAGTGGAACCAATTCTTTATACTGAGTTAGTTAGGAACTAACAGAAAACAGATCAGGACAGTGAGTTGCTAAATCAGTTGTGTTTTGCATGTGTTAGATTACTTTTCTAACTTAACAATGCAGTCTAAGGTGCTAGAGATTTATTGAACACGGCATTGTCCAACCATACCTGATAAGATCACAGGTCTTTATCTTTCCTGCAGTATTGCTACAATGACAGTTTCTTCCTTCCTTCTCAGTTTCCTCCTTCTTCTTTCCTTCTGTTCAGTATCACTGTGTAATAGTTTCATGAAACCAAAACACATGAGGGATCTGGGTGGGGGGTAGAGATACTAGTGATGCATTATGTGAATACTGAGTCTGACACCTAGTAGCACCTTGATAGAAATAGAAAGCTGTGATCACAGTATTAAAATATGCTAACAAGCTGAAGGAGCTAATGGGCTTAATTTTTACAGTGCAGATGTTAATCCAGCACTTGGGCTGAATGCAATAACAAATGTGTGGGGGCTGATGGTGATGTTATTGTGTTCTTGGCAGCACAGTCCTCCAAAACAATCTTCCTTTCTTTGATATTTTACTAAGAGTTAGAATGTTCTTTTCTGTGGTCTAAGATAACAAATGTATAAACAAATTGGTATGACTAAGGCTGGTTGGGCTAGGACCATCTTTATACAAATAGGGGTTCTGTAAGAATCGGTGTACCCCTGTGTTTGGTGATGGGGATTGCTGTTCCAGTTCTTGGATAGTTCATGCTCCGCATCTCCTACTGAATTTCAGAAAGTTTTATTGTTGTTGGTTTCAAAACTGAGCTCATCGAGCTAGAATAAAATTTTGCTTTGAGAAACTGTAGAGCCACAGTCTGATACAAAGCTCAACTGCCAGTCTTTGCCAGAGAAGAGTCAATAGTCTCCTGGAGAACAGTCACAGTGGCCTGTATTCCACTCCAGTGCCTCAGCCTCACCACCCACCTCATGGCATTTCTAATGGTCACTCTCCTCCTTTGTGTTCAGGGCTTTGCAGCTAATGAGAATGATGCTGCTGTCCCGTGGAACCTTTCAGCTCTTTCAATAGGAAATGGTCTTGACTTACTTCCAGCAGATTTGGATATTCCTGAAGAAATCACCTTTTGTACCAGTCAAAGATTTGCTAGACATTGATGGGGATCATTATGTTGCAAACCTCTCCTTTTTTTTTCCCCTCACCCTAACAAAAGTACTGGCTTGTTTAATTACCAGCAGGAAAGTTGCACGTGGCTTTTGTTTGTAATCAGGTGCATCTCTCACTGAGAATACCTGTCACTTTTGATAGGCTATGACAAGGTGGGTGATCAGTCAGCTGGCCCTGAGTATTCAGGGCTGGTGGTGCTCCTCCAGCAAGTAAATGTGCTGCAGTGTAGAGCACAGATTTCAAACCATGTCCCCTTTTGACAAGCATCTTCGATAGTGTGCAAGGAAAATAAATTTCACTGATGTTAGAAAACTAAAGGAAGGACTGAAATTATATGGAAGGAAGGAATGGAAGACTTGTCAGTTAGTGAATAGGGCTTGCCACCAGTTCCAAGTTTGCTTGACATCTCTGCCACTAACTTCCTGTGCAATCCTGATGAAATAATTCTTTGTTTTCTTTCTGAATTTCCTTATGTTAAAAAGGCAGATAATGATTTTCATCTACTTTGCAGAAGTAATAAAAGAAGATGAAATTTTTATGTGGTTGAAAAACACGAAAAGGGATGTTAAGCTGTAATAGCCTCAGAAAATGGGTATTATGTACTGGAAAAAAATGCAATTATAAGCTGACAGAGAGAAGAAGAAAATTGAAAGTATGCGCTTTGTGTTGTACATTAATATTAACACATACTGTCCATTATTAATACATGTATATTTAATTTGTTATATGTGTGGCACAAGGAAATGGATATGCTAGATAGTTTCTAAGTAGGTACATAAAAATTTGGTACACAATTTGTGTTAAAATGTGAGTAGAGACAAAAGATGGGGAAAGAGTTTCATCAGTCAACTGTAATTCCACAATTGAAGCAGAATATTCTAAAACGTGGTGAATGTAATGCAATATAATGATGTTTGGTGGTGTGTAAGTGAAGTTTGAAAAAGAACTTTGGAACGATTTAATCAAATGAAGTCACCAGTCAACAGAATGATGAATGAAATTCAATCTTGATTAATGCAAGTAATTCATACTGGAGGGCAAAGTATTATACATTTTATTAGGTCCTAATTAATTGTGTAATTTAAGGAAAAGGACCACTAAAAAGCATCACTATGAAAGGCTGAATGAAGATCTCTTTAGAGAATAGAGTTGTGGTCAGATAAAGTATTTTGAGTCAATAAAAATAGGATGTGAAATGTTATGATGCTGCTACATAAATCAACATTTAACCTTTATTGAGAATGATGTATTGCTGCAGCACAGAAACATACTGTGGATGTTGAAAACATAGGAAAAAAACCAGAAAGAAACTGTGAACAGACCTGGATATGTATAAAGCCCAAATATTTTGGAATCATTTGCTTTTGAGTGTAGGTAAAGAGTGGGGAAATAAAAAGATACAGAGGACTCTGGTGTGGAACAGAGGTGGCTCAGACACTTGATGTGCGTCGTAAGATTAGAAGATCATTCAGTACAATTCAAAGCTGATACAAAAGAAATCTTTATGCTGTCTTTAGGCTGTATAGTTCATTACCATGCAATGCTTTTGAGGCCAGGATTTAGCAATACTTAAAGAAAGGAAGCCTCTCAATACCAAGTCCACTTCTTATCCAGGGGGTGGTTGTTGAGAAATGTATAAGGCTGAAGCTTCAGGCATTCAGTTAATTTCTAGCTACAAGATCATGTTGGGAGCTTGGGAAGATATTTTCTCATTCTTTTGAAGAACTGAACACCCTTATCCAGGAGGACTGCATGTGGGTTCCTAAATTTGGTGTGAAACTGAAGTCCATAATAAGTGGCTTGTAATACTCCTTGTGGCAGCTGTGATCAAAATCCTTATGTGGAGTTTCCCTGACTTACTGTAAGTACTTAAGTACTTACTGATATTGGGTGTAACAACCCTCTGTCATATTTCAACACAGAAATCTCGACTGTCTTGTGTATCTATCTTTCATAGAAGGTGGTTATCTAGTGAGGCTGGCACACGGAGTTGCTCAACAAGTGAAAACTGTGGTATCTCTGCCACCTGTGCTGGATTCCTACTGCACACCATGCTGTAGCCCTGGGAAGGGTGTTGAGCTCATCTCCAATACAGGAGAGCATGCTGATGGGAAGAGTTTACTAGGAATTACAAAGGAAGCCGGTTTAAGCAAGCAAGGATTAGAATTAAATGTGTTGCAATATGGATTGGTATTTGTTTCTTTGAAGTTTCCTACAGCCCTTCTGTCCGTTCAACTCATGCAGTTAATAAACCATATCCTCAGAAATGTCTACTCCTTAAACATGACGTACTGAACTCCATATGTAAATGCCCAACATTAGGGGACACCACTTGTAGGTCTTCTCTTCTTGTAGGAGGTGATAACAGTTTCTTTGCCTATTGCAACACGAGCTCTCCATTAATTAGGACTTCAGGAGAGAAATGTGTGTAGGCTGTGAACATGCAGAGTGATGCAGAGAGGTGGGAAACAGATGTGTGGTCATAGATGCACCACCAGCTATTACTCAGATACCATCCTCCTGCTAATTAGTGCCTGGAATGTTGAATAATGTTGGTGTTGGTGTGATTGCTTGAGTGCAGTCCTGCATCTGCTTTTCACACTTGTCTCAATCGCTGCACAGTCCCATAAGTAACATGCTTCAATTAAAATTGTTTTGAAAGTGATGTGTCTAGAACTTCCTTGTTACAACAGATTAATTTCTTGGTGTAGATTGCTGTAAGTACAGGGCCATCAGCTCTCTGTGCCCTTGAAGGGCTAGCCTTTGGGTTAACACTGGAGGGGAAATCTGACTCATCCATTTTGCTTCCTGTCATGCTAATGAACCCAGTGTGTGCCATCTCAACTTTAAACTACCCTCTTGGTGATTCTCACTGTACCCCTTTCTGTGATGAGACAGCAAAGAGGAGCCAATTTCTGAGCTGCCATAGCTGGGGAAATTATGGGATAATATTACCTGTGTGACAAGCAGCTCCTTAGGAAAACTACTGCAATTTATCTTGTGTTTTGCTGTATGATCTCTTAAGAATTTTGATGCAAAGTACTAATATTTCCAGCTGCTATATGTCCTAAAAAAACCATGCATGCTTGCACACACATGAGCATATATTCTTAGAACAGACTTTTTTCTTTTGTGAAATCCAGATCCAAGATATGTTTCAGTCCTGCACATTATAAGAGGAACAGGCAGTAGCAGACAGTACAATTAGTGTTGCCACGCAGGGGTTATAAATTACCTACTACTCTATACTGTGCTGTATTCCAGGTAAAAGGCACATTTGTAGATCAGAAAGAGTAACTCTGAATGTGATGCCAGAACATAAATACAGAAATGATTTTTCTCTGATCCAGTTTCTGCATTTGTAAAATGCTTCTCACATTTTCCTGGAACAACTTCCTTCTTTATCCATATGAAAAAGCCTGTGAATTAGAAGACTGTTTCTAAACTTCCAGGTAACTGGGGAAATAATCACTCTTTTCCCCTCTCCTTCTCCCCCTGCTTATCTTCCCTCCCCACAGAATGCTGAAACGTTGCTTTTCCTTCCACAGTTGAAAGGTGTATTTTGCAGAATACAGATGAGATATTTGTTGGCTAGCAAAGAATAAAACAAAACAAGAGACATGTCTTTCAGGTACAAATGGGGTTTCAGAGATCTCTGTTGGAGAGCCTAATTTCTGTGTGAGCAAAACTGTTTCTCCATATTGCCTGCAATGCTTCAGTTATGTACTTGGCCATACTTCTAGTATGGATTCTATAAAGACATCATTTGTCACGATAATAATTGTGTACAAAAATGTTTATGCACAATAAAAATGGATTTCAGAGACCTTTGAATTGCACCCACAGATAAAAAATTTTGCAGTGCTTTTCAATATACTGAGCTGGATTAAATGGCAGTAATAATAATAAATAGGATTCCTCTCTCCATTCTGCAGGGCTAACTAAACTTAGTGCTTTGAAGCATATCAGGTTTTCTTTGGCCTCTCTAGTGAAAAAGGTGAAGTATTTAAATATAAAAATCTTGCTTGTAGAGTGCATTTTCATTACACTGGTGGTCTCTGACTGAAAATGAGCAATCACAGACTTTATAGCATATTTTTAACTAGGTGGATAACTGGTTATTATAGGGAATGTGTTGGGTTTTTTTTCCCCAGCTAAATAGAAAAATTACGTTAGTAAACTACAGACTGCGTAGGCTTTTTATAGAAATTGTTTTCTTTAATTATGTCATATATAAGCCCCAGTCAAAAGGTATATTTGTCCCTGATTTCAGTGGCAGTTAAGTCATTTAAGTAGGAGCTAGACACACAAATGTGTTCTATATGTGACCATAGTAGCTATTTAAGCTGAGGATTTAAGCAGACAGAATGTAATTATCCCCATTGCAAGACTAATACACAAGGGAAAAATGCCATAGGATTTTGTAATAGCAGCAAGTGGTCAAGACATTACATTTATGCTTTGCTAGTTTTACCAGCTGTGTCTCATTCCATTATTCAGACAGACAGACACATACACATGCACACACACCTCTCTTCTAATTAATTATAGTTGTCTGCCAGTGGGGGAGGAAAAAAAACAACTCCAGAGGTGATTTTAGAGAGAAAATCTGATTCCAGAGTGGGGCCACTGCTAGAAATCTGCAGATGTGAAATAGGTTTTTGAGGTTTAAAAATCTTTGATCATCAATCACATGAATCTGAAATAGAAATGCAGTTATTGGGATTTTCTTAGTGATCTACTTATCTCAGTTAAAACCAAAAGAAAATATCAGAAAAAGACTTTTCTGCCTCATGTTGTGCATGAGGCTGCATCTATCCATGATCCACAATGACAGAACTTTACTCTGTGGGAAACAGTGAAGGCAGGGCACTCTGTGTTAGAAACCAGGGTTTAAAGTGCTCCTTCCAAATGGACAGGAGATGATACCACATCACCTACATTCCTACATTGTTAATCTTTAAAAAAAACCCTTCTATTTCACATGACATATTTCCTTGCCAACAGTGCCTCGCTCTCTGCTGAAGTGAAGGAGAGCTGGCTGAGCACAAACACTGGGAAATAGAAATGAAAACAGCTACAAATACATGAGTGTTTGAAGATGGTAGAATAGTGTTTTGGGTTTTTTAACATCTTTGGTAGAGGGCTGGGGTAGAAGATGGTCTTTTAAAGGTTCTTGAATACAAATAAGCAAGCATCTAATCCTTTCAGTTGCAGAGGTGTTTGTTTCCTACATGACTGAATCACTTGCTCTCCTGAAGGCATCAGCCCTGGTCTCTAAATCCTCCTGCTGGCCTTTGAATCTTGTCAACATTTTATTTTTTCAACAGGAATTAAATCCCCATCTTGACTTTGTAGCCTCCATTTGATTCCTTCACAGGCTAATTGCTGGCCTTTGGCAGTGTGTTGAAGTTAGGCATGGATAAAATGTGTTTTATGGACATGAAGCCCTTACGATGCACTGCAGTCTTGCACAGTATTTCCACTGCTCGTAGGAGTAATTGTATTCTGACAGAGCTTTTAATTTGTTACATCATGTGTCTGTAGTGTAAATTGCCTTAAAAGAGTTGAGACTTCTACAAAATGTTAAATTGACTTGTTTAAACAGTGACAATCCTCAGAAAAAACACCTGGGCTTTCTAGGTGTGTCCATGAAGGATGGAGAAACAGGGACAGTACAAGTCTGAGAGTGAACAGATTGGGTGAGATTTGGGAGAGAGACTGGAAGATGGATAACTTGTGGTAGGCAGAGTGAGGCTGCCTGACGAGTCAGTAGGTGGGAAGAAAGCAGGAGGTGTGGCAGGTTGTGGGAAGAAAAAGTTGCTGGAGTTCCCAAAGACATCGCCCTGCCTTGCCTGGCTATTGCCATCCGAAACTCACTGTGTGTGCCGGCTGCCCCTCCTGCTGCTTGTCCTGAAGTCAGTTCACTGTAACTCCCTGGGTTTTGGGTCCTGCTGTTTCTGCAGGAGCCCTAGCAGGCAGCTCTGGGTTCTGGGTTTGCAGTCAGCCACACTACATGAGCATCTTGGTAGTGAGGATGCTGCTCCAGCTGGAGCACTGCATATCCTCGTTTATTCAGATTTGGGGCGTTTGGAACACCTAATTGTACTGCTGGTGTTTAATGAAGAAAACACCAAGCAATAATCCATCGTTTTAAACACCCTGTAAAGGCAATTGGGAAATTAAGTGCTGCAGGATTAGGGTCCTAATTGCTCATATATAGTGTCTCAGCTCAGGTTGGTGAAAACAGACCTTGTTCTTTCTTACGTGGCATCATTCCTTTCACTCCTAAATTAGGCAGTGATTAAAAAGATCTATAACTGAGGTCATCCGGGGCCCTTTGATCGGCCTGGGTGGGAAGAACCTCGCATTGAAAGAAGCTTTGTTGATTTAGCTGTGCTGGATATCTAAGGACTCATCCTGACTGTTAATTTTGTAAGTACTAAATGTAGTAAATATGCTTAAATATAAAAAACAAAAGAAAAAAAATTACAATGTTTCAAGTGTTGAATGTATTTCAGACCTATGGATGACTGGCAGATTAAATACCAGGGACCTGGCTGCGTGTGCATGGCTCTGGTTCAGCTGCAGCTCCTTTGACCAAGCTGTGGAGCCTAAGGACTAGGAAAAAGATGAGTTAGAGATTGCCACCATTGCTGGTGAGGAGGGTTAAATAGCATGAATACAGAGAAAGCTGTGTTTTAATAGTATTTGTGTTTGTAGTGTAAATTCCTTCATGTCTTCAGTTACTTCAGCAAATATAGTACAAGGGCTTACTACTTTTTCATTTTAATTTCAAAAGAAGTTGGGAACTAGACACACAGAACACATCCAGGGAGGCCCATTTAATATGGACATACAGAGTAGCAAAACTGGGACATGGTGGCATAAAGGGGGCTCTCTTAAAGCTTTGCTTGGTGTAGTTAATTCATGTCGCAGCAAATCTATATATTGGGTAAGCTTCAGCAAATTCTGGGTTGGGAGACAAGGGTGTGAGGACTTGCTGATTGTGGGACAGTGATTCTCTTAGTGAACTGCCAACTCAAACTGGTGCTAACATGTACAAAACATGGATGGTGGTATGTAGTATGCTGGTACCGGTTGTGAGGACTTGAATTCATGCTTGTAGGTAAAACTACTAAACTCAAGTAAAATGCTTCCTTTCACTGAATCCTACCTACTTTTTTCAGCTGCCCATTGCTGAGGGAAGAAGTGAAAGGAGCTCATGAAAAATGGTTTTGTCTCCCTTTTATTCTGTTGATGCCAAGGATGGAACTAGCCAGTGATCCCACTCTTTCTTCTTGCATCCTGCCATTCTTTGATGTTTTGCCTCCTAAAATCCTTTTTGCCAAATCAATCCAACTCCTTCTGGTCAAAGTGTGGGTGTTACAGTGTCCACTCACAGCTTTGAGGTTCCTTGCTTTCATTCAGGCACTTGGAAAGGGACAATGAGGCAGCAAGGAAGATAAAAGGAGTCATTTAGACTTCAGTTTCAGATGAAAGAATCAAGTTTGGTGACATATTCCAGTCTAACAGTATGGCTTCTGTTCTTTGGGACAAAATATATAAGAATAATGTGAACAAAGAAGTATTCATACTGTATCTGCTGAATTGCACCCCTGTCCTGTGTTGTACACCAGGTTTTTGAACCATGTGGATTTTAATGAAGAAAATTAAGTGGAAATTTGGGTCCCTTCTCCATTCTCCTTTCTCTCTTCCCTTTCCACTCTCCTGTTCTTTAAAATCATCCCACATGACCACTGTAGGAGGAGTTTTCAGGAATCGGTTCAGGGTCAAAGTCTGGATTTCATAGACCCATGTCAGGTCACAGGGTTGCTTTGCATGAATTTGCCACTGTGTAAGGAGCAGTTCCAGCCTTAAAAGATTAGATCTTATTTATCAATATATTTATGTTATTTAAATTTATTTGTATTATCTTCTTAGTAAGAGGCAGTCTCCACAGTGTGCTGGGAGTGCAGAGTGTTCAGTGTTTACTGAAAGGCTCTATAGAGCTAGAATCTGCTGAAAAAGTATCTTCATCACAAAGAGCTATTTTCTGGAAGCTTAAGATTTTTTTTGTTTTTGTTTTTGAGAAGGTCATTTGGGTCTGTATTAACTTGAGCTGACTTCTATATTTTTTTCCACAAAACATAATGTAAACTTTGTACATTCCCAGTGATAAGTCAGATGTTACAGCAAGCTCAAGGAGAGATCTGTGCTCTGGGAAATGAAACTCCACTGAAGCTTGGTGTGTTGTTAAAGGTCTTCTCAGAAACAGGCTTCATTCAGCATGTTTAGCTCAATTCTCAAAGATGGCATGTATTCCGAGAAATAGATATTAACTAAACTGCTCAGTTGAAAAGGGCATGAGAGGAAAAGAGTAATAAAAAAAAATTAGACCATGTCAGCTGAAGTTCATTTACACAAAAGGACAACACAATTAAGATAAACTAAATACTACTATAAACAAACTAATGAACTAACTTTAATTAAAATTAAGTGTGATTTGATTTAGGTCCTCCTCATTTCTCTTGAAGAAGTGGGTTTGTACTCTCTACACCATGCCCCCATCAGAATGTTCCTCTTTGGTAGTTTTAGTCCCTCAGTCCAGAAAAAACCAACCTGGAAACTGGCTTCTTGGAATACTTCTTAATGTTTTTCAGTAAAATGAGCACAGCTGATTTCTTCCTTTGTTTTTTCTTTTCTTTTGGTTTTTTTTTTTTTTTTGGTTGGTTTTTGTTTGGTTTTGTGTTTGTTTTTGTGTTTCTTTTTGGCTTTTTTTTTTTTGTTGTTTTTGGGGTTTTTTTCTTGGAAAACTCCATTGGATCTGTGTTGTTTGGATTTAATTTATCTCTTTAGATCTGCCTCCTTCAACTGATTACAAGGAGATACAGCATGGTATTTTTTTACTAAGTTGACTTAGCCCAGACTAGTTTTGCTGCCTGAGGAAAGTGTAATCTTTCACCTCTTGCTGGTGTAGCTGTACTTAAGTATTTACAGGTTATATTTTCTTCTGTGGGTTTATTTGTTTTTCATTACTGACTTTAAGAAGGTCAAATTTACACTTTAGATCAAATCTACTTGTGTACAAGAGTACTGGGAAAAAAAAAAGCTTTTGGAACAAAGAATGATTATAATGAAACTCATCTTCTCCTAAAGAGCCTTCCATATGAAGTGCCCCAAAATTCTTGTTGGCTTGTCTTGGGTCCTTGTTTTTTATTGTTTTGTTGTGTCCTCAGGCTTGGACTTTTTGTCCTAGTTCTCTGTTGTTTAAAAAAAATAATGTTCTGGTCGGGTAAACATTCATTAAAAGAAAATGTGACCTATGATATAAACTTGTAAAATAGGTTGTTTTTAAAATCTGTATGTGTTCTGAGTAAACAGGAAGACAAAAAATTTTTGTTTATGATTGTGAAACCTATATTGACATAAAAATATCCAAATTACCTAAAATGGTAAATTGTGATATGTTCATCACATACAGTGCAAATGTTTTCATGTTGGAGGTGTGATTATGATCTATAGAGTGAGTGCAACAGTGCTAGTTGGGATGTAAAGTTCTTTGCTGGAAATAGAAATGTGTCCAGTCACATGATGTCACTGCACCCCTCATTTTCATTGGGTCATGCATGTGTTCCAACTATTTTCAGAAACACTGAGTATCTTCAGATTGGGTGTGATGTTCTTGGTGCCTGGGAAAGGGGCACTCAGTCCTTTGGATCTGTGACTATCCTACGCCTCATCCACCAGTGACTGTCCAGTTGTAGTTCTAACACCTTTTTTTCCCCATGGAAAGGAAATAAAGAGCATATGTTAAATTAGAAACCTATCTGGTTTAGGTTTGGAATCATCTCCTAGGGAAGCCATCATGAAAACCATCTTCTCCAACCTAAAGCATGTAGGTAGGAGGAAAACTACAGAGAGGTATGTTGAAAAGCAAGAAAACATAGCTGGCCCTTGAACAGCTGCTACTGTCTGTCCTTGTTAATGGTCAGAGCCAGCTGTACAGCAGAGAAATAAAAGAGGAAAAAGCCCAGAAGCTCCTGAAGTAAATGTAAAAAAGCAGGGAGCAAGGCTTCCCTTCAACAGGGAACAAGAGGGTTCTCCAGCATTCAGTGATCCATTCCTGTATTTACCCTCTATTGTAACTGCTTATCAAACCCCTTCAAAAGTTGCCTCCCAAAATTTACCCTAAACCAAGACACAAACCAAAACATCCTCCAGAATACCAGCAGTGCCACAGATAACTCCCAAGCCCAGCCTGTGGAAGCAGAAGCTGGTGAGGGAAAAAGGCATTTGATGTGAAAGAGCAAAGGGCAGAGGTTGAGTTTATCTGGCAGGACTTTACACTGGGTGCCCAGTCTTTGTGTAGCTGAAGGGACTTTGCATAAGGGACAAACTAATTTAGCATCTTCCAGGAAATCTGCATTTTTTTTTTCATTTTATTTAAGTTCCTTGTACAGTGACGCACATATTCCTGGAAAAGGTCAACATCAGCAAGCAGGCTAGTGGGTAAATTTTGTTGACAAGTGCCAGTGAAATATATTTTGTTGACGAATGCCAGTGACCAAAGAAATAAAATGTGGAAAATGAGGATGGGAGTCTGACCTGCTAGCAGACAGCAGAATTGAAGGAGAGAGGTTTGAGACAAGAGAGAAAAAAACAAGGCAATATGTACTCAAATATAAAGACAGCAAATTCCCTCGGTGCCTATATTGGGTTAAAAATGTATATTAATATGAAAAAATCTTCAGAAATTAAAGAACAGTTTTTGGACACTTTGCATGTCTTACAATCTCTGTTAGCCACAGTGCATGGTTTGGTAGGTTGTTTTGGCCTTACCTGGTACTTAAGTACTTAAACACTTAGGCTGAATAATTTAAGAATTTCACTGGACTGGTGTGTGCATTACCTATCAAAGGCTAGTAAGGATATGAATGCCTCTTTTGCCTGTTTCACATGCATATATGGATGTTCATTCACATATGCAAATGTTTATTGTATGGTGTTATATAATACAAGTGTACAAAAAATAATATCAACACAAAAGAATGTATTATAGAGTATTTAATTTTTAAATTATTATATACAGTAATAAAAAATATAGTATAGTATAAAATAAGCTCTACTGTATCCAACACAGTAGATGAAAACTCAATTGACAGAGGTGTTCTAAACACTGTAAGACTGTTGTAATCCAGCTTCTAAAATTCACAGAATGATGGCTATGTGAGTAGTAATAATTAATATATCAGTCTTTATATTTCTGTCTGCTCAGAGGAATTTAAAACACAGAACAGAATTGTGATAGCATAGTATTTTTTCAAGATTATGAAAACTTTTATTAATATCCAAAATTTTTAGATGCTAGAGCAGAAAACTTTGTAATTGAACATCTTGAACAATTTGTGTCTAATTATAAAGAACACTGTGTAAGCAGAATTTGGTACTTTTTTGGAAGCCGAGGTTAAGGTTAAGCAGGAAGGAAGACTGGGTAATGAATTTTCTGAGGGGAAGAACAGATAAGTGGTACATAAATATAGCTTCCTCAGACAGTCTTTGTGTTCAACTACCTGACCTAACACTAAAATTAAGCAAAGTTCTGGCTGCTAATGTGCAAGATCAGAAAAGCATCCCATTCAGAATTGGCAGCTGTTTGATGTTGTGGTTGCTCAACATCTGTTTCTTCAAGTCAGTGTTTTTTCACCTAGACTAAAATACAGACTTCTTTCATAGTGTTTGTACTGTTGGATTGTTTGTGCTTGGATTTCTCTGCATTATAGGACCTGGGGAATGCCCTCCCCAGTGAGCTGAGATGTGTTCAGTAGGTGACTCCTGTTTCTGGGTAGCAAGAACTGAGTAAGAAAGAAAGAACGTCCACTATTTTCTATTGCTTGTCTGTTCAGAAAATCAAGAAGATTTTTTCGTCTCTGCTTTGGTGTACAGAGAGCAGACTATTGCAAAAAAAATTGCCTTTCCTTATCAAGGCTACTTTAAATTACATGGCTTCAATCATCTTAAGTCATCCAGAAGAAACAATTTTAAGGTAAGTTTGCAGCTTCCCAAAAAACATAAGGACAATGGCATGGTGTCTCCATTTCTGCTTAGTAAATATTAATTTATGGCATATCTACATTTGCTAAATATGTGAGAATAAGTACAAAAAGCAAGTTCAACAACCCAGAGGTTTCTGGTTTTTGGTTGTTTTTGTTTTTTTAGTAATCATGTTGGCTCTGCTTGAGTTTCCTGCACCTGCTCGTAAAACAATAGACAATACAACTTCTCCGTAATATAACCTTCCAAAATTTTGAAGTGTGTTATAAATAACTTCCTAGTAAGCTAGAACAAGATTAGCATGTTTTTGCTGTTGCTTTTTCCCAACATAGACTGGAAAAGTTTGTGCACAGGAGTAGTTTAAAAGTTGATATCCTGCCTTTGGTTTCATTAAAATGCTGGTTTTAAACAACCTTTATCAAGTTACTTCCTTTCAGATAGAGGACTCAAACATATGTGTTTTCCCTCCTATTTCCCCCTCTCCTCCTTCTTTCAAGCTTCAGGAACCAGGACTTTGAAAGGGTTAGGAAAGCTCCCCATTTGAAGAGTTTGGACATCTAAGGCTTCAGGTGTGGGACACAACAGGGTCTACTCCTCCTGTGGCCCTGCTCCCAACCCGAGCTGCCCTGGGCAGTGAGGGATAGTTCAAGGATCACTTTGTGCTCTCCCATAGTGTTGATGACATTATGCAAACAGCTACATCAAGAATTTGTTTATTGATCTTGCTTTTTAAAAGGGGAAATGTAAGGGAAAAAAAAACAACTGATGGTTTAGGGGGAAAAAAAGTCAGAAAGAAGAATTTTGGGTCCTATGAGATAAGTGTCGAACACTGCTTCTTTGCACAGAGCACAGGAACACCAGCTGGCAAGGCATTTATTTTTGCCTCAGAATGTATTTGAACAGTAAACAATTTAATAAACTTTCCTTTTTAGTCATTTTCAAGCCTTTTCTAGAAGACAGCTATAAATTGTGTGAAAAAGACATGTATAAATTATGGTATGCATCTCTGGTTGGTATGCATCAACAGTTTTGTTTAGAGATGTCCCTGGGTTTTTGTAGGTCTAATAGTAGTACTTACCTCTTAAAACAAAAAAGCTTAATATCTTTGAGTGAGAAAGTAAATTGTATTAACCATTCCAAATAAATCTTTACTCTTTGCTGTTGAATTTGGCGACATTTACTACTTTCACACTGAAAAATGTCTTTTGGAAAAAGTGTCTTTTAGCGATCCCCAGTAGAAGAGAGATGTGGTGCTACCAGGCAGAATCAAGCTAAGGACTGTGAAGATGATGATGGGCATTTCTCCTCTGAGGTCAGGCTGAGAGAGCTGGGACTGCTCAGCCCGGAGAGAAGGCTCGGAGGGTGTCATCAGTGTATATTAATACATTGAAGGAAGGGTGTACAGGAGATGCAGCCAGGTGAATCCCAGTGACAGGACCAGAAGCAGTGGGCACAAGCTGAAACAAAGGAGGTTCCCCCTGAACATAAAAAAATGCTTTTTTTCACTATGACTGAGCACTGGCACAGGCTATTCAGGGAGGCTGGGGAGTCTCTGTCCTTGGGATTATTCAGAAGCTGCCTGGACACAGCCCAGGCCACTAGCTCTGGGCGGCTGTGCTTAACAGGGTGGTTTGGACCAGAAGACCTCCAGAGGTCTCTTCCAACCTCAACCATTCTGTGATTCCTTGTCTTTAAAGGAGTTCTTGTATGCTAATTTTCCTCTCTTCTTTTTCATCTTTCTTTTCCAAAGATTTGCCTTATTTGAAGCAGTTGATTGCAAGCCAATCTAAACCTTTAGTCTAGACAGATAAAACTGTTATTTGCAGCTTATCTGACTTGCAGTCATAGCAATTCTACAGGTGCACAGAGCAAGTTCATACTGGATTTATTTTGCCTTCCCTCTTGGCTTGTGCCTGATTTGCATATGCAGACTGTCCACTGATGGCTGAAACTTGTGAATCAGTTTGTTTATACAGCCTAACATCAGAAGATGTATCCATGTGGATGCAGTCAAGATTGCTGAGATACCTCTCAAAACTTGTTAGGTATCAGAAGCATAATTGCATTAGTCTAGGAAAATGCTGTGCTAATGTGGATAAAAAAGTCCAACGTAATTAGTTTGCTCATGTATGGTACTACTCTGCCCTGTGTAGGTCTGCCCTGCAGTTGTTGATCTGGAGCCTGGTATCTTCCCCCTTATTTTATTTTGACAGACTTCAACTCTCCAGGATGTAATGTAGGACATATTTGAACAGTATTGCTGTTCCTAAACTGAAATAGAAGAAATAGCACTGTTTGTCCTGATAAACTGTATCTTAATTGGCTTTGAGGAGGATGGTTTCCCAAAAACGAACCTGAGTTCTGCCATTAGACAAAAAGAAAATTGTTAATGGAATTTGGAAGGAGTTTTCATTTTGTTCCAGCAGACTTCCTAATTCTGCAGGCAAAAATAGGAGCAATTTTTCATCTGTCAATAACATTCTGCCTGAATCTGGAAGTAATGGCCTTCCGCATCATCTTGTTTACTGCTCCTGGTTGAAAAATGCTACAAATTCAGTATCAGATTAGACAGACACATTTGTTTATAAAGCCTGTGAGGCTGATGGGATACCAGTTTTCCAAGCCATTTATAAATAGCAGTATTTTGGGCTGGGGTAGAGGCGTGAATGGGGAAGCTTCAGAGGGAGAGAGCGTAGAGCTGCGACCCAGAGCTGCATTCATGCATGAAATGAGATCTTGTACAGTGGACGTTCTTATTTTGGCTAATGTAGCCGCAGGCAGAAAATTCGCTTGCTGCATTCTTGAAAGAGTTTGTTTTAATTTCCTTTCTCTTTAACCTTGTACATTAATTATCACTCTGCCTTTTCCGAATGGTAAATTGGTCAATTTATAGACAGGGAAGTGCATATTCATGTACTTCAGAAATAGTGAGTGAATGCTTGCTTTTTCTGCTGGCATCACTGTACAGAGTCCTTTCCTACCCTGCCTGTTATCCTCAGGAATTTGTGCACTTTCTATTTTGTGTTATCCTTATGTTTGAGGACAGGATTGTGTATTTGGGGATATTTTCCCCTTTTTTTTTTTGTTCATATATTCTTCACTTTTGGTTTATTAATAGCTTTGCTTTCTCTAGTAGAAGTACAGGGAGATTCATTAGTGCATGCAGATGCTTAATGAAAATTAATGGGAGCAATAGGTGCATTTAAATTTCCAGCTAAAATCCCATTTAAAAATTTGCTACTCTTCGAAATACTACAGCTTTCATTTAAAAGCAAGGGTAAAACAAACTTCTTGCTACAAAGCCTCTGCAAGAGGGCAGTAAAATCAGTCAGTAATAACTGTTGCTGCCAGGAATGGTTAGGTGAGTGCTAGGGCATTGAACTGGGCAGCACCTTACAGTAAAACCTAAATAGACATAGATAAAACACACTCTGAATTAATTGTTGATTCACTATGTTTACTATCAAATACATAAAAGAAAGAACAGTTTAACAAAATGTTTCTGTACTACTCTTAATATTACAAGAACCTTCAGATGCAAGATTCAGAGTCCTATTCAGCCTTGCCAGAATACCTTTGGGTTTCAAAACAAGTTACATGGGTTTTTCAACCCCAAGCTAGTTTTCAGTGTTCTGGAAACCATTTGTCATCCTCTGAGGAGATAAACCAAGGAAAGAAAAAGAAAAGAAATTGTAGGTAATGTGCCATGGCACTAATGCCTGAGCTACATTGTGTGGTTCTGGATTTTGGTGCCTACTGGTGGTATAATGTTTGGAATGTGCTCCTGGGATGTTCTTTTGAAAAGGAGGGGGAAAAAAAAAGGGGGGAAAAATAGACTGATCATTGGCAACACACAGTAAAATAGATAAGTCAGTGCCAAATCTTATTTTGAAACTCTGAGGGGGAACAAAACCCTTTAGTATTCTATGTCAGTACGGTGGTACTTATGTTGCCAGTTGCTCTGAAGCTCTGCAAAACGACATCTGATTTATTCTTTGAAGTACCTGAGGTTTGTGTTGTTTGTACAACTTGCATCTCCTGACAGCTGACTGTACTTTCCTCCTTTGGTCATGGTAACTGCTTCACATTGCAAGTGAAGTTCTCTACCCTGCTGTTTCGATAGATGTTTTCTAGGGCTGGCTGTTACATAGGTATTAATTTCTTATATGACAAAATGGGGATTATTGCCTGTCTAGAGTAATCTGTACTCACTGTTATCACTATATTTCAAAAAAATGTGTAACTTGAATTCCAGAAAAGCATGCAGCACTTAATCTAGTTTTCTTGTTCATCTTCTTCAGTTATATATTCTGAATATTTTAATTATTTTTTTAAATAAAGGTAGTCACCATGCCAATTACTGGAATACAAAAGTGAATCTTGTAGCTATCTGTATTTTAGGCCAGGAGAAAAAGGATTAGTGCTGCTTAGAAATGTTAACAATTTCTTTTTTTTCTGAAATTAAGTCTTGCTTAAACACTGAGTTTTTATTTGCAAAAATCTTACATATTTCAGACCTATTTTGGCCAACTCTTGCTGATTTTAAACTGAATTTGGAAATAATTTCCATTTTATTTTTCACTCTTGATAAAACATAAATATTTTAATAGGAACATTTATGATCTTCACCCACAACTAGCTCCAAGGATAGTAATAATTACAATGTGTAGAAACACCCACTTTACACTGTATATCTTCCTTACTTAAGGTAGATCTGGTCACAGTGACAGCCTTGACAGCTGTTGTAATTGTTCTAGGGAAGGTGTGGAGGAAAATTTCCAATGTCACCAGACAGATAAGAAGAAAGAAACCCACAAGAGGGAAGAAGATTGAGTAAATCTGATCAATCTGACTTGAAGATTCCAGTTTTTAATTTTAGTCTCTTTTTCTGATATAAACTGCATCCAATTATTAGTTTAGTTGGTGAGTAGATACCTCCTCAGGGGTGGATTTTGGCATAATATTCCTGCTGTATTATAAATACTGACATCACGCTAATCTATGCAAATCACTGCTCAATCAATCTGAGCATCTGTGGTTGATTAAACAAAACACGTAGGTGTGAAAGCATTTGCATCTCACAGGCTCTGCTGGATCTGGCAAAGGCTGAGGGGAGTGTAAAGGCACGGAGAGAGATTTGTCACTGCCATGCCTGCCTGGCAATTTGGAGTTCTAATTGCGACGGGCGAAGAGATACCTGCGTGGGCTGAGGCTCTGCAAGGAGAGGAGATTGGAGAAGCTGAGCTTCAGCCCAGCTGCTTGAAGATGTGAATCCAGCTCAGACTCAGACCTGATTCTGTGGCTGCAGCTGCGTTAAAGCTCAGATCCGTGGGGTTGCAGCTCGCAGGGATGCGCTGTGGTCACCCCCGTGGCCATCCCTGCAGATCCCAAGCTGCCAGGGGTAGCTGGCCACCAGAGGAGCCTTGAGATGGCCGGGCTCCTGCAGCTGGGGGATGCTGAGGTGGGCAGCACTTGAGGGGAACCTCAGGATGGCAAATGGGAAGTGCCCTTAAGGTGCTCTGTAAGGGGCAGCAAGCACAGGGTACCTGGACCCAGCCAGTCCCTCAGGCTTTTATATAATCCACAAGTGGCCACTCTTACCATTGCTTTTCCCCAGGTTTGTTTATTCTCTCCTTCTGTCCCTTCTATGCCTTGGCCTGACCACAGAGAATGGGGGTAGTGAATAATAGAGGAAGCAGCTTGTGTTGGGTGAGGAGAGGAGGGGAGAAGTGGACTTGTTAATAACTGACCAGACCTAGTCATAGTTTGGCTTTTGTTCACTACACAGCGGTAATACTGCTCGTAGAGGGATGAAGAGAACCGAATTGTTCTGTCTCAGTGGATCTCTTTGTGAATTAAGTCAGTGACATCAACTGTTGAGTAACAGAGAGCCCCTGGGTCACTGCTTGGGAGGTCCTCAGTGTCCGCTCTGCTGGGCGGGGAGCTTCCAGGAGAGCAGCTCCCACGGGAGGTGATAATCAGCTGACTTGCTGCCCACCCACTGCCTCTTTGTGGAAGCACTTCTGTCTGTATGATGAGAAATCACTGAGGAATAATTCACAGTACTCTGTTGACTCTGATGTGAAGAAATGTTCCTTAAAGTAAATACACAACTTAATGAAACCGAGAAAAAGTTATTTAAAGGGACACTATCCCGTGAAACTGCAGATTGCCCAGGTCTGAGTCACAGAGATCTAAGGTAGCCAGATATCTAAGCACATTTTCACTTCAGAAGAGACATCAGCTCTCTTCAATAACAGGATATTTAATTGAGTTTTACAAGTTTTGAGTTTGTCAGACTGAAGAAGTGTTGAGAGTGAAGAATGAACTGCTTTTGGTCCGCCAAGGAAAGCTGGGGTTGTGCAGTGGGGTTGTGCAGTGGGGCTGGCAGAGAGAGATCTGGTGATTCCCAGAATGATGATGCTCCCCTAGGTGTAGTGTGCTGCTTTCTGATCATTTACTGCTTTCATAAGAAATGTATTTCCAAAACTGAAAGTCCATTTGAGCTACAGTTCCCTTTAAAATAAAAACTTGTTTTTTTTTTCTTTTCCCCCAGTGAGAGCAGGGAAGTATAACTCAGTTGTGTGCTTGCATGCAGAACTGCAATCCTCCTTCTAAACCTACAATGGCAATGTGAAATTTTAGTGTCAAAATCACAAATTGTTCAAGAAGGGCAAGTAAATTAGTTATTGTGCAGAGCTGAAGTAGCCTTAGTTAAAATGGGCTGTTGGCTCTAACTCTGAACTTCAGGCAAGGAAGATATTCACTCCTATCCTCTTGACTTTCTGTGGATGATGATCTTGATGTTGCTTATGTAAAATTTCTGATTTGCATCTTTTCTTATGGTATATGTTTCTTTTCTATTGGAAAGCCTGTCTGCTAGCATCCTGGGATTTCAGCAAGATTTCAGCTCTTCCTTTTGAAGAGTGCATTCCTAACATTCCTAAAAATACTTAGAAGCTGTAAGTGCTCAGAAATTAGAAGGAAATAAAATGTTGAAGTCCATTATTTGTTAAAAGAAATGTCTGTTTTTATGCCAAATGTGGAATTTTATGGCATCTGACTCAAATTCTTGAGTATTTGTTTTTGGCAGTACTTCAGTGGGTAGAACATATGGACGCTGCTACTATGAGCTTGCCCAGCATTGGTGTCTCGGCAGCAAACACCTTTTATGTCTTTGGTCCTTGGGTCAGGTAGAGCTATTGACTTCTTTGCTGTAACAGTCAGGGTGCCAGCTGGGCTGATGGCTTTGTGCTGTGGACACTTGTACAATGCACAGAGAGGTGAGATCTCATGCAGGCTGTTCAAAAGCTATCCACTTGCAACAATTTTAACACTGTTCAAGCCGATGCTGATACAGGATATATTTGGCTTTTCACTTCCCTCTCCTAATTCTTATGAACATTCAGATCTTGCTAGTTCATCACTTCTTTTTTTTAACAAGTATATGGCCAGACATTTTCTTGGGTGTATGCAGAATAATTAAGGTCTGTCCATAATTTATTTAACTTCAGTTTTATTGTTCCTTATTTTCTACATTTCCTTATGGTGCCAGGTACCGGCTGTCCCTGGCCACTGTACAGCTGTGAAGCTGACAGTGAGAATAAATGGACCAGTGTGTCCACATCTGGCTGGTTTACATTCCTGTTACAGGGTCACTTGTACTTTTCTTTCCTTGATTTCCTTATTGTCCTGAGACTGCTGTGCTGAGACTATCAGTCTTTAATGGCGGGATTATAAGAACCGAGAATCACATCTGATATGAACACTGTCAGTTTGGGGAGGATGGTGGAAGTTTCATGTTGGCAGTCAAAACACTTACACCCTTTTCTTCTTCTTTGTGAACAGGAGAGTTGCATAAATGTGTTCATGTGTTTATGTACCCCCTTCTTCCACATATGTATGCAAACAATGGCATTTTGTTTAATCATATTGTTCTGCACTATTCATCCATTACTTAACATCTCTTGCACAAAGAGGTGATGGCTTTTTGTCCTCCTCTTCCTTGTATAGCAAGCTCTGCCTTAATTTGCAAAAATGACATAGGTGAAAATGTCATGATGTGCCTTCCTGATGCCTCTCCCAACGCCTCTCCTGAATCTTACTGACAGATATATAGTGTAAGCTCTGCTTCTTCATTTAGTATGGATCATGTTGGCAGAGAGATCAAAGAGGAGGAATCTTGGGAGATGCCAAACAATTTTTTACTGGCTTCTTACAAAAGCCAAGGGTGTTATTTATTATATATGCATAAGAATAAAATGCTTTTTGTTCCACCTTTCATCACATCTTTCAGTCCTCCTGTGTCACGGCAGAAAATTCTCGAGTTTATAGGGTTGCCATGAAACACATTTGTGAATATCTTTCAATATATATTGCATTAAACATTACTATTTTTCTTTTCCTTAGTTAGGCAAATACTTCATCATCCCATCCTAGTCCCTCTGCCAAAAAGCTTTATAGCGATTCCCACTGGTGACAGCCAACTTGGTCAATTCCTCATTGCTGCTGAGCTCCACTAACAAGGCGCTTACTACTACAGTTTTTTGGGGTTTTTTTTTAATTTTATGGCCTGTCTCAAATGATATTTGCCTTGCTTTGCACAGGATCCAGAGGATACTTTTCAGAATCCTATTTGGATTTGAGTTTTTGGCTAGCATCTAGAAAGTTGTTAAGGTATGCAAAATTGTATTTTCTGTTGGTAGTCCAGCTGCACCTGTTTGAGCACAGGCTGGCTCATGTCAGACCACTGGATCAGGATGGGCAAACAATGCCCAGACGAAAGTCAAAGGGATGTACAAGTGTTTTCAACTGAGAGATCAACTTTGTTATCTTTTTTTCTTGTTTGCTTTCTACTAAAAAACAAATTTTCAGTAGCTATGAATATTGGCTGTGGCGTTTTTCTTTTTTGTTTTTGTCTGTCTGTGTTTTGAGTCAAAGGACAACAGAACTTGGGACATGAACTCCAACCAATTTCTGATGTCTCACAGATGCTCTTCTACCTCAATTTTGCCTTAAGAGTTATTAAGTTGCCAGATTCTCTTGGAACTCCAGTAAAAGATGGTACTTTAGCTTGTATAGCAAAGGTATTATTGTGACCTCAACCAAACCCGTATGTTACTTTCAGTGCATTCCTGTATTAGAGTTCAACATGTCATTGATTTAGGCTATGTTATTTTCCAGAGAACAAAATGCCATTTGTTATTGCCAGGAAGCATTGAAAAAGTGTGTGGGGTATAGAAGGTGTTTTATATAAAATAGTTTATATATAACCTGCTTATGTGTAGTTTCCTTGTCCTTTATTACCCCTCTTTTCTTTTTATCCCTCACTCTGTGTTTTTTTTTTTTAGGCAGATTCTGTTTTTTATTTGCAGAAGTAACTGAGGAATATTGATTCTTGTCTGTGTTGGCATGACAGCTCAACCTCTTGGAAATTTCACTGAAGTAAGAAATTAAATCCAAGCAGTTAGATTTTTACTCTCTTCATCCTCCACTGAGTGCTTTAAGAGCCCAGACTTTTTATATAAGCAGCTGAGGGAAGGCAGAGTCGCATTGTTGTTCCCCTGTAGCTTCCAGATGGTGAGGAAAGTCCCAGGAAAAATGTAGGACCAGCATGTTCTGTCAAAGTCAAGCTTGTGTCTAGACAGGGAAGCTTACGTAAGGCAGCAGGAGAGGAAGGGGGCCTTGTGTAACTGCTGTCCCTGGCAAATAAACACTCCCTACAGTACCTCTCAAGATTTGGCCCATAGAGGCTGACAGCAAAATGCACTTTGGGGCTTTTTTGTACTCAGCTTGCTTGGACTTGCAGCTGGAGGTCATTCTCTTGCTTTGGCATTTTTTTCAAACGCATGTCTATCTTCCAGTTATTGCAATTTTACTAAAGGCTTTACTCTTCCCCCTTAAGCTGAACCACTTTTCCAAAGAACCCATATACACCTGCACAGTTAATTTAAAATAGATATAGCAAGTTACCAATTTTAAATGGCCTTGAGAGGTTGTTGATGGCATTTGGCAAACAATGCAGACAATATGCAAATCACCAGAGGTGGCAGAGAGTCTTGTTCAGGAAGATAAATTCTGCTGTAAGGTAGCTTTCTAGTTTGACTTTGAAAAAGCATGATAGTGTAATATTGAGCTCGTGGTCTTCTATTAAATGCTTCAGTCAGTGTATCCCAATACCTTATGGGGACCTCCGGCACCCCTCTAGCGCTCAACTTACCCTGCACTTATATTTTGTTTGATTTTCCTCCAGCGGAATGCAAATCTCTGCCAGTGAGTGCTTTCTGGTTTACTCACCCTCTCATAACTATTCTCTCTTGATTTTGGAGCTATTGTTAAAGGTGCTGTGTGTGTTTATTTCTGCCATAAAAATGTGAATACCAGGAGGAAATGTTTTTTCCTTTATATTTGGATACAACCTCTTCAGCACTCCATGTTCTGGCTTAACTTGGTTTCTCGGGTGTTGCCCTTAGCTTTGCTCTTATCTATGCATAAAATTTTCTCAATGTAGTTTGTTGGTGCTTTGTCCTCAGGCAGACTAATTTCTTGGAGGCAGGATCGAGAGCCAAGAGCTCGGCTCCTTCTGTTCACCTAGGCTGGTATTGCAGCCACCTTGCAGGGAGGACACAGACCAAGTAACTTGAGGGTCAATGATCCTTCAAAGCCTTCCCACCATTTTGGCTCCCTACTTTGACTGCCCAGAGGCACAGACAGGTTTCTCCTGAAAAAAGCATATTTGGGAAGGTTGGCTTATGGAGGTGCAGGCAGTGGTGGGATGTGCGTGGTTGTGTGTGAGAGAAAGTAGTGACTGGAGTTTGGCTGTTCAGGGGTGCTGTCTGCACCTGGGAGACAGTCCTTCAGCAGTGTTTCAATCTGGTTTCCAAACCCTGAAGTAGGTCAAAGTGTTGGTTTGCCCCTTGATAATCTGACTTTTTTCTTTCTTTATTGAATGTAGCTTTAGTCCCTCCATTATTTTTCCCTACTAGAGCATGTAATGTAGTTAATCTCTTCATAACTTCTATTTTGAAAACAATTTTATACAGTCTTTTGGCCTTTCTGACACCTAGCTTTTTTTCCTAGACAGACTAGATATTTAGTTCCACTGCCTTTTATTACAAACTCAAGGAAAATACTACTTTCTGGAGGAAAAGAAAATCGGTACTTTTTCCTTGTGAAAATAGATTTGTACTGTGGCTCAGTTTTATGAAATCAATTTTTTTGGCTCCACACTGAGAGCAGAAGCCTGGCAAAATTATTTTTATGCTCTCAGGTAGAGCAATTAATGCTGTGATGTTGAATACTCCACTCCAAAGTAATGTTCTTTCCATGTTCCTGAAGATTTATTTCTTAAAGCTATAAAATGGTCTCTTTTTTCTCCCTCCTTTCTTTTTTTCCCTTCTCCATTATCCACTTGAAATAGTTCACAATTTTTGAAACTTCATTTAAAATGAAGTTTCAGACGTCTCAGTGAAGCATAAAAATACTGGCTTAGTCAGAGGAGACCATGGCAAGACTCACCCATGACTCTGCAGGTGAAGTTACCCTGTCGAGGTGTTTACTACCCTTGTGAGGGAGTCAGCTGGAGAAGGACAATTATGGTTTTTTCCCCATATATATTCTGGGAATGGGAGCGTGCAAGTTGGGAAAAGAAAATGTTAACCTATCTCAATGTCTCTAAGCTTCAGATCAGTACTCAAAAGCATTTGTGTAGGGCAGAGCTGTTCCCTTTGCCACCTTGGGTGGGGAAATTATGGTTATAATAATACATGCCCAAATATTTCTTTCCTGCACTGAGATCTAAGAGCAAATTAACTGTGAAAGGTTATGCCAGTGTTTCCTGCTCTGGTAATCCCCTGCTCCTTTGGGAGGGCTAGAGGGCTGTGCCAGCCATAGGGAAGGGAAGTAATAGTGATGACTTGGTGTATTGCCTCAAATTAAATTAATGTGTATTCAGAGACTGATGTATGCACTGAGTACACTCAGTGACTTCTAGGCACAGTTAGCAGTTTTGTTTGGAGAGGGGCAGGGGGCTACTAGGAATAACCCTGGCTTAAGCAGAGAGCAATGTAAGGAACATTCTACCTCATGCACTTTTTTATTTTGGTGAGTTTGCTTTTTGAGTAGTACTCTTGTTCCTTTGATCACGTCCTTGAGCACCTTCCCCTTGTGCACGCCTTTCTGCCCCACTGCCTTCCAAATAGTTCTGTGACAGCAGATACCCAGACTGAAAATGTTTGCCATAATTCATAAGTCAAAGTACTTTCAATCCCAGAATAGAGGAGACTGCATGCAGACTTCATTACACAGTATTCATAACATAAACAAGCCTGCAATTATGTCATAGCAACAAGCACTGTGCTTACATGAAAGTTTGATTCAGGTCTCCAAGAGTGGAAGACCTTTGCATCCAAAATATCACAGCGACCTACTTCTCTGAAAGAGTGCCCTACATAATTTCAGAAATTAGATATGACACCAATATAGTAGGCCATATGGTGCTCTTTGCTGGTGTAGGGTGAACAGTGGGATATTCTTGGGGCCACACAAATGTCTGTCCACTGACTAGGTGAAGTCAGCTCATTATTAGTTGGGGTGAGGTGTGACGTTTGTTTTCCTGATGTTGTGAGGCAACAAAGTCAAACTGCCAATTGTTTTAAAAAAGCATTTGCTAATAATATGGGCATGATCCTAAAAAGTTTTAACTTTTTTTTTTGGACCAATATTCACTGCCTTTAATTGCTGTTGAGAATCTGAGAGGCTGCACCTAAAATTATTTAGACAACTCCAAACCTACCTCTCAATAATTGGTAGAGAGAGCATTTCCCAGGAGCAGTTAGACATGTTTAACTGATCTGATCCTAAGCTGCCAGAGCAGGATTATTTATTTTTCTGGTGGTGCTTGCCCAGACTGGCTGTAGAAGTTGTTAGATGTGCTGCTGGTGTCCCACCTACCAATGGGGAGGCAGCAGGTAGGGGTGCTGGTGTGGGCCATTCCTGAGGGAATGGGAAGGGACAGTGAGAGGAGCTGGTGGCGGACAAGCTGCAAACTCTGCTCCTTGTTGGCAGTGGAGCTACCCCTGAATTTCACTTGTCAACACATTGGGATGGCAGAGGAGGTTTCAGGACAAAATGGTGCCTTATTCAGAAACTGGGAGGTTTTGTGATGTGGACTTTTTGAGCATCTGGTCTGTGCCGGATGGTTTTGTCTGTGACAGTAACTTACTGAATTGCTGTGAAGTAATATCTCTTCCTGGCATGGCATCCACTTGTTATTTATTTATTTACATACATGCATCATCATAGAAATTATATCTGCAACTGAAAAATAAAAAAAAACAAACAGTCTCATTTCAGCCCTTTCTCCATAGTCTCTGTATGCTTTTCCTCGTACTTTGAGTGGTTTTTTCCTTTCTCTTTATTATTAAAAATAACACCTTTGGAGTCTGTGCAAAGCGAGCTTTTCTGCAGTGCTCATTCTGACAGCAAAGTTGTTTTCCTGAGGACTGCCCACATTTCAGGTATCTGCTGCATAAGTTTTCTGTGTAATAACTCTCATGCCAATCTGTAAACCTCAGCTGAAATACCCACCCAACAAAGTTCCTGCTGAAAAGAAGCAGCGCTGCTTTGGGTACTCTGAGGCAGCTCAGGCGATGCCACTAGTCCTGTGCACAGGGCAAGGCTGTGAAAAGCAAAGTACAGTGCCTGGGCCGTGAAGTGTGCCATGGGGCTGTCTAGAGTTCCTCCCAAAGGGGGCTGAGCGGCATGGCAGGCTCCTTCTCCGTGCTTCCCTGCTGCCAGCCTGTGCGAGCCCTGCGGGGGGTTATCACTGCAGACATGCTGGCATCCCTTACAGCTCGGTGTGTGTGTTTATTAGGTGGCATCCATGGGGATAATCTCATTTTGGCTTTTAACCATAAGGTAAAAGTTGGGTGACCTTGGGGCAGTCTGTGCTCGTACAATGCTGTGTGCTGTCAGCTACCTGATACTGGCGGTGATGGAGCTTCTGGCAGGGGCCCCAAGGTGGGAGCCCTCATTGTCTGGGGGCCGACGTGTTTGCTGACAGACAGGAGGATCTTTGCCTGCTGCCAGCACAGGAGGCACCTGCTGATTGGAAACTTCTTCTATCACAATGTTTAATTTGCTGTCTCACAACTTTTGGAAGGAGAAGCCTTTCATCTCTCGAGTTTGGAAAGGGGTGATATGATTATATTAAGCAGATTACGATGCCTATCTGCAGCTGAAAGGGGTTTGGTTTGGTTTGGTGGGGTTTTTTAAGATGGCAGCAACAGTAAAGTGCAGTGCAAGCGGCTGAACTGCAGACATGAGATGAGTCAGATCTGGATAATTGCACTCCTCTAGAGAGTGCCTGGGCTGTCCTGAAGGTTCCCTCTCTAGAGCTGCCTGGTCTTGCTCCTTGCTCCTCTCTGGACCAGCGGGAGAGGCTGAATAACTCTGGTGCAGCTGTCATGGGTAGCACTGTAGGGTGAACTGGTTTGGGTTGGTTTTTTGGTTTTGAGGGAAGGTGCTGTTTGCCCTGATGGAGCTTCCTTAGGCTTGAAACCAGCATAAACCCTATGGGACAAATAGCACCTAAGATGTTCCTGCTGCAGTGTTCAAATAGGAACTATGCTGGTGGTGATTGCCAGCAGATGCCTACTCTGAGTAAAACTTTAGCCCCTGCACTGATCTGACATAGATTTTTATTATATTTTATAGGAGGGTGGCATGCTTATGCCATTTTGCAAATGTTGTGGTCCTCTTAGACTTGTATCTACTTGTTTTGTCATAAAATACATGCCCTAAGACTAGTGCCAGAACACTGAAAGCTCCTTGAAGAACATTTTAGGGGTGGACACATAATTTGAACTGATAACCATGGATGGTTGTGATGATTAAAATTTCCCTGAAGGTTAGAATCTGTCTTACTGATTATGCTGGGCAGTGTTCCTGGGTGGCAATGCCAGTTCAAATGGCATTTGGACACAAATTATTCTTCCCTTAATGTTTTATAAGCAGAGCTGTTTTAAAAAGTGGTGGTTATGTGAGTTGTTGGGTATTGGTTTTGTTTTTCTTTGATACGAGTGAGTTTGTGTTCTCTGTGCTTTGTATTGTGTCTGCAATTCAAACTAGAATAGGAACATAATAAAAGTCATACTCGGTCAATGACTTTCAAGCAAAGAAGGAAGAACTGCTGAATTTTGAGTGTGGTGGTTTACTTGGGGTTTTGACTTTCTTTTAACCTGAAACACCAACTTCTCTTATCTATTTCCCTTCTCTTATTCAGGAAGGGAGGACTTCACCCTCCAGTACAAATACATATACCCAAAGTCCCCCGGGTCCTACAGGGTTTTTACCTATTCCATTTTCTCTTTGCTGTTGCCGGAGGAAATGAAGTGATTTGGCTGGCTCAACCACTCCTTGTTTTTATTATTTCCACAGCTGCTGGCCAACTACTTCAGGTTTTTAAGGTTAATTTGACTTCACTCTTCAAGACAACTGGCAGGGATGTGGGAAGGGTGTGGGATGTGGCAAGCAAGTCTGCCAGCTTTCTTAAAGCTGCAATAACAAAACCCAGTATAATCTTGAAGGTCATATTGCAGCTTTTTATCTGCTTTGGTCCAGGAAGGTTTTGGGTGCCTAAGGGAGCAAAATGTCTCACAGAGATTTGTATTAATTCATGAGAACATTGTTGTGAAGAAATCAATTTTATTTTAAGGTTGCTCTGCGTTTATGAGTTTCGTTAATATGGTGTCACCACATGAATAATGTATAGATGTAGCACATTGTTTATGACCACCTGTGCACGTGGGCCTGTAAATAATAAAGGGAGAGAAGATCTCAGACATGCAGTAGGAGAATGCAGTTCATTAAGAAGTCACTGGGGACAAGTAGCTTAGTGCTTCCAAGTAACCAAGGCAGTTGCAAAGACACAGTGAGATATATAATGAAGACTAAGCGGTTTAATATTAATTAAACTGAAAGTAAGAGTTACAGATGTTAGAAAAGAATGGGTTTGGTGCCCTTTGCTCATGGAGAAGCCACTTTATCAACCCCAGAGAGGTTAGAGCCTGAAGGACTAGTTTAAGGATGTAAAAGGCTGACTAGTTTGAGGATGTAAAAGACTGTTCATAATATTGACACTAGAGGTGTTACTTGGAATAAATTGTTGCATGCCACAGTCAGAAAAGAAGTCAGAACAGAGATCACATCAAAACTTTCATATGCCCATCTGGATAAGCTGAGATCCAGGCTTGAACCGAGTGATTCACAGACTTTGCTAAAAAAGGAAGCAAATGTGTCGTTAGACCACTGCAGGAAAATTCCTGTAGTGTTCCAGATCTGGGAGATGCTGCCAACATAACCAGGTACAGCCATAACACCAATAAGATTAAGCACTGAAGAAGTAAAGTTATCTGTGTTACTGTGGAATATCGTTCCATCCTATCCAGTAACTAGCTGTGGTATAGCACTTTGCTCTAATGTGCAGAAGAAAATAAAACTGGGATGCACTCCTGCCTGATGTCCAAGGGTCTGAACCGTGTTTGCAATTGTTGCCTTATGCAGAACAGTGGGTATTAGTAGCAGCTCATTGTGGTACTGTTAATTATCTGCCTTTATTTTGATACAGTAAGAGGCTGAATCAGGGGGATTCATGGGTTCGAGGGGCAGAACTGATCACTGTAATTATTCAGCTTGACCTTCCCTGTTAGGAGTTAGGCATTTAGTTTTTCCTGTAAGCTGGTTGAAGGCGTATTTTTTAGACAGAAATACAATCTTCAAGACTCCACGTGATGGTCAGTACCATGTGGCAACCTCTCCAGGTTTTAATTATCTACTCTACTAGAGAATTCATTTGTAAGTCATGGTAATTTATTTATTCTAGATAACAAAGCCATTGGGGGTGCCTGTCCTTTTAGTAAGTGTTTTTACAGTGCCTAGTACAAAAGGATCTCTGATGGGAGCCTTGGTGCCACCAGAATGCACAAATAACTTGTTAACTAGGAAAAAGCAAACTGTGTTTCTCTTCACTTGGATAGTCTTAGAGAATAGAAGATTAGGGAGCTAGGTTCCTTGGTGCAGTGATTTCTTTTTCTTCCCTTATATTTCCTCTCCTTATCTTACAGGCTACGTGGTGATATTTTCAGTGAGGGATTGAGCATTGTTTTTCACTTCGGCTGTTTCTGGGGCTGGCACTAAAAATGTTCCCCTTTTTCAATTTGTCAACTGCATTGACAAATTACCCTTTGGCAAAGAACACAGCACGGTAATTTTGGAGTATAACTCTTCTATCAGTCTGGCTTCCTTTATTTCTGCCAAGGGTATTGCTGGGAAACTCAGAGATAAGGCTATGTATTTTTGTAAATATGCTAATAAGAATGTTGATCCTTGCAAAAAAAAAAAAAAAAAAAAAAAAAAAGTGTTTTAGGTTTTAGAATTAATTTCCTGATTTCCTGGTCCGGCAAAAGAAAAAGAATAGTTAAAGTCTGGAGGAAGTATGCAGCATGACTGCATGTTTGTCTGGTTTAGGGACGCTGAAATATTATCTCATATAGGCTGGGACTAAGAAGGTGTTAGGCTTTTTGAATCAGCTGCCAGTGGCTCTAATAGGCTCTTGGAAAGCCAAGGATTAGTCAGATGAAGGAATGTCTTGGCCAAAACTCTCTTTTCTCTGGCTAAACCCACTCCCTTGGCAGTGATGCATTGTATTCTTATAAAAGCTGCTGTGGAAGCTTGATGCCAATGCAAGATTTCGTTATGAGTATTGGATCCTCCTGGGAGCAGTTAAAGTAGATGGAGAGCTCCTTTTTTCTCTGGAATGTAACGGTGAATATGGGCCATTTCTAGGACATTCTGTTTCTTTTATGAACCTGCTTCTCCAGATTCCCCTTTTTGTTTATCCAATCAGTACAAATGACTTTTGACAAGGTTCCCAATTCTTGACAAGGTAAGTGGTTTTGTCTGTCATGCATTATAGCAAAGGACTGATGGCTCCAAACAATAGACATGTTGTTCCCATCTCAAGATGTCAAGTGCAAGCGTCTTTCAGCTGTGATTACTGGCATGCTGTCTTTGGTTCCATCTGAGATCTCTTAATCTTTCCTACAGCTGGGAGGACAGCTTGCAACAAAACATTACCTAGCAACTAAAATGCCTCAGGTTGGTTTGGGGAAAGCAACAGAAGAGTTGTTATTAATCATGCTGAGATGATGCATTGTGGTTTAAAAAAATTGGAAAGGAAAGGCCAGATTAAATATTGACATTTAGTATATTCCAACTGTGTTAGTTTTCACTTTGGCTGACATGAGATGTATATTCAGTGAAAATGGGAAATAAAAACCCTTGTCTGTGTTCTCCTGGATACAACAAAGTGTAATAAACCCCCTAAACAACAGTGATCAGCTATTTGGGGTTGTTGCAGATGTAGCCTTTGAAATATGAGAGGCTGAAGAAACTTCCATTCTGATCCTAAGGGCTACAGTAGTTTGATTGTCAAGAATATAGGATAGATTATTGTCAGTGGAAACCATTTTATTATAAAGAAAAACTTTGATGAGCTCACCATGGTAAAAAATGGTTTTAACAAACGTATCGTAGCAGTTAAAGACCTGAGACTTAACAGCAGCCTACCATGTGCTCTATTTAAAGAGTAAATTTTGGTGCATTTCCACCTGACTCTGCTTTAGCCATCTCAGCTCAACGACAATAGCTTCACAAGGCTAAGTTAGACCTTGATATAACAGATCTCTGTGATCCTCCTGTCATATGCTGAGTTCCACTAAAGATTCTAGAGAAGGGGTGGTGGCATGAGCTGTTATGGAAAATAGGAGTGTAAAATGTGATAGTCTATAACCGTGTAGGAAATAAATGTGGTCAGCAGTGAGGAAGATACTGTTGTGTGCTGAGGTATTTTGATGTTAAACCACACTGTTCTGGAACAGTTGGGGAACTTTCCACTTGGCGCTTTCTCTCCGAGGTGGTAATTTGGAACCGATCCGCGCGCTGCGGCGTGGGTAGTGTGAGCAAACAGTGTCACGAGTGGGCACCAGTGGGTGGTTGAAAGCATCATTCACATTTTTTCTTCATATGATCTTCTCTGAGCTGAAATGGTGCCAAATCAGTCGGGCTGGTTCTACAGGAGCCATTATTTTCCTGGCGGCAACTCGCCACCGTGTCCATCCTTTGCTACGCGTGTTACCTGCAGGTGGTGGGCAAGGAGGAGCCTTCCACACAGATCTGTGGAAGGACAAGAGGAATTGGAGAAAGGGCTATTATCATCCAGTATTCATTTCTATCACACTTTTAAAGTTAATTCATTAGTGGAAAGATAATTAATTTGAGGTATAGCTGTCAATGGCCTTTTAAAAATTAGAGCTCCATGCTAACAAAAAATTATTGGTTTTTTACTGGTTTCAGAAAACAAATGTTTTGTCTCTATCAGCCTAATAAACAACTTTAAGTTTGCTACTTCCAATGAATTAACTTGTTCACCTTCTGGCAAGAGACTGGTTTTACTGCCTGTGTGTGCAAACCTGAAGCCTTTAAGCAGAACAAAAAGAAAAATTATTCCCCGTAGACTTAAGATAGCTGGGGGGTGATACAGGCTTGTGTAAAGTTTTGGAGTGATGCATACAATGTTCTTGTCAGGGTGTTTTTAAGCTGTTGCTGTATCCTTGTAAGTAGTTGAAAAATGTCTTTCCTCTGGTAATAGCCATAGTTTGTAGGTAATGGCTTGTCAGAAACACTGATGGTTCATAAAGATCAGCTATGTGAAAATGTCTGCAATGCTTTTTCTTGCTTGTCTGCTACCCAGAGGAACAGCAGAGGAACACAAAACAGGGGCTGGGAGTACATGGTGAGGAAGCAATCGAGGCATTTTTTAAGAAGTAATAAATTGTAATTCTAAAAGTCTTGGAAATCCACATGGTAGAGACATGTGAAGAAGCCTTCTCAAATCTGAATCTCACTCCTGGTTCAGGGGCATCTCAGAGAAACCCCCTTACAAGTTTGTCATCAAGGATATGTGGTGATAGATCAGGTGTACTAGGATTTTTAAGAGGGATAGAAAACCAGTTTGATTGCTTTCCCAAAACCTCAGCATTAAACAAAACGTGTGGCTTTATGTGAAGGAAGTAATTAGGAAATATCTTGTTTGGTATTTGAAGTTGCCACAAAGTTAGTTAACAAATTAAGGAACAATTTGAATTTTGGACTTTCTGTGCTAACATCAGTGGGAATTGAATGATGTCTTGATGCTCTGAAAGGCAACAGGCCAATCTCAATGCAAGTTTTCTCATGGACCTCTGGACTTCTGTGTAGTCTGACCTACTGGTGAAAAATTGATCTTGAAGGTGGATTGAGAAGCTGAACTTCACAGGAGTGTGAACCACAGAAAAGGTGAGGTGTAAGCTTGCTGAGAAAAAGAGTTTACAGCTAATTCAGTCTTGTCAAAAATTTCTGTCACACTTGGTAAATAATTTTTTAGGGAAGTATTCCAGTATTTCAGTTTTTAAGTTGTCAAAACATTTCATTTCAGAATTTTTTAAGTTTTAAATTTCACATATTTTTTATAAGACAACATATGTTGGAAAATATTTAAATACTAAATAAAAAAAGAGCTTTTCTTTGTTTGCTATTTACTTAATTCACTATCTTCAGCTGTCTGATTTCTGTTTGAGTTGAAGGAAGCTGAATATTTTTTTTGTAGTCTCATGGTTATGATGCACAGCTAGAACATGACAAATAAGAAGCTTCTCAGGAAAGATCCATCCACCTGGTCTTCAGTGATTTTGTTTTAGGAAAGCCATGTTAGAGGCTCTTTTATTTCCTCCTCTTTTATCTTCTTCCTGCATTTCTTCTATAACAGGTTGGGGGAGGAAGGAAGTTTGGCAGCCAGCAGGAATAAGAGTACTTGTCACCACTTTGAGGGGGTTTGGGAGAATTTCTTCAGCAGATTGGAGGGCAGAGTGTAAAGTTCACATCAGCCTAGAGGTATGTGTGAGATTTGTTGAGTGGTAGATGCCCTTAGTACACCTTGTTGTCAAAATCCTCTTGATTCTGGTTTGGTGGGGTTTATTGGTTGGGTGTGGGCTTATTTGTTTTTGGTGTTTTTTGTTTTTTGGTTTTTTTTGGGGGGGGGAGGTTGTTTTGTTTCAATTTGGTTTTGGGTTTTTTTTTTTAGGTTTTGGGGGGTTTTTGGGGTTTTTTTGTTTGGGTGTTTTTGGTTTTTGTTTTTTGGGTTTTTTTTTTGGTAAACTAAATTCTCCTTGTGCCCCTGTTGTATCCACCATACCTCCCTTTCCAGTTATCAAAACCTTTGCTCAGTAAAGTTACCTGATCCCCATTTTTCAGCTCTGCAGTTCTGCTATGATTTCCCATGTAGTGCCAAAGAAGAGACCCTTTTGTTTTTCCTACATCCTAAAGGTACCCTTCTGTCTGTCTGCCGCCTCACCTGATTGCCACAGCTACCCCAGTGATCACAGAGACCTGGCCATGGCTTTCCTGCTCTGGCTGCTTGCACCCACAGAGTGTCAGGGAGAATGGGGCATGCCCACCCTCTGCCCTGCTGCCTTTCCTCAGCCTGGCAGGACACCCTGGAGCAGGGCTTTGTCTCAAGCTTGGCCTGTTCAGTGCAGAGTGTTAACTCTCCACAGAGCTGTGTTCTGGCTGGGACACTCCTTTTTCCCCCTCTTTCTCTTTGTTTTTTACAAAGCTGCTGTCATTTTATTAAATGAGTTCAGAAACACTCATAGGAATGTGCTCTTCTTGTTGACATAATTATGAAAATTTTGGGCCTGGGCATCCGTGAGAAGGCCAAGTGTTGCAATGGGAATCTTGTCAGAATTGTGTCTTCTTTTTACCTTGTCATGGCAGTTTGTCTCAAGCGTAGGAACTGAAAGTGGGTAAGTCTCTGCTAAGAACCTCTCCAGGGAGCTTTCGTAGAGGAGAGAATGAGGGACTTCAGGGCATGAAACTGAGGTATCATCAACCTGTCAGGGTACTGGCACTCAAAAGCAGCTCTCCTTGATTACTGTCTATCAGTGACATCATGGCTTAAAACTGGAGTTGCTGAAAATAATTCCAGTCTTTTAAAATGAAATTGTCCCTTATAAATATGCTACCTTGAGGGACCTAGAGATGAGAACCTGTTTTGTTGGGTTTTTGGCAGCAAATAGAAGCAGGCGAGGACGTGTGTTAGCACTTTGGGGTACAGTGCAATCTGGTAATGTCCAAAACTTGGATACCATTACTGTTTTGCAGCCAGCATATCCAGCCTTTCTCTAAACAGACACATTCTTCTGCTACAAAATATTGAAAATTTATTTTAATGTGTCACCTGTCAAATCTGTGCTGGTCTTTTTTTCGACTGGGCATGGCCTCAGTTGAATATGAGATATGAAAACATATTCCTATCAGGAAAAGTAGTTTGCAGGGCACATTTATAACCTTTGTCTTGTCAGCTCCAGTAGCTGAGGCTTGCTGGGCAAAGGTACTCGGTGGTACTTGGTCCCAGTACCACCAAGCCTGCAGATTTTATTTTAGCTATGCTTCATAGTGAGGGGAGATGTTTTCCCTTTCAAGCTGGATTTCTGTGCCTGCCCATCCCAAATACTGAAAATGGGCTTCTTTCTTCATGCTCTGGCTTGCAGTCAGCTTGGGAATAGTCACCACATTCTTGCCAAACAGAGTCACGTTTCTTTCTAGTTCTGACAAAGGTCCCTGGTTCATTCTGTGTCTCAGGTTTGTCAAACATCTCTGGTATCCAGTGCACGTGAGAGAAAAGAACACATGCCTCGCCTTGGTCAGGCAATTTCTGTAAGTTTCCTCCATTTCAGTTCTTGCTGTTTGCTACTAAGAGTTGTCTGGAAGAAATGGTGACACTTTCTGCCTCTCACCTTCATGAAGATTTTAGCCTTCCTTTACATAAAATGTTCCTGTCGTGTTTTTGAATTGCTGGTAGTGATGAACTAGAAACAAATTTGTAATAGAAGTGTGATGTCTGAGCAGTTTCTTTAGCAGAAGCTACAAAGAACTTAGAAAATACACATATATAGTAAAAGTGAATAAGTCTGTATTATATCTGCCCTAGATTGGCTGAGCCCCACATAAACAAATATTTCTATTTCATCTGGTAGAGCATGTATTTTAAATTAAATCTGGTGCAAGGAGTGGTTATGGTGGAACCAAATGGAACAGCATGGCTTGACAGGAGGGCATGTCCTGAAGCACAGAGGAATGGAGGGAAGAACTGGAGTGCTGTTTTCAGTGTCTGGGTGCTGATCACAAGTGGTAACAGATTTTAAACTGAAATATACAGTCTATATACAGGTATCAAAGGTAAAAGAATGAACTCAAACATATTCTCGCCCTCTATGATGTTATATGATTTAAAATATGTGCTGACATTCAGGATATGAAAGGTAGGACAAGGAAAAAATGAAGTTTTAATGCATAAGGTTTGCTAGCAGTTTTCAAATATTTTGGTCAGTTTTCATACTGAGAAGATTGTTTTAAACACAGTAAACTTCTGAACAGAAGAAAATAACCACGTTTGATTTTACCCCAAATTAATATAATTGTGCACAACAATTAATAGAAATAGAAATGAGTGTTTTGATAGGTGGGATGCAAACATCTGCATGGTGGGTCTGAACTGGGGACTTGCAGATGGATTCTGACCAGGGAACTGGCCCCAGTGTGAGCACGTGCCACTGCTGGGGCTGACAGACCCCCTTGGAGGAGAGGGGTGTTCTGCCTGAGCTCCATGCTGTCACAGTCTCTCCAGACTGGAACAAGTTTGCATGGAACTGTCTTGGAATGTGGTATCCAAGGGTGGTATCACTCAAAAGTGTGATTATACCCATTATGCTGAGAAACTTGATTTAAAATTGATATGGAGCGTATTTAGGTGGTTGGAATCTGCTCCTCTGGAGAGACCTCATGAAAAGGGAGGAAAATACCTGTTTATATTTATATTTGAGGCTTTTACAATTGAATAAAGGCAACATCAAAACTTTGAATACTTTTATAGTTGCCAAAACCAAATTTTTGCCCTTGTCTCTGTTTCTAAGCAAATACGAACTTACAACAAGCACTGTTGTATCCTCGGGATACTTTTTCCAAGTAGATTGTACAGCTCAAAAGCACATGATCTAGAAATGGAAAGTGTGGTATATTGGACAGAGTTTGGGGGAATTTTTTTTTAAAGGCACAGATAGTTGGTTTTGGTGTAACTGATAGTGAAGTGAGAGCACGATTAAGGCCAAGAATGAGTCACTTTAGGCAATTCTTAGCTTGCAACGCTCTGCTCAGACCATAAGTTGATGTTCTCTTTTATCATGAAACCTTTCCCCCACAACTCTTTGCTCATTTTGGAGCGACCATGTCGTGGAGAAATCATTCATGCTGTTGTTCTTGCAGGATTGTTCCACTTCTCTCCTGCTACTGTTTGTAGGCTCCTGACTTACTGCAAACATCTCTTAAGTTTTAGAGCTCTGGCTATGTTTGTGAAGCTCTGGGACAGACAGACTGACCCTCAATTCTTGTTTATGTTTTCACTTTACCCTCTCAAGATCTTTTCTGCTTGGGAAGAGAGCAAAGAGGGTGAAAAGATCTCTCTACCTATTTGCTGGGCAGTGTTTTGTGAGAAGTTTTGTTTGATGGAGGCTTTGTTCATGTTTGACAGTTTGAGAGAAGATCTGGCTGTGTCAATGTGCAGGTAGAGGAGAAGCACTTGTGGGTGACCACAGTATTGCAGTACTGAATGGAAGGTGGGTTCTGTGGTACAATAAGGAGTGAAAAAACATCTGCTGTGAGTGGAAAACGGGATCTAATACTGCATAAATGGATGGAGGAGATAACTGAGCAGACAAATGCCTGGTCCTTCATAAAGAAGATGAAAGGAGAAAGTGTTCAGCAATGAGTGTGTGAGGAGGAGTGTGAGGGGGGAGAACAGTGCTGCAGCATGGAGGCTGCCTCACCTGGAGCCCTGCGCCCCCTTCATTCTCAGCGTTAGCAGGTAAACTCATGCATATTCATATCAATAGAAATAATAACAATAATGAAAATTGGTAGCAAAATCAAATTAATGTGGTCTCCTGCAGCAGAAATATTTACCCGATGTGTCCTGCCAGTTACAGAGATTGGCATTAAACCTAGACATTACCTCATCTTCCTGGGCAGACAGCCTATTTCTATGCTAAGCAAGTCTGCAGGAGTGAACAACTGAATACCTGCCTGATTAGCTGTGCAGCAGCAGATCCTGGTTAGAAGCGATTTCCCTCAGTGCTTTCTCTCCCTTTTGCTCGCACGCTTGCTCTCTGCGAGGTTTGTCACCGCGCCTTATCAAGTGATGTTTTTCATCTTGAAGGGCACGTTGCAGGGGAGATTGGCCAGACAGGTGGGCTAGTATAAATGCTGAACCAAATCAGAAAGGTCAAGAAGAAGAGAAGGAAAAAAGTGTGTGTATATATGTGTATCTGCCTCCCCGTCTCTGCATGTGTCGGTGCCAGCTAGGTGAAACTGGATTAATGAGGAAAGGAGAGATAAGTGCTAAGAGGATTGTGCTATAAAAGGAGATTTTTGGGTTTTGAGACTAGATGAGGGTTTCTTTATGAAAACTTTAATTGGCTACCTTAGATCATTTCTTTAGCTTTGTTCCTGGGTGGTAAATCATAAATTTCCTGCTGGGTGCAAAATCATAGCATAATTATGATAGTTGGCCTGTGTAGAGTGTCTTCTATCACAGACTCCCAGCATGCCGTATATTCCTTAAAAAATTAAGCCTCATAATGTATTTCAGACAAGTAGTCTGACAAGTAGTAATAAAAATAGTAATAGGAAAAAAACAAAGTGGAAGAAAAAAAACCTCCAGCAAAAACAACAGTTGCCTTTGTTGCAACACCTTTAAAAGAGCATCCTACTCTTGCATCCACCTGCTTGGCTACCGCTACTCTTTTTTCCATAGCAAGGTTCAAGGACTCCAGGATACAGTATCGCTGTTACTGATTTGTCCAAGTCCTCACAGTAATGCCTTTGTGAATTCAAGAGCTGCAGATGACCATAGGTCACTCTCCCTTGGTGTTGGCATGCCAGTATTTTCCCATGTATACATGTATTTCCATTTCAAACCTGCAAGAAGCTGGACACGCCACTACCTTTGTTCTCTTTCTTGACATGGCTCCATTGCTTGCATTATCAAGAAAACATACAGCAAAGTCACAGTGAAATGAAGCCTCTTGTTCTTTGGTTTGGTGTTCGTAAATCTGAAGCAGTATTTATATGGTAGATTTCCTATCTGTTTTCATCAGTGGATGTATTTTTAAAGGTCAGTCCCCTCGGCTGTTGAGAACGATGAGGAACTTACCTAATGGAGAAAAGGTTTGGGCTGATTGGCCTCTTCCACCTTCTTCTGTCCTGCCAGGACAGATGTGGCTTCTACCTGAGCTGCTGTACCGGGTGGCCAGACTCTGGAAGTAGCTTTTCTCCTCACACTTACTGGTCCTAATTCTGAGAAAGTGTATGCCAAAACTTGCATCGCTCTCCTGGAAATGGTGTGGGGACTGGAGATGTACACTCCAGGACCAATAGGCCCATATAATGGCTGAGTTGTTTTTCAGGAGGGACGTTTTCTGTTGGTGAACAGCAGCAAGTTGCTGTCTCCAGAGTGTCTTAAAGGAGGAGAAACACCTTTTAAAGAAAAACAAATCCTTTGTCTTTCAGCTGCAGGGTTAAAAACACTACAAAAAACACAGAAGTGGACATTGGTTCTCCACTCTCCAGTTATTGGTAGAACTGAATGTTTTCATTTGTAATGCTATCATTTTGGTTAAGCAGCGCTTAAGATTTCCATCAGAAATGTTAAAGAAAGCTCACAAAAGAAATAGGGAACCAAACGTTCAGCCTTGATTATGAAGATTTTGTTATCATTTTCAGAGACAATAGCACCATTTTAGAGTGAGGGTTTAAGAGGCAGTAGTGTAAAAGACATGCCATCAGCAAAAGGGGAGCTGTGCCCTGACATTCCTCAAGAGAACAGTGGGAGGTTATAGGCCTCTGGAGCAGAGAAGGAAGAAGATGTTTGCTTGATCTCAGTAAATTATGTCAAAGCTCTGTATTTCACCAAAGTGTCTGAGGGAGGTCTCTGACCTAATTGTTTTTTCTTTCCTCTGCAATATAAAAGATAATCAAAGTGTGTTATCACTCCTGTATTTCCAATACTTCATAGTCAAACAAAGGGCACTCTCCTGTTACAAGTGATTCAAACTAGTTTAATGTAGCCAGAAGACCTCAACTGAACATGTTTCAGACAGGTTATTTGAAGTGGTAAAAGACTGGCAAAGTCAGATTGCCCTCTCTATGAAAGTACCAGTAGACTGCAAAATATTTCTGGATGTTAGTTTGTACCTAAACTATAAAAATAATTTGGCTTCTTGATTTAAGAATTAAATTTTCCATAGCATTGGGGCCAGCTGGTTTGTTGGAAGATTGAGCTGCCTAAGTTATCAGAGTGTACAAGCATTATCTTGTCAGATGGGAAGAGCACTAGTACTCTAAACACGAGTTTGAAGGCGTCATCTCCATAACCCTTGTGCCTGCAGGCAGGAATGACTAACAGAAGACGAAAAAAGTAGCTTATTTCTGAAATAAAGTGGCATTTTCCATTCTGTCATCTGCAGATGAGAAGAATGGACATTGAGTTATGACACTGCTCTCTAAATCTTTCTCAGGGGAAAACAGAGGCGGAACATAATCTTTGGGGTTTTTTTAAGAATATTTCCTCACTTAAGGCAAAAGAAAGAACAGCATTGCTTAAGATGTGACAGAAAATATTATGTTATTTCAGTAGTGATGTACAGTGCCAGCACAACCTGTGCTGCTTTTTGGCCAGTGGTTGTCCAAAAGTGAACAAATTTTTTTTCATTATATTCCAAGCAAAAGTTTTCAGTTTCAGGGCTCAGACAAAAAATGTGTAAGGCACTGGTTGCACATTTTTTTTTGGCATGCACTTTTGCTTCTACTTAAAAATTTGATGCATGTAGAAGTTGTCCTGTGGCTTATCTTTTGACCTGAGAATTTACATCTCCATCTAAATTGGACAAGTAGCAGGTTGCCAACAGCATGGCATGGTTATCAGCAATCTCTGCCTGCGTCAATATGACAAAACAGGGCTGGCACTCTGTAAGATACTTCCTCTTAAATATATATCCTTTGTGGCCATGGACTCCTAGATTCATTGACTAAATGGTGGCACCTTTGCATTAAGCTGATGTATCCTTTCACCTGATGATTTTATGATCAGGTGAAAGGACTCATCAGCCTCCACCCCCTCCCTGAACTGTGATCTCTCTATATTCTCTTGACTTAAATGTTTTCTTTTCTATTATTTTACCACTTCCTTACAAATCACTCTACATAGTGAGATTTACTCTTGGATGTCATGCCATTAAAAAGTAACAGCTATCCTGTTTTACCTTCATAAATAGGTAATATACAATCAATCAATCAATCAATCAATAAGGAACAAATAGATAAAATACAGAGCTTATTTTTTTTAATAGCAGTATCATTAGCAGCTGTCAAATGGATACGCAGTGTAGCTTCAATTCCTTAGATTATTGTTTTCATCCACTTATCAGCATTTCAGATTGTACTCTACTTTGGATATTGATAATCTGATTTTGTCAGTTCCTTATTGTTTTAGTAATAAAACTGCAACTCCAAATCAACAAAGTCGTTTGGCACATTACACTATAACACAAAACTAAAGAGTTTCCTTCATGCCTTTTCTAAGAGAAGAGGTTTTTGCATAAGTTTGAATAGCAGGAATTTAAATACTGTCATGTGTTTTGCAGATAGAAGTGGAAAAGGCAGAGCTCAGATCTGAGAAGAGCCTGTTGAGTCTGTTTACCATACTCCATCAGTGGCATCCAGATCTCTGGGAGGGCTGCATGGGAGGAGAGTATCCTCAACATCCTAAATTTTCAGCTGATTCCCAGCTGCTGTAGTCCTGGTGTTTGCGGTGGGAGGGTGCACTCTGTGCTCAGCAGCGCTGTCTGTGGTCCAGCACAGACAGGGAGCAAGTGTCAGGAGGCTCCTGCAGCTGCATGGAGAGATGCTCAGCTGCCCTCCTGGGGGACAGGGAGACTGAGCACTCATCTCCACTGAGCCAGAGTCGGCTCTGGCCGACTTTCATTCTTCACAAAACTCAAACTGCTTTTTTAACGCAATGCTGTGTTTACCAGATGCTGCTAAGCTCTGGATATTTTCTTCTGATTATGTTCCAGACACTTAAAAGTAAATTAAAATTATGTACTAAACCCAATGCAAAACATTTCTTCACTGTTTTAAATTCCCAAAGAAATAAGAATTTGGTGACAGTCTGTGAACCCCATGTTCATAGTACACGTATTTGTGTATGCATATGTAGACATTCATTTACCTTTTGTTTGCCTGCTTCACATCCTTCTTGACTATTTTGGAACCAAGAATTCCCTGAAAGAGGAGCAGGTCTTAGAGATGGAATGGCTTCTTCAAAAGTGAGAAGCAGGTGAAAGAGAGTCCTTGCTGGTGAGCCCATTGGAAGAGCCCCATGCCCAGTCAGCACCAGCGTGGGGGCAGGAAGGGGATAACATGGATGCTTCAGCTACTGGAAGAACCCCTGTTTAGTATCAATAGCCTGTTTAGTGCTTGTGTCTTACTGAACCAGAAAGCTCTGGGTTAAATCAGATGTCATTAATTCAGCTGTTCACAGACTCCTGTGTGATTTTAACATCTCCTTTGAAGAACATGTGGGATGAATGAATACTGCCATGTTTGTGTCTTCAGAGTTGCATGTTCTCCCATAGCAAAGGAGTGTGAGTAACAGCCTACGTGCCTTGCCTGCACGTTTCGTCAGAGCTCTTCAGAAAGGCACAATTGTTGCTGCCTGCAAAAGCTCGAAGGTGCTTCCCCTTCCATATCCATCTATTCTTGTATTTGTGAATCAGCCAGGAAAGGAACTTGCCAAGTTGAATCAGTTGTCAAGGGGCATGTTGTGGTCACCTTTGCTCCAGGAGCTAGACTTGGAACTCAGATTTCTTTAACAAAATCTAAAAAGCCTTCAAGGTGACAATTCATTTCAGTTGTTACCAATTAAAGATGGATTTGAATTGGCAATTTAGGAGCAAAAAACTGTGTTCTGGCCACTTTGGGTTTGGGGGCAGAAGAAGGGGGGAGTGATATGAGAGTCCAAGGGTCCTTTTATCTTGCTAACACGCTTCAGGTGTAGTTCTGATATAACTGATTTTCAATTCACAACGTCTATTGTAGATTTTCCTTTTTGTTCACATTTCTGTATCTTGTTAAAAACAGATATTGGATTTTTAACTATCTCAGATACTGAAGGACAACAGGTTAAAGTTTTATTAGTGGTTTTTTTTTCTTAAGCTTTAAAAATTGGCAGAAAGGATGGCTAAATAAATTATATCACGGTAGTGAAACCAGGGTTTAATTGAAATGATTTTGCAATATCCTATGTACTTAGATGTTCTAAAGAGACAAAAAGTATGCACTGAGTGCTTTAGCTTTTACTAATCATTAACATGGTGGTGTGGTTAGTAAGAATTTAGGGGGGTTTAGGGCCTGTTTTTCTTTTTAGTTGCCATATAAGATAATTCTGAAAGCCCAGTTTAGTTACTGAAACTGGAGCTAGCCTTGGCTGTAACCAAAGATGGGCAGTATTTTTCAAAAGTGGTAAAAATGCGGTATGAAAGAACATGCATCAGCCTTAGGGAACTTTCCTCTGCTAGTGGGCAGCAAAAAATGTTGATATTATTTTTCTCAGTGACTTCTTTCAAATCTGTTGATTCATTACATTATTTAGTCTATATTTTCTGATCTTTCAAGATGCCATGGAAGGTACCATGCTTAAAAATAGTATAAATTTAATTAAGAGGTGAATGTTGAGTAGGAGGTTAGGTAAGGAGAAGAACATTCTTTTCATAAAGTTTTATGATCTATGGAAAAATTATTAAGTTAATAATTTTCAGAATCTTAAAAGTGTTCACAGATCTCACTCTACTCACAGTGTGTATCTGTCCCCATGTACACACAGCTGTGTGTGGGATGCCCTCTACTACCCTTGCTCAAATAAAACACTGCTTACAAAAAGATTTAATGAATTCCCCAAAGACCAGGGTCACGTGGTTTTGCATCAGTGGAAGATGAAGCTGCTTCGTGTAGTAATTTTTTTCTGGATTGTGCAGTGTTTGAGAGTAGGCAAGAGAGCTTGTGTGATGCTAGGAATGTAGTAAAAAGGCAGATGTGAATAGATATGGGTGTGTGCTTGTATTTTGATGGTCATACAAACCTTACACTTGGTATATCTTGAATAAGAGTCACTTCCAGCCTTCTGAGGTTTCTTGGCTCTCATGCCAAGAGCTTTTATGCACTGTGAACTTGTGCAAATCACTGCTCATTGAATGAGTAACAGAGCAGATATACAGACAAATGATAATGTGTTGAATGTGGCAGTTTAACAAGTTTAATTGAAACATCTTATCTTGAAGCTCTTAATATAATTCACAAATAGCAATTTAACTGCCATGAAAACACTTAAAGTGGAGTTGACATCATATCACCCCCCTTTTTTAAATGGCAGATGGAGTGATGCATAAAGAGGTTGTGTTTTCCTGTGTTCTGGAGGTAATCATCATTAAAGTTAGACTCCAGAGCTTTTAACTCTAAAACCATTAGAAAATTACTGTTAGACCATTGGTAATGCATGCACTTACTCGATTCAGCTGTGAACGCTGAATTATGTGTTCATACGTGTTATGTAATGTTGAAATCCAGTTACATAAACCTTTAATGCATGAACAGGGGAAGATTGCATAGAGGGAAAGGTGAAATGTCACATCACATTGGCCTGCTACTTTCCAACCTGACTTTTGGCTTGGCACATCCACTTAAATGAAGGGCCAGATCTTAAATTTACTCTCAAAATGTCTGTTCTCTGCTTTATACAAAGACAGTGTTGTGTGATCATACATATGAAATTAAAAATGTGTGGCTGGATATGCAATTGGGTTCACATTGCCTTCACTTCAGTAGTTTCAGGTTTGAATACCAGATCTTATGACTCCTCTGATGCTGTCTGGAAGTGAACAAAGTCTCCTGGAAAAAAAAAATCCCAAAGAAAGTATCCACTCAAGTGCAATTGGAAGAAGTTTCCTGTTGGGGAGGGACAAAAGCCCCAAAGACAAACACTGCTTCTGAAAACAGAAAACTGGTGCCATTACTGTAGAGGCAAAGTGTTGGCACTGTAGCCCCATGTTTATATACTTGATGTTTTTAGTGTGTGGCTCTTCAGAGCACCCTGTGTCTTGCAAATGCTTTTCTTCAATTTGTTAGATGTATTTTAGGCAATGAAGATCTCAGGCACAGGGAAACAGGGAGTAGAGAGGAATGACTGTAACAGGTATTAACATTTGCACCTTTTTTTTGCTCTAAGCTGAACATGAAGACCTTACAAATCACTGAGTCCCAGAGTGTTAGAAAGAAAAAAAACATTCATGCTAGCAAAAGTGCAATAAAATTTGACGACTAAAGCAGTAAAATGGTGAATTATTTTTATTGCTGAAGTTCCAGGGAGGGATTGAAGCTGTTTAGCAGACCTTTGTATCTTATGTCTTTTCTTTTTTATTTGCTTATCAAAGCAATGCTGCACAAAAATTATGTCACTTGGGCACAGTGTCACAAGTACTAGTCTGCAATCCCCCACAGAATCTGTGATGCATCATTTTGCTCACTATGATGCAGTCTCTGCCATCATTCCATACTGGGCAAAAAAGTACCTTAGCAGGGAAAGCAATCCAGGAGGGCTTGATGCATCGGGAAATGGGAAATCAGGAATGGTGGAGATGATTTCAGGGGCTTTTGTTGCTGACTGACTGGAAGCATTTCCCTTCTCAGAAGGAAAGGGAACAGAATGCCTTAGAAATTGTTTTGCCAGATTTTGTAGTTCTGACAGGTTTTGAGTCATAGCAAGACATGTGACTTTATAGGGGTTCACATCATTGTAAGGATCATGCTACCACACGTCCAGAGGTGTGGCATGTGCACCAGAGATTAGTAAATCAGGAGAGAAGGGGTAAGATGTGAGTCTATAAACAGCAGATAAGACTAAACATTTCTTCGGAGATTTTCTAGCTTGAAATGTTTCTCCACATAAATAAACAATGTCTGTCTGTCCTTGATATTCCTTTTCAGTTATTAGTTATTTATTTACTGAGAAGATGATAGTAAAAAACAGTCATCAAAATGAAATGTTGAAATCACCTGATGGTGGTACTGATACATGTCAATGTTGTATAAACAGAAGAATGGCTCAGACTGTGTTAAGCCCTTCAAAAGGAGCCAGCAGCTGATAACCCCTCCTGAGTCACTGCAGGGGTAGTGCCAGTGCCTTACTGGTCTTTTCTGAGACCAGACATTTCCTGCAAGGAGTGATGAGGAGGCAGCTCTCGGTGGTTGGTGGTTGGTATCTAATGCCATGGATAATATCTCTTTGCCAGAGAAGTGTTTGATGCCAGTTCAGGATCATCAGCTTCTTCAGAAGCAACATATGTAGGTACCAGCAGGCTGATGGGAACATGCTTGGTTCCTGTGCATTTGAAATTCCTGCTGAGTTCCAGGCCCTTGCAAATCTAAATCAATACACAATATGATATGGATGAGTTGTTTAGAAACATATTTGTTGAGTTTCTTTGGAAGTGTTCTTAATACTTGAAACCTTAAAGATACAAGTTCCTGCCAGCAAATCAAGGGCTGAAATTCTTCATTATAATGTTGGAAACAAATCTGAGAAAAGAGAAATTGAGTAAATTGCATCAGGAACAATTCAATAACTATTGGTTAAGACCTTTCAGGTATAAATTGGCTGGGGAAGCCGAGAAGCAGTTCAGCATGGAATTCCTTCCAGGGCACTCTTTTTCCAGGAGTAGCCAGGAGCTTGTGGTTGTTGCCAAGTAGAAGTAAAACATCAAGCAATCCCTGACCTTCATCAGACTTCCATGTAACTTAGTGCACTGCAGCTTTGTTCAGATGGCACCTGTTAGTAAACAAATGAAATGTTTGGTATGAAGTCGGGGCATGCAAAACATCTCTTGGAATGTTGAGTTCCTGTTTTTGGTTTCCACTGCTACCTAAGAAGGTAATTGAAGTGCAGTTCTACCCAGTTACCCTGCATGATAAACTTTGTTTTTTCAAAAAAACCCTTGTGGCTTTCATGCAGTGTCACACAGAGCATTTATATTAGAAATAGGGACTCTTAGAAAGTATGAGGGAGTGGCAATTGCAGCATCTTATGCCTCCACCTTTAATTCTGGGATGGAGCCTTTGGGACGGGGAAGCTCTGTACCGACAATGAACGCAAATTCTTGGCACAATTTATTTTCTGTCACCTCCAACAGTAGATACCAAAATATTTATCTGGTTAACACTTTACTACCTCTTAATTATATATTGCATTCAGCCTCAGCTTTTTAAAAGAAGGGGAAGTGGGATAGCATCAAACAGTTTTTTGACTGGTTTTGCAATTTCCTTCTTGACATGCCCTCTTGCTATAAAGAATTTAATGAATTTGCTATGAAAGAAGTAGCTTTACCATTTCCACCCTCCATAACAGTTTCTTGAGGTTGTTACATTTTCTGTGGGGATTTTTAGAGGAGAAAGGGTGGGGTAAATGGCCTCCTGAGATAACAGAGTTAAGGTGTTTCTATTCTGTCAGCTATGCATCTTCACAGCCTTACACATACAGATTTCAAGCTTGATCTCTGAATTTTTCTGCTTTCTAAAGTTGCTTATTTTTGCAGTGCCTTAGAATCCTTTTTTTTTTTTTGTTTCCTTCTCCTAAACTGTTGTTGTTTTCTCAACCATAACTAATTCAAATGTCTTCCTTTTGTTTGGAGAATGGTGCTTTTCTAGAAATGCATGTGATGTATATATTATGAAAGCTAAATGGTAGAGAGAGGAAGAGGGGCAAAGTGTGTGTGTATGTCATTACAATAATTTACAAAATGTTCTGCTTTGAAAGTCTAAACCTTATTCAAATGTAAGTTGTGTAATCTTCTTTTGATTTTTTTCAAGATCTTATCCTGTACATTTTCTATTGTACAAATAGAAACTCCCAAAAGAAGTCTAAAGTAGCTTTGTGTATGTGTGTATTAATTATTTTTTCTTCCATTTAAACAAGCTCTCTTTACAAATTAGAAATGCCCAGTACATTGTATTAGATCACTGAGAAGCAAGGCAGTGCTTGTTTGGTATTAGAGAGAAAACACAACAAAACAAAACAAAAAAATAAAACACCAAACAAACAGAAAAAGCTTTATTAAAGCCACATCTTAGGTTTGGGTTGCTTAGCAGATAAAACTATTGCTGGTGCTATATGGAGAGCTGTTGAGGAGGAAAGGAGCACAGATCTGTGTTACCTGTCCATGGGCTGTTGAACTCTCTGATTTAGCAGCTGCAGCTGAATTATGTCTGGTGCAACACATGCTTGTATCCTAATGTGTCTGTCTTTTCTGTAAGGGTAATTCTGTCTGGTTTTGGAACTAGAAAAAGGACAAAATATATTAAGGCTTGCAGTTTTATGGTTTTAATCCTGCTTTTAATATTTTCACAGGCAGCTACTTGCTTTGTATTGAATTTAAACTACTTGGATTTTTATTTTGTTATTAATCTCTGTATATTTCTTCCAGGGATTTTTGCTGTTGCATTGCAATGTAGTTGCAGCACCACAAAATCCAGTTATTTCTGTTAATATAATTTTTGTCTATGTATTTGTTCATCTTTCCTATCCTCACAGCTACCTATACTGGGCTCTGTTCAGATATATCTTGGAGATTTGTTCTAAGGTGGTTACTCTTGATGCCATCCTCACCCAATCCTAGGACATGGGTATTTTCAGGCAGCATGGTGGAAACAGGGAGAAGCTGTGGTTTAAGTACTTCATCTCTTTTTAGCTGAGAGAGGATGTGTTGAGTTTTTCTTTCTGCTGCATGTTAAAGCAAATTTGAGGCTTGTCTGTGTTTCAAGGCTGGACAAATAAGTAGGGAGCTGTAAATGTTTTTGTAACTCTCCTTCCTGCTGAACCAAGCAGAAATTCTATAGCAAAGAGAACCTGAACCATTATTTTGAATAGTGATGTTAATTGTACTTCATCATCCATTACCTAACCAGGGCATGCTTTATTTTGTTCACTTTAAATTATCATTCAGATCTGGTTAACCTAGGAATGCAGAATAGTGACATCAAATACTTGGTTAATTTGAATATCTTAAGATTCAGCAAACCAACATCTAAATATCAATAACAGAATGTTGGAATGGCTGCAGCATTCTTTTGGCATCGTATAATTTTTATAGACTTGATTGTTCATATTATTGCTTTTTTTTTTGTCTAGTTCTTCTCATTTGCTCCCAGGAGAAATTTTAAGTTGAAATAGTAGCATAAGCAATATTTTCAAGTACTTCAAATGGTAGAGAAATAGAACTATTCCACAAAAAGTTGGGTTTTTTTTTAATATTTTTAATTTGTATATCCAAAAGAAAAGCATACTCACAGTTAAATAGCAGTGTATATCCTTCAGGAGTTTTGAAAAGTTCTTTCACTCCACACAGTCAAAAGTCCTTTTGGTAACCAGCAACTCTTCCATGATGTGGAACAGATCCCCTACTTCCTTTGCCAAAGAAGACATTATTTTACATTTACATTTACATTATTTGCTTTCTTGCAGTTAATATGGTATTAAAGCCTTCTGTTGTACTTCAACACAGTGCTCAAATACAGACTGGGTTATAAAATTGGATGATCATTCTTGCAGCGATTAGTCCACTTGAATTCTTGCATTGTGTCCATTATCCTTGGCACCTCATTGCCTGTCTGAGGGTCTCTGCCCATCAAAGAACTGATATTTTAATGAGATTGATTGCAAAAGTTTATTTTGCTCTATTTGCTGAAATTCTGCCTCTTAGATTGGACCTACGTGGTCTTGGTGGGCTGTGCAGTACTTAGGTGGCAACCCATCATCACCTGGCCCCTTGCCAGCCCTGAAGGATGTGATAGCTTTGCTGCTTCTCATCTTGTAAAGGCTTTGTGCTTCACTGGTAATAGCTGCTGTGTCAGGCCCATTCTGGCAGATCTGCTGGCAGATTAATTATCGTTGGATGTGTATGATTTTGGGGGCAAAAAAATTCCCTGTCAAGTGCTAACTGTATGAAGAATTTCAGCAAATAATTTCTCATCTTCAAGCGAAATACTTTTGTTGGCCTAGTGTGGTTTGTGCTGAGCCAATGATAATTTTTTTTTGCTTGCTCCTCACACTATCTCTTCTTAGTGTAAATTAGAACATTTTGGCAAAAGGATAGATTAGTACTTAGTCCTTGCAGAGTGCTACAGAAGTGTAATGGACATCTATCTTTTTAACATTAAATGTTCTCTGGATGTCTCTAGTATTTGTCAAGTTCTAACTCAAGCTGGGACTTAAACCTGAAATTTAGTCCAAGGTTGCAAGTCTTCTGGTGTTTGTTTCCATGCAGTGTGTCCGTAGCTCATTCAGTCCGGGATTTACTGTAGTAATTTTACTGCCTCTATTAAGATTTTGGAGTCTCTGTTTTTTCTATATGATTGTTTTACTACCTTTCATTATACTTGTTTGGATAGCTGAGTCTTCCTTTAGAAAACAATTGATTTTTTTTTTTTGCATTAAGGCAAGAGCAAGGAAAGACTGAAAAAGTAATGAGAATCTCAGAAAACAACTTTGTTTTGATTTTTGGAAGAGAGTATGTGGAATTACAGCTGCAGGAAGAGTCTGAGGAGAGTCTCAGACAAATTAGAATTTTCTCAAAACATCTTCTGTTTCTATCCACCTTCTCATCTAACTAAAATTCACTTTCATGTTTCAACTACTGCTGTGTACTTTCTCTTGCCCTGACAAACACAGTCTTGCTCATATCCATGGCAAATTCTCCTGCAAAGATTGTTGTCCCAGCTTGTCACTGAAGTTGGTGATGAATGTTGGCATCACTGGTTGATCAGAGACAGGAGCTGTTATTTCAGTGAGAAATGAGATGTGATAGGTAGGAAATGAATAGGTCTTGAAAGCAAAAGCAAGAAATTTATGTGCTAGAGTTTTGTTATGGAGGAAGAGGAATTGGTGGAAGGATTAGAAGAGTCACACAAGCAAACTTTCCTTAGCTTTGTCCTTTCAGCACCAATGCTCTTTTTTGGAAGCCTCTTTGCAGGGGCACATCCTCTGAGCACTACAGGAGCCTTCCTTCTCAGAAGTCTCCCTTGCTATTGTGTCTGCAGAAGCTTGGCAGTGATGAGGTTAGGGTATTCTTCTGACTTACATCACTGGATGGTTTCCTCGCATTCTTGCTCTCTTTCGATGTTCATCTTGTGTCTTCTCAGAGACTGCAGGGCTTACACAGCTGGAGAAAGGAGTTTTTGCTCGCAGCCCTCTCTGCAACAAGGCTTATTCATCAGACTTTGCATACTGGCAAAACTGGCATGCTTAACCCTTATCTAACAAGCAGCCTTTCCAGTCCTTTGCCTACGTGTTTGCCTAGGGATCCAGCCTTAAAATTACCTGGATGGCCTCCTACATAAATCTTGCCCCAGTCAAGCAGTCCTTGCCAAACCTGTGCTTTGGCAATTTGTTGGTCTGGACCTCCCTTTTCTGATCAGTCTCTGCTGCCTCTTTGTTGGCCATAACCCCTGCGGTACAGCCATCTGTCCAGCTCGATGATACTTTTTTACGTGCAAATCCCCCTTCATCCCTGGTGAGTCATGTAAATCATTTAGCTCCCTGCTTGTGTACAGCTCTTTCATAAGTGCATAAAGAAGGACAAAAGATGGAGATTTCAGCACATAGTAGATGCAGGAGGAGATGTCATGCAATGAGGCAGGGTGAATAGGTTATGAATAAGGAACACTGGAGTCCTGCACTCACACAGTCAACCTCAACTACCTGTGTGGCAGATTAAGAGGAATCAGGAATAATAGAGCCTTTTCCCCCTGCAGAGCCCCTTCTGGCTTGAAAGGATTTGTTTAGCTGACATCTTTTCCAGATTATTTTAGCGATGCCATCATTTGTCTTCAGCACGGAGCTATGTACAGCATGGTGACCATTGGGCTGACTCCTTGCAGAAGAAAATGGGTGTCAGTGCACTGATCTCCTCAAGCTCTGGTGCCTTAGGTACCATAAGGCAGAGATAGCTCAGGGCTTGCCTCTGTGCCTGAGCTGGCCTGCCCTTTCCCTCAGATTGCACCAGTGTCCCAAAGAGCTTATGCTGAGCAGGAGCTCATAAGCTCTGACAGCCCAGCATGATCCATGTGGTGTGCTCCACCTTTTCCCAATGTGAGTTTAGTGGGAACCTCTTTCTTGGGTACCAGAGCCACAGAGTGTCATTCTCCCACTGAGAGCTCATCCTGTTGCTGGAGAAGTGATGAAGCCCATGTCATACTTTCCTTCACTATGGCTGGGTCTGAGATGAATGTTCTTTCTGGAACACCCTTGGCTCCATAAAACAGCTGGATAGGAATGAAAATGAAAATCCCCCCTAATGAAAATCTGCCTTAATTGTCCATGAGTGAATCATTATGGTTTTAGAGGAATGTTTAAGGAAAAAAAAAAAAAGAAAAAGTGCTCCATATTGAGCTTCAGCTTGATTTCTAATCATGATTGGCTTAAACCCAGAAGTCAGACACTTAATATTCTTGCTGAATTTTTAACTGTTGCAACTCTGGACAGCCTTTTGATCTGTACAGATGTCATCATACGCTTTGTGAAATACTTACCCTCGACAGCCTTCAGCAGCCAATTCTACCGTCATCTGCGTATTGCAGGGAAAAGTGTTTCCTTTCATGAAAGTAGTCAGTAGTATTTCTCAAGGCCCAGTAAGCCTTGTTTTAGTTTAGATTTGATCAAGTTGCAGATTGCCCAGTGTCAGGCTTTGTAGAGATTGCAGAGCCCTAGAATGATACGGCTCTGTGCACCTAGAATAAAGATACATGCTTTATGATATTTTTCGTGCCCAAAATAGCAAACAAATACTAATCCTCACAACATATGGAAAGGCATCTGTTTTGAATCTGTGAAGCTGAGGAAGGGCAGGGGGAATTCGCAGAACCTGGAAGAGAGTTCCACCTTTCAGCTAGAGTTGGTGGTCTGTTAAATGATGTGGCCAGATTTCAAATCAGATGACTCTTTAAAACCATGTGAAACACCTGACTCAAGCTCTTGCACAGAGGAATGGTTTTAAAATTTTTACTGAGCTATAGAATAACTTAGATGAACAGAAGTACATGGCTGGAAGTAAAATTGATTCAAAGAATTAAGTCAAGAGAAAGTCCCTAACCCTGACTGCAGAAGTTTCACCCAAGATGTTATGGACATCCTATTGTTTCACATTAATCAGCACAGAAGAAGGCACATTCTTCAGCTTTGTTAGAGGAGAAAAGCATTAGTGTAGATATTCTTCCTAACTTCCATGATTCTGTAAGCACCTATGATGCACTTAGTTATTTTTGGCTTAAAATGTTGTAAACAATAAGCCTTGAAACATTCTTGTTGACAGCATAGCATGGAATGGAATAAAATCTGTTGCATCAGAGAGGTCCTAGTATGGTATGTGTGGATGTTAACCTAAACTATATATGACATAAACTCTCTTCTTACTATGTGGTTGAATCATTGTCCAAGATATGCTAAAATTTTTTTGGTTCTTTATGGGCAAAATTGAATCTTATATCAACTACAGTTACAATTATGCTAAAGAATTAATCTGATACTGTTAAATCTTAAGTTATGGCATGCTTAATTTTGTCTGTGTAGCTCAGGCTAAAAGGAGTTGCAGTTGTGTTATTAGAGCTAAAGCTATGTGCTGAGTTAGGACATGATCTGTGCCTGGGAAGCATGGCTGGGTCCTGTGGGAAGGCTAGGAAGCAGAATAGTCCTTAAATATTGCTTTGACTAGAGCCTAATTTTCATAGATGGAATATGTTTTACTGAGCATTTTGGACAGCTTTGCACTTGAGACACTGTTTTCCTTCTTTTATACTTCTTGAATATTGAGGAAGCTTTTATCTTTCGTTTTCTGGCTGAAGGTAACTTTAGATGATGCTGTGAATAGAGTGCGTGCCAATCCATAATGAAATTTCCAAGTGCAATTTATGTTAGGCACACTGCTTTGACCTTTCTGTTTTGTTTTTGTATGAGATGTGCAACAGCAGAGTCTAATCTTCCTCTTTCTAAAGTCAGAGCTTGTTTGGTGAGGTTTTCAAAATATTCCAATCTGATAAATATATCTGGCAAGATTTACAAACCTGTTACTATTCCTTAAATTATCTTATTACATCCCATCATCTTGATAATTATGCTTACACAATATCGTGTTGGCCATTAATTTGATTTCATATCTTACTACACACAGTCTTTGAAAAGTTTTATGCAACACAGGCGTTCATGTGCTTTTATCTGTAGCGCTGAGCTGCTTACATGAAAATTGCTTTCGGCCTTATCAGTTCCTGGTAGGGCATGACACGTCTGTATGTGATGCTGTGTTCTGTCCTACCTCTGCCTCATCCTTGCTCCTCTGTAGCACAGGGCAGAGCTGGGACTCTTCAGGTAATATTAAAGAGAGTAGCCCATTCCTCTGAGGACTGTTGTGTGCAGCGAATTGTTGGTAACTGTCAGCTTCAAACAGCACATGGAGTCTTTTAGCAAATAAATACTAATCACCAGCAGAACACAGATTCTGTAAAGCAGGCAGCAGCATTTATTTGGCCTGGTATAAGTTTAATATAAAGGCCTGGGTTGAAAATATTTTGATACAGGCACAACCTTACCCCTGTTTTGCTGTTAAATATTTACATTTATGCAAGGCTTCTACCTGGTAGTATATATCTCAGCAGGCACATATAAATAGATTCCATGCAGTGATTTATCAGTCTATAATGTTATTGCATGAGCATACACTATGCAAGCAACACATCAGCCTGACTTCGGAGCTTGGGCCTGGCGCCATCCCAGTTCTTCCAAATGGTTACAGGGTCCAGTAAACTAACAATTTATCTAGTGTCTCCACAGTGGAAAGTTCTCTGTGCCCGATCAGCGACTGACTCAAACAGTTGCTAGTGAAGCAAAAACATATTTCAAAAGCCTTGCTAAGCTGCGCTCAAACAGCAGACTCATCTCTGCAGCTGGGGCAGAGCAACTGTCAGCTCTGCAGAAGCTGCTCCTGGAAACCACTGCATCCTTCCCTCCAGCCCTGACCAGCTCAACTCTCGGAGGGTGACAGGGCAGGACCTGTGACAAGGATGGCCCAAAGTAAAAACATCTGCTAGAGCTTCAGGAAGGGTTATCAACACCAGTACAAGGCAGTAGTTGTCTTACACATGTGTTGTAGGGGCACAAGTCCTTCTCAGCTGAGCCACTCTGGTTTGCTCACTGCAGGACAGGTGGATGAAAGGTTGGACTAGATCCCACTGCTCCTTCCTAGTCCCTTCTCGCTGCTGAAGCTGGGCCCTGCTGTTGGGAGCAGGGCTGACATATGTCCGTGGGCTCATTTTAAGGACAACATCTGTGTTTCCCTCTAACCATTTCAATGTATGGTCACTTAAATGAGGAAGACCACACTTGCTAACCTTCTGCTTTCTGCTCATTATCTAGAGGTGTGTTGGGCCAGGGAAACTGCCTTTGGGAAAGCTTAATGCAGTTTTAATGGCAGATGTGCTCCATTCCCCGAAGTTTTTTTCTGTTTATTTTTTTCTGGGATGTGTGGAACAGATTTTAAACTGAATGAACAAAAGCAATGCAGAGCTTAGCAGGTCTGAGAGGAATCCTGTGTATATTAAAAACAAATGGGAAATAAGACATTGACCAAAATCTAGAAAAATATGGACTACAAGTCTCCTGTGAGTTGCCTGGCTGGCTTTCCACCTCTAAATTATTTCCATGCAGCAAGTTAAGCAGGGATAGACCTAACAGGCATTGAGAGTTGCCAGGAATTCTTTGTATGATTGTAACTATTTTTAATTTCCATCTTAGAAAAAAAGTGTGCTTTTTATTGTTAACAGTTTTTTGGCATGCTAGCAGCTTTACAGAGATGAGGACTATGAAAAGGATATACCTGTCTGTGTCTAATAGAGATAAACAGACCCTTTTCCTGCGGGAAAAGCACCGTTCTTATTCTTTCGTGGTGATGTGCCAAATGGGCTGGATGGGAAGAACTTCCCTGCCCCGTTTGCTCCTGTCTCTGGTGTGGCTCTTGCCAGCAGGCTCAGCTGCTCTTGGCTAGAAGTGCTCCATGCTTGCAGCAATGATACCCTGACAAAACACTCTTGACTTAAATCAGACCAGCCTCCTCCCTTTTGTAAAAACAAAACTTTCAAGCGAGAAATAAGTCTGATTGCTTTAATCTCTTTGTCTCTTCCTCTTTGCCTTCTCTTTTAAATTAAAGCGCACATCTCGATGTTCTGTCTTGGAAATCTGAAGGAGTGGTGGGGGGGAGTGGAGAAATAATGATGAAGGAAGAGATAAATGTAGCAAAGGTGGAAGTGATAGTTTATTCATGGCGTTACATCTCTCTTATCTTGATCTGGCCTACTTGAAGACTGTTTTTTTTCCCCATCCAGGCTCCTTTGATGAGTGTTGATGGTTCTCTCCCACTGCTGTGGCCGCAGCCTGATCCTCTCGCCCCACTTCCCTCACAGTCAACATCCACAGGATGTATATTATAATTTGTGTGGATGGAAGCAGAAGCAGCAAAAAATAACCTTCCCTGGCGTAGTAGGCAAACCATCCATCTGTTTTCCACCAGCTCCCACATCTCCTGTTTCTGAAGTTGCTGCACCTATTTTGCAGCTGACTGCCAGGCTCCAGCTATCGTGCTGGAACCAACAAGTCAGAGATTCTCTTCCACTTTTTATTACCTTTCCTTCTGGGAATGGTTCCATAAACCCAACGTAGTTCTGGAGTTCTGCTGATTTTAATTATTACCCTTTGATTTAGAGAAGTATGAGATTTATGTTCTTTTGTTCGGTTCAGAGACTTTCAAAGGCAAGCCAATGCAGAGATAGCTTTCCATTCCTGCTGCCAATTTTCTCATGCTGTCGAGGAATTCATTTAGGCTTAGTTTTTAGGCAGGGTTTGTTGGGGCTTTTTCATCTCTCTGATACGGCTCACACCAACTGTTAAAGTCATGAGCCAGTCTGTCAAAATCATGATCAGCTTAAAGATCATGAGCCTTTAATAAAGAGGTTATTTTCTTGAGTCTTTGTAGCCCACTCGGGCTTTTCAGGCTCTTCTGTGTAAGCTCTGCTGGAGGCCTTCTTTAATGTCAGCTGATTCCAAGGTAATCAGTTGTTTTCAAAAGTTATGACTTTAAATAGAGGATCATGAGACTTACAATAAAATTTCAAGGGTTGGCAATGCTGAGTCTCTTATTCTAGAAGCTTTACAGTATTTTAATTGCTTTTGTGAGACGTTTAGAGTGGCACTCCCTCCCCCCCCAGCCACCTCATTTGAAGCAGCTCGTGCAGCTTGCAACATGGCTCTGTCAAGGTTCACAGCGACTCCAGCTTCTTTCCTATGTGACCCAGACGTTCTGTCCCCTGAAATGTGCCAGACGGACAAGAGGTTACTTTGAGAAATAGTTCGCACTTTTCCCAGACTCTGCTGCTCAGCCTCTCTTACAAATATGTAGCTGAGGTAATGTCACTGTAGATAGTATTTGTAGCTCTTTTCCAGAAGCTGAATGCCTGAGCTAATAAAACCAAGAAACTGTCACAAACTCTTTTTCCCCTCCGTGTTTCCTTCTGTCAATGCTTTAGGAGCATTAATTTGGGTTGTTTCACAATGTAGAACTGACTTTTTTCCTTTGACTGAAGCAGAACCAAAGGACTTCCCTGCCAGTGTACAAAGAATTTGCTTGAAGGTTTTCTGACAGAAAAGCACTTTTTTTTTTTTTTTTTGCAGCTGAGCATGGTTGTGTTTCCACTCACTTGCATTGAAAATAGTGTTAGTTACTGCACAAATACCATTTCAAATAATGCTGTCCTGTTGTAAGGCACTTCTGATTGCCCTTATCAAACAGTAGTAAAATCTTTTCTTTCCAGCTATCTTTTCCTCAGTTGCAAATAGTTTCTGCATGATTGATTACTCTTTGCATGGTGTTTTCTGACTAGGTTAAACATTTACAATGGAACAAGGTATTCTGCTGTAGTTAATTAGCATGTGCTTTCTGTGGATTGGGTTGGAGTCAAGGGTAGTTGAACCTACAGAAAACTCTTAGGAAAACCAATGAAACACAAGAGCTGCGATGCAGTGCCTACCTGAAGATCTTTTCCTAGGTGGAGGTAGAACTGGAGATGAATCAGGTTATTCCTAGTTCCTTGGATCTCCTGCATAGCCCAGCAGAGCCTCACATGGGGAATCACTGCTTGCCCCAAATAGTGTGTCTTGTTCTTGCTTGGTGGAAGTTGCTGCTTAGAGCAGGTACAGGTGTCAGCAGAGCCTTCTGTATCCTGACAGGGATGCTTGGGAAGGCCCAAGGTGGAGTGTTTTCTTTAAAGCTGGCAGAGGCAGTTTTCCTTGCTCAGGTAAGTGCTCTCTGTTTTGGAAGGGGATTTTGTAAGCCTTCTCTGATCAGCCTTTGCTTGTCCCCCACTCCTCCCTTGAGTAATTTAATTTCTGCTTAAAGGAAAAACATTTTCAAATTCTTCTTTCCGGGTTTGTTAGTGATTTATTGTTCTTATTGAAAACTTAACACCTTTTACATGCTCTGCAATTAGAAACAGGGACAGAAACTCTCTGGAGACTGCAGTGCTGTGCAATGGTAAAAAAAACCTGTGAAACGGAGCAAGGTAGAACAGAAAACAAGTCATAAAATGGCCAGGCAACCTACAGCTGCACAGGAGTCTTCAATCGTTGCCTCAATGTGTTGAAATGAAAAAAATAAAGCAAAACAAAGGCAAAAATAGAAGACAAGGAACAGAGCAAGGGAAGGAAACAGAGACAGTAAGCAAGGTGATTTTCTCACTGACTGCCTGACCACTAATGCCAGAATCTGCCACCTGATCCAACCCCTGACTTTTGCTCTGCCTCAAGTCCAGCACGATACCAAGATCTACAATCTTACACAGAAGAGTGGATTTGTACACAGCCAAAACGATGATTTTCCCAGTGACACTCCACACTGCATAAACAGATGTCTCCTTTGTTAGTCATTCCTTATGTATCCTTGGTGGGATGGTCCTGGCTTGAGAACAGTGTTAATACCTTCCCAGTGACTCCTGCTTACCCCAGCTGGAGGTGGAGTTGAAATGGCAAGCAGATGTACACCAGCTCTTCCCAGCATATCCTGTTTTTTCAGAGATTTAATCTAAGGCAAAGTTTTCACTTGGTATGAATGTGAGACATCCTGCACCAGCAACAGGGAATGTTTGGCTTTGATTTAATTTATCCAGACTTTGTGATAGACTGGTCTCAGGGGCAGGGAGGCACTGAGGCTTGCATCACCAGCTCTCTTGGTTAGAGTTTTCTCCTCAAGGACTCTTCTCCCAAGCAGTGGGTTATAGTTTCCTGAAGCCCATCACTTTTAGTAAAGATGGCAAAGACTATAATAAGTTTAATTTTATACAAATTCAGTGCTTCTTGGATGGATTGCAGATTTGGTGAAGCACCAGGTACCTCAGTGCTATAAAGAAATGCAATTTAATTTTTAATTCAAGTTTCATTCTTTTAAAATATTTCAGGTTGATTTTTCTGTCTCCTTTTTTATTTTTGTGTTTTTTAAGTTGGAAGCTGCCTCAGCATGTTGTATGTCCTGCTGTGGTGGCATCTCTTAGCTAAGCTCAAGGGGAGTTTTAGAGGTAGCTGCCTCCTGAGAGTGTAACTCGGTAAGACAGTGGCTTCCTTGGCAAAGTCAGCACCAGAGCCTTCTGGCTCCGCATCTGCCTGCCACCACCGAGGTGTTGGCAGAAGGGCTGCTGGCAAGGCTGAGCTGCTGAGCCATCGCTGGAGAGATCTGTCTGGAAAAGCAGCTCTGCAGGAAAAAACAAGCTGGATAGCGTTATTCTGGACCTACTCAACAATGTATTTGTAGGATGGTGGCACAAAGAGCTGTGGTGGCTAGCTGGGGTGTGAGTCCATGTGAGGGGCACCCTTGGAACCTCAGCTCAGTGTGGTGCCAAACACCACAGGCTACTCAGAGGTCTGAGTTGATGTAAGTACTGGCAGTGGGAGTGTGTTATGGAAATACCTCCAACCAAGCAAGACACAATTAGAGGCTGCTGTGACTTCCACCAGTTGTCACGTATTCCCCAAGTTAAAGTTTCCACGTTAAAATGCGTAAATGTTAAATTAATCAGACTGATTACTGAGTTCATTTTCAGAATGTTGGTTAGCTGCTGGTATTTGTGGATTGCTGATTCATCTGGGAGATGCAATGCAGCAGGGAGCGTGGATATGTCCGTTGGAAAAAGAGGCATTTCATTTGTGTCCTTTAAAGCCTTTCTTCTCTTCAAATACACACATAACAAAAACACTCTCTGAAAGGTATTCAGTGGGGGTTAAAAGCAGAAGATGTGTTTATGCTGCAGGTTGTTAAATGTATTTACAGCCTTTTTTTGGAGCTCAGTGGGAACTGCGTTGTTGTTTATTGGTCTGCTTCAACAGCTGCTGGCTGAAATTAAAGGAAATCCATTGCCTTGATTTGCAAAAACATTATAGATTGCTTGTGCTATGATGAGATATGAGAGGCAATTTGATTGAAGCCCAACATGTGTAGCATGTCATGAGAAAACATGTAGTTTGCAATATTCAGATAATCAATATGAATGGATTTGCAGGTTCTTAAGATATAAAAATAGTTTTGTTTGAACTGATCTCCTGATTTTCTTTGGTATTTCTCAGGCTTGACCAAAGGGACTGAAGACTCTGGTTTTACATTTGAGTCAGTGGTGGTGACTTCAGCTTGTGCTGTCCAGCCACTCTTTCCTGTCCTGAGCTGTGCAAATGCAGATGTTTTCCACTACAGTGAAGTATTTCCAGGAACTTATTTGTCAGAAAAATAATTAGGAAAAAAGCAAAGGGCATTAGAGCCAGTGCTGATCAGTCCACATACCCAGTTTAAGCAGATGCTTCGCCACATTCCTGTTTTTCTGGCAGCTTGCAGTTCTCAGTTCTTTCAGGGCCATCTTTGAAAGAAAGGTATGATGGTGGGAAAGAAACCTGTGTGTGCAAGTCCCTCTGACCACTGGCAGTGTGCAACATGGGTAGCCCTATGAAAGTAGAAAGACCTGCTCCCAAACACCTGCTTATGTTAGCTCATGGCAGCAGTGAACCTTTGACTCTTGGTTCACTTCTTTTCTGTTCACTGGAAGCCTTTCTGCTGGGAGCCTTGCTCTCTTTTTTCATTTCTTTCCTCTGAAGTGGCCGCAGAGGCCACATCTGAAAGGACAGTCCTTGCAGTTATTGACAGGTGCAGCTTTTGTCTCATCCAGGATGTTCCTGCTCAGTCTCCTGACTGTAGTGACAAGGTCATGGCACACACAACATTTCTGAACAATGAAGAATGTTGAATAAATAAAAGCACATAACAAGAAATGAAATTTGTAGGTCAGACAGGCAGCTAGCCAGATTATAATGCGTGTGAGAATGTGTGTGTAATTATGTTGTTTCAAAAGTAGAGCAGGGACTTTCCTTGCATCATATTTAATTTTATTCTCCACATAAAAATATATTGTTGGAATTCACTCAGCATTTACTGTTTCATGTAAGGATAAATCAACTGTCAGACAATGGAAGTCTTTTGCTGCTGTGTTTGGTACTGATACTTGTCAGAGGGATGCTGTATTTGGTTTTAGTTCCCTCCCTTCCACAGACAAAACTGAAGGGAAGAAAGTTCTGAATTATAAGAGATTTCAAATAGGTAACTGCAGAGAAAAGATTGGAAAAAAAGGAGACCAGAAAGGACAGAAGTCTTTGATATGAAAAATGTCAGTATTTAAGTGTCAGTAATCAATGGCTTGCCATAATTTCCAGAGGAAGCAAAGAAATCAGTTTAATCTGTTACAGAGCTGATTTTGGCTAAAAGTCTATTAGATCTTTCTATTGCTGGGATGATAAAACATCATCAGTGGCCACCTGAGGGTTACCCAGTGCAGAATCCTCACAAGAGGAGAGAACAGCTTAGACAACCATCAGCCATGGGCAGTGTGCATGTGCTTGTTCTTACCTTAGACTAGGAGGGTCAGCCTAGTAAATATGTGAATTCTTCAGCCCCATATTTCTATGCTTTTATGCATGAATAAAAAAACCCCTACAGCACCCTGTGGCTGACCCAGAGGACTTTGTTAGATCACTGTCTGCTCTCCATGTCTAATTTTATCTCTGTCTGCACTTGGTCTTGCTCTCTACCTCCGGCCACATGTTCTTGCCCACTTCCTTGTGACAGTTCTCCTACAGCTGTGTGGTGACCTAGACTGTAGTGCTGACCCAACAGGAAAGCAGCCCAGTAAGAGATTAGTTTACTACAATTTATTCTACTTATGTAGCCATTCTGTAGATGTAATGTAAACATTTATAGGGGTGGTAGGTAATACTTACATACTCTGTCAGGAATGTTGATTAATGGATCATACAAGTTACAGGATGGGGTCTTCTGAAATTTTCTTCTGGTCTAGTAATGGTTTGGAGAAGTCACTTAAATATTTTATCCTGTTTCCTCGTCTTCAAAATAAAAATATTTGTCTAATTTGCAAGAACTGTTGTACTGCGCTTAGAATTAAGAGTGGGTGAAGGGCTGGAAATACTATATTTTTTAAAGGTCAAAATAGAATTTTCTGATAATTGTGGTGCAATGTTAACTTAAGCTGACACAATTTTTTTATCTCTATATGCCAAAATAATTTGTCTCCTGTGAATGTAATTAGTAGAGTCAAAGTATCAACTCAAAGAGGAATTTCTTAGACATTTATTATATTTAATGCAGCCTGTATTTTCTTATTTTTATTCTCACCCTCTCATTAAGCCTCTCAGAGGCTTAATATTTTTCCAATTGTTTTTGCCTGCACTCTGGAGCAGTTTTTGGTCAAAATGCATTGAATACTGCAGAAAGGTTGCAAAGATTTGAACATTTGAACAAAGTGCAAGCTGCAGTCAGGGGACTGTGATCATGACTGTCTTTCTTCTGCCCAGGGAACTGGAGAGTTCAGAGCTGCATGAGCTGTAAACACACTGTGTCATCCCTCCTTAGGCTCTAACAACAACATGAAAGCCCTGATTGGCGGTCTTGGCACATTTTCCTGAAATCTCCCTGGTATAGAACCTACTGAGGCAAAGGAGTAAACACCTTTTGATCCTGCATAGCTGCAATGGGAGCAGAAGTCTGGAACACAAACATGAGTTCAGGTTGGTTTTAGGAGCAACACTTGGCGGCCCGTGGGGAAGAGTGTTGTGCTTGTCCCTGGAGGCCAAGGACTGAGTGCTGGTAGGATGTGTCCTGTGAAGGGTCTGATGAAGTGTAGGCTTCCTTCTGAGCTGCTGGAGCATTTGGATATGGATGGCTGAGTACAGTCACCAAGGGGTTGTGGTGACAAAGGAGTCTTGACCCTTGCGCATTAACACTGGTGTCAAGTGCAGCTGTGAATACTGAGCAGCTTCCAGTGGCTACCTGTCCTCTGCCTGTGCACTCTGGTTTGGCCAGCACAGTGCTGGCACTCTGGATTGCAGCTGGAGGCTGATACTGTTCAAGACTTCACTGAACTTTCGCTGTTTGATTCTTGCTGAAGTTAATATCCAATTTATGGTGTGTTGTCATTGCTGGATTACAGTTACCAGCTCTTACAGTCCTCCTCTGTAGTCACACATTGATTTGCATTTTCTTCAAAACCTGCCTTCCAAGGCTACTGATTATAGAAATACTTAAGAATTTTGGTCTCACTGTAAAAAAGGTTAATTTCCAGCTCTCTCAGTTGCGGAGAAAAGCTTAAACATATGATCCCTGAAGGCTTTGAAACTAGATAAAATTAAAGAAAAAAGAATATTTAAGCTCTCCTGATAGAAGTGCTGCCACAATTTCTGAATAGTTTGAAGTGGTAACTCATGTTCTGTTGATTGATTCCATATAATATTAATTTGTTAAATATCTCTCGCTGTGTTTGGCTGTGTTTTTATTCAGTGTGCGTTTCAAGACCTAAAACAAATTACTCCAGGCTCTAAGTAGTTTTTTCCATTGATGACAGTATGTTCAAACACAGAGAATAATATTGTTAATGAAAAGTTTTTTTCTTCATGATCTTACTGATAAAGCATGTAAGTACACTGGTAATTTTTAAAAATTAATTGTGTTTTTCTTTATAATATCTTTAAACATAATTGACAGGCTGCTTACCCCTACTTCACCGTCTCTCTTGTAAGTTGCTAACCAGAAAGAGTTGTTAGTGTAATCTCCTCAGCATCACTTCTGAGCTCTGTATCAAGAAAGTCTTATGTCATAACTGTTCTTGAAATACAGTTGAACCCCATCTGGATTTTCCAGTTACTTGTTTGCATTTATGGTGAGCACTAGGAAATCCAGCAGGAGCTCTGTGAAACTGTGGTGAGAGAGGGCCAGCCCTCTCAGAGATGCAGTGTGCAGTTTTAAGGATTTCCTATTCAATTTTAATAATAGAAGATTTGCTAAATTTGAACTAATGAGAAATAAATGTTGTTTCAGAAGTTACTGACAAATCTAACTAAACTCAGTCAAAAACCTCTTAGTTCTGCTAAACTGAATCCCTGTATGTTGACAGTTGCTCTTCTGATCAGGGCTTCTTATTCAACACTTTTTGCAAATTTTCTCTTAGGGAGAGAAATCAAGAAGTTTTATTACATGTAGGAAATCTACAGATACCAAGATGCAATATGAATGCTAAACTAGTTTAACTTAGCAGCACCTTTTTGTTAGTTGTTTTGTGACTCCATTAATACGTCATGATTAACTTGATGATTTTTATGCAAGCCGACTTCTATGTTTTGGAAGAATGAAAAGGTGATTGTTCCTGAGTAGTTGTGTTTCTTACCAGGCAAGTGCAAACGTGGTAATGCAGCGATGTGGCTTTGCTGCTTTTAATGTCAGGTCTCCAGACAATACTTCTCTACAGGGTGTAGACATGCTGTGAGAGGATCATGTTTCCATAAAACAACAGAAGCTTAAGTTGGTGCATTAGGTTTGCTAAAACACGTTTGCTTCCCCGTCTTAATATTGTTTTCATTGGATACAATCAAATACTTTATCATTCAGATAACAAAGTGTGTCAGCGAGTAATTGTATTTGCAAATTTCAGGACATAATTATCTGAGCATATGCAAAATTATGGGCAAGGAAAGTTGGTAACCCAGTTAAGATGAGACTGGAAATTTGACTTATTATATATACATGCTGTTTGAAACAAAGAGGGAGAGGCAGTGCATTCCCTGGAAAGAAAGAAGTCAGTATGGTGTTGGCATTGCTCTTTAATGTGCTCTGCCAGTACAAAGGACTCAAGATTTTTTTTATTAATTTAATCCATTTCCAATTAAAGTTGTCTTTTTGGGAAGGTGACAGAAGTAATTTAAGAACAAATTGGTAAATAAGAGCTATAATGATAATGAAGTTTTTCTTCTGCTTAGAAATTAATGTTTAACAACTGAAGTGAAAAGGCTGGGAAATAGGCAAAAACCTCAAAAGCAGGAGAATAACCTTACCTGTCATTAGGATTCAAGTGAGTTTACAGCACAGGACCTTTGTTATCCAGCTGTTTATGGGAATAGTGAGTTAGTTGTAGATCCCTGGCATACTCCCCCAGCACAGTAAGAAAGTAGATTTTGGAGAATGGTTCAAAAGTGTGAACAAGAATAAAGCTATCTTTCCCCCCAACCTGGAAATCTTTAAAAAAAAAAAAAAAAAAATCAATTTCCTAAACACAAACACATTTCTCTTCCGTTAGTCTTTTCTATTCTGATTCCAAGCCCTCTGACCAGAGCTGAGCTTCTGTTCAAGGCAAAGAGATGCTATTGCCTCATGGATCTTGTGAATTTTATTTCAGAATGGGTCAAGGGGGCTGTTTCAGAGGGATTGGAAGCTGGCTCCACGTGCCAGCTCCTCACCTAGCCCCAAGCTAGGAGCTGAACTGAAATCTCCCACTTCAGTTCCATGCTCAGCAGCACTGGCTATGCACTGGGTGGTCAGTTAGGGTCTATTTTTAGGGCATGAATAAGGATTACGTGTTTCAGCTGTCTGCACCTTTTGTGTAACACCAGACTTCTTTCCCCATTTAAAGTCTGAGCTGAGGAAATGTGAGTGGAAAAGGTTTCTGAGATCTGTGGTTTCTTAATGTCAGAATAGTAAGGTTTGGGTTAGGTTGCAAGACAATCTGATACAGAAGGCTTGCTTATTGCAGAATAAGCCCCTGGAGTTTAATTTTATTTGCATTCCACATTCCTTAGAGCAAATAAAAAGTGTGAGTTTTGAAATGGTTTAGATGGATTTTTCCCAAGCCTCAAAAAAATCTGTGATCTCATTGTTCATAACTCACTTTGTTAAATTCCATACTTGGACTATGGATGATGAAGATTGCCTCTGCACATCTCAGCTCTGTTAAGTCTACATACATAGTTTATTCTGTCAAAGATGGGTTTTTCTCATCAGGGCTTGTTAGTGCAAGTATTCAGTTCTCACCATTGTGGCAAACTGTTTTTTAAGGGATTATCTGTTGTGACAGCCTCAATCTTTACCTGTTTCTCTGGTGAGATCTGGTACAGTACATTTTGACTTCCATCTGATTCCTTGATGATATTCATCCCTACCCTCTGCTGTGCTACTTCATGCTGCTTTAGCAGGAGCTCTTGGCTTGGGCTTTCCATCTCCAGGAGCTGCTCCTCTGTTATTCCTCTCTCACAAATGCATCCTGAGATTGGAGGCTGCTACAGAAGGAACAGCGCAACCATATACAGAGAGGCTTTGTTTGGCCTGGAAAGGTTGCAATCTAAAAATGAGCTTGATGATGTCTAGACAAGACTGTAAGTATTTAGTACCTTTACAGAGCTTTGCATCTTCAAAGCACTCTGCAAACATTAGCTGATTAACATAACTGCGCCATCTGTTTTGATGTTTACATTTTGTGCAGGCAAAATTCCTGCTTTGTTTTATTACCTCTTGCAGGTATGTGGATGTCATTATTATGGCCCTTCAGAGGATGGTAAAGTCAGGTCCACACATGTCTCTGGTAACATTTTGCCTTAAAACTCAAGCCAATGCCATTGGGGCCCTGCTCTCTGACCTGGCTATGACAGTTGGGATTATTTCCCTCTGAAATTTCAGCCTCTAGTCTGTAGAAATTGTTGTTCCCATGGCTGCCGGAGGCTGCTGCCTCTCTTGTCACTTTGCTGCTGAACTTAACTGTTTTCTCCCCAGCCATGGATGGGCAGGGACACATCCAGTGGTGTGGGAGCTTCTCTGCAGAATGCTCCCAGACAGCCAGCTGAAATATTGTCTCAGGCAGAAAAAGAGGTAGAAACCACAAAGATACTGAAAAGAAGGGGAAATTTTTACTTAGCTTTTGGCAAAAGGTTGTTTTTCTCTCCAACTTCATGCATGGCTACAAGAAATGTCATTGTATTCTTCTTTTCCCAACTTGTTATTGGAGATTTTGTGTAACAGAGGGGCTGTACTGATGAGCTACTGTTAATTTTCCATTTCAGTTTAAATTTCTTACTAAAGATTTCAAGACTGTTTCAAGACATTTAAATCAAAGCACTAGTAGCACTGACAAGAATCAAAGCTGAGAAACCTTAAAGCAAACCAAAACCACACTCTTCATTTTTTTGTCTTTTTTTCCCTTTTATTTTCAACTCCTTACCATTTCAATGTTTCACTGCCTGAATGGAGTTTCAGGTAGATCACACAACCTAAAACTCCCTTTATTTCCAAGTTACTGCAACTTTGTTTTGCAGAAGAGCTGTAAAGAAACAAGTGCTCTGCTGTCAGCAGGGAGAGCCCGGCAGTGTTTTGATCCAGGGAAAATTGCAGGCACTCGGTGAGGGAAGCGAATCGTGAGAGATGTGCAGCGAGGCAGCGCGCCGGCAGACTTTTGCGTCAGTGCAGGAGTCATCGTTAAAAATCTCAGATTAAACTCAGATTAAACGGTGCCGTGGCATCTCATGGGAATCAGCCGTGACCCAGAGCAGCCGTGGTGCCGGGGGAAGGCCGTGCCTGCCGTGGCTGCAGCTCCCCTCGGAAGCGCTCCGCGCGGAGAGGCAGACGGCACGCACGGGCCCGGGAGAAGCTCCTTCACAAATTCCATGTCTGGCACAGTTCACACCATGGTTTTAAGTGTGACCTCAAGGCATTTGCAAGGAATATCTTTATAAAGACTGTAACGAACGTGCAAGAGACTCTCACAGACAAATTTTTCAATTAATAAACCGACAAATGTGCAACATGAGGATATAAATACATTGAAAAGATGGACATGGACAGACCTAGACAGTGGGTGTGTCTTTCTTTCACAGTGAATATTTTTGCAGGTTTTTTTTGTTTGTTTGCATACTCGCTCCCGGTAGAGACATTTTGCTATGTTTGCAGGCTAGGCTACAGCAGTTGGGAACAAAGCTCTGACAAAATGGAATTCTCCTTTGTCAGACTATCAGAAAAGTTGATGTCAAATGCCACCTTTGACTGGAAGCCTTTAAAGAAAGGTTGAACTTTTCAGAAAAGATACACTGTAGAAATGGTTTAGGAAAGGACTGTGTCCTGTAGCATCCCTGGAGTGAGGTGAGACAGCTGCAATTATTCCCCTCAGACTGAGCCCCTCATTTGCCAGAGCAAGGCTAGAAGAAGCCAGAGACAGCTGTGAACATTTGGCTCTGGGTGGCCCTGCTTGAGCAGGGCCAAGTCGGGCGAGATGACCTCCAGAGGTCCCTCCTTCCCTCAAACATTCTGTGAGCCTGCAGTTCAGAGCCTTTCTCCTATTCCCTCCTAAAGTTTCCTCCTGACAGCTCAGTTTCTTTCATGTAGTGCTGCAGTCCCTTCAGCAGGTTACTCTGGGAAGGAAGAATAGGAATACGAGAATTGCAGACATTGTAACAAAGTTATGTGCAGGCAATTTCACAGGATGGAAGAGTGCCTCCCTTAAAATGCTGAGTGTCGTTCGCTCAGATGGAAGGAATTACGCTGAGAACACGAAGCATTCTGTACACTCAGTAGACTCCAGCTTTATATAGAGAATTCCACAGCAATCAGAGTGAATTTTGCATCTGACTGGCTCAATAGAGAGGATATTCTATGCCTGTCTTCCCTATGCTTGCCCTTATTAGTCCAAACCTTCCCCTTGACCCCCTCCTGAGAAGAACATACTCAATAGCATTTTTATATTCCATAAAGGAAAATGTTCCATATGATCTGTGTGGATACTTCTGTCATCTTAAATGTTTCTTCCAGCATTTTGTATTCTTATGGACCCATATCTCATCTCTCTTTTAACTGTAGTCCTCCACCCCTAAGTTCTGGGGGATGAAACCGCAGTATCAGTGTTTTCAATTACACTGTGACAAGATCCCACATGGAGTGGGGAGCTTTATATTTTTAGCCATTTTCCAAGTAATTATATTCTATAAACTAATGGTGATAAGCAACCAGCGGCCTTACATTTACATCATACATGAACAAAAAAGGGAGGAGGTCTCTCTCACTGCAGCACCATGATGAAGATTCTGAAAGTCCATATAAGATGAAAATTATTTGCATGTAGGCACAGAGGGAAGAACTGTGCAAGCATCTAATTGCAGCACTCCCTGCTGACTGTTTTTAATGTGTGTTGGTTTTATTAAGCATTCTTAATATGAAGCTAGACTTTTGCTTCGGCAAAAAATTTAAAAGAAACAGCAATTTTAATTCTCAAATTACTGAAGTGCATGCAATTGGGAAAACCTGTCTGGATGCAGCAGATTAGGTGAATTTTTTCCCCCTGTAAAAAATGATAATAAATTGGTTTTGTGGTCTTGCATTGCCTGACTGGCTTTTTGTGTTGTGTGTGTGTGAGTGTATGCACAGTATGTATGGCTCTGTTACATCTTGAAGTTTTGGTTTCATGTGTTATGCATTGCTTATGAGGGACAACGTTTGCATGACAAATTGCAAACCCATATGGCATAATTTCTTAACATCCTGTACTTGTAGGTATTTTCAAGGAACTGTGCCTGAGGAGGTGAAGAGGGGAATGTGCTGGTGACTTCTCACTACAAGGGATGTCTCTTTAAAACACTGCTGTCAAATAAAAATGGTCATGGTTCAGTCCTAGATCAAATGCAATATGAAAGTGACACAACTTTGTATATTGATATATGGTAGCCATAAGTAATTTGATTCTATGATTTATCCCACTAAAGAGATTCATAGCTTTGCAGAGAAAGAGACACATGTTCATCTAGTATGGAGGAATTGAGATTTACAAGTCTTTAATGATGCACCATTTCTGGTTAGGGATAAGATTCTGCAGATCATTATTAGCCATCTTAGCAACTCCTCCTGAGCTCTTCACAGTTACAGCCTGACTCTGGCCAGGTCTGTGGCTTTACTAAGGATAGTAACAAGTAATTAAATGCTTTCTCTCTTTAGTGCTTAGCTCAAATAGTTTTTAGGGACATGAATGAAGCATAGTGTAGCACCATACAGATTTATCAGCTTTCACTTTAAATTATTTCTAAAATGCATGCTTGTCTTTGTCTTCATAATTAATGTTTCCATCCCCACTTGTGGCTCGGAAACCTTTATATTTAGCTACAGGATGACTTACTTGTTCTACACAAATCTTATGGTTCAGTTCTCACAACAGGCTAAATATTTCGCTTAAGGTAATTACTTGACTTCAAAGGAACTTTCATAGAAAAGTAATAATATCAAAAAGAGCCTATATGCTATAAATAGGGTATAAAATTCCACATTAAAGATGTGTGTATATTACAGGAATCTTCAGAGCAGTGTGAAATATAATTAGGGCTGTCTACTGAGGCATAAAATTCTCTGTAATACATGCTAATCTTATTTGCTTGGAATGAGGTGGGAATATACCTATCAAGGCATCTTTTGAAATATTTGAAATCTTTACATCTGAGTTTCCAGTTATACTTGCCTGACTTGATCTTTTCTTCCTTGTCACTTTTCCATCCTGAAAGATTTATTTGTGAATAAGCTTTCTCCTCTGCACAAAATCAGAAGTGTGAACTTTCAGTAGGACAATTAGAATATTAGTGAGATGTAAAATGCTTTTTAAGAAAAGAGGAAGAAGAGCAATAAAAATAAGTTCATATGTGATTATGTGCTCTTCAGCGTGTTGATTGCCTGAGAGGTTATACTGTAGTTTCAGGTAAGTCAGGTCCTTCAATGTAGTAACTGTTCTTTGCAGCATCTCCTTCCTCCTACAAATAGAAGTCTCTTAGAAAATAACATTTCTAATTAACATACATCTTTTCTGATGAAAACATGATTTATTTATTCCCTTATTTGTATTTTTCCTGGTTCAGGGCACACCCCACAACTGAAGTATTTGTCCAGAGCACATCTTCAGAAATAATGTTTTAATGGAAAGTATTGATTGGGTGAATAAGGATTAATACACTTACCTCGTGATTCCTGAAGGAATGGTCTGCTCCCAGTGCTGGCCATGCAAGCAGCTCGGGAATAAGACAAGGAATTGCTTTTGTCCAGAACAGGAACATTTCTGGTCTTTGATCTATGGAATCTAAAGCAGTGCTTTTTGCTTGGAAGGTATTGTTACAGTTTACAGGACAAAGTGGGACAGAGAGGGACTGGTGACTCTTCCAGCAAATTACCGATGTAGGGAGAAAGGGACTGAGCTGTCCTGTCCCTGCTGGACTGATGGCTGCCATGTATGGTTTGGGTGGCTGAGTGGAAGGTGGTTTGGAGCAGCACTGCTTTGGGTATGGTTATGTATCAGACATCCAAAATGCAGGCACTCAGCAGAATCCTGGATTTGTAGACTGGCTGTTGCTTTACTGGGAGAGGGAGAAACAGAGTTTGGGAGGAACTGGTATGTGCACAACAATTAAACCCAGAGGTTTACGGGTGTCTTGTGATTTATTACAAGACTTGTAGGAAACTAGAGTAAAACCAAGACCAAGTTACATGAATTACTGTTTTACATTAGTTCTCAACTCATTTTCATCTTTGTATTGCTGGGCAGGCTTTTGCTGTTCCAGTAGGATGTAGGAAGTTTTGAAGTGTTCCTCAAGGTGTGCTTCCCACAACCAGTTGCCATTGGTAGTCATCTTTGTAACCTGCTGCTAAAATAAAATCAAAGTCAAAATACACTCACTGTTTTACTAGTAATAAGTTCTGTATGGTTCCAGGTGTCAGTAGCACTGCTCTAAGTGAGATGGAGAGTGGCCTGGCTTCAGTGGCATCACTGTTATGCCAAAGCTCTGTGAAATATTTTTGTATTGAAAAAAGGATTTGCAATCTAATGGTCTGCCATGTTGACTTTAAAAATTTCTGGGCATCTGGAAACTTCCAGGAGGAAACCAGGCCAATTCCCTCCCAACACGCTTGCAGACAGTGCAGTGAAGTCTGGGACTTGCATTTGCAGAGCTCCCTGGGATCTCACTTGGGCACCTCCCCTGGGGAGCTCCATTGGATCAGAGGGCTCAAAAGCCTGGGGGCCTGCAGCACTGCTGGGATGCCCCAGAAGCCTTGAAAGACAGCCAGGGGAGGTGATTAAGGAAACCCAGCTTCTCCATAGTCTGAGTCCCTTGAAGTCAAGAAAGCTAACTTATTTTGAAAACTCTGAACAGGACCCCTGTCATGGACAGCTGTGCTTCTGAAAACCTACTTTTAGTACCACAAAATATAGTTTTTCAAATTAGGGATGACTCAGAAAAGTTGTGTGTATGTCTGTGTGTTCTGTTTGGGAGGATTGAACTGAATGGAACTGGACTGAATTTTTAGATAAGGAAAGTCTATTCACACTTATTATGTGGTATGATGAGATGTGATTGTCAGGTTGCCCCTTATTCCAGTGACTAGACATATGAATTTAATACAGGACCTTTATTTTAATATAAAAAAATTTCCTTAAATGTGGTGTCAGCCAGCATAAGACGCAGAGGGACCTTTGCAAATAAATTGTTTTTATTGGTTAACTGAAGAAAAGGAGGATGATTGGGACCATTCGGGACATGTGTGCTTTGAAGTTCCTCCTAAATTTTTTCCTTCTGACTTAACAGAACAAATTCAGGAAAAAAAAAAAAAAGCAATAGGTTGATACCATGCAGACATAGTAAATTAGGTTCCATAGCTGTTTTAATTTAGACAGGTTCTTCCATCTCAGCATCACCGCTGCATTGTTTACTGGGGAAAGAAGTCACAGCGATAAACAAACAAACAAACACAAAGACTTAGGGCCAGTGGCTGCCTGCAGATCACTTAGCAACATCAATATTTCTGTGCACAAATAAAGGTCTGCTGCTGCAGTGCCTGCTGCCAGCATGTGTGAGCGTGTGTGCCTCTGTAGTGCTGACCTTGTAGGCAGAGAGAGCTGCCTGTCAGTGATTGGTCACTCCTTAATTTGGATGTCTAGACATTTCAGGCCGCGCGAGCGAAAGGCAGACATCTAAAGACGTGAGAAGAGATTCTAAGGGATACCAGGGCCTAAAAATAATTCCCTGTCAAACTGCAAATGTATTTTCTTCATTTTAAAAATATATGGGTACAAGTGACTGAATGGAACGTGTGACTGAAGGCTTTATTTTTTTATTATCACTATTAATTAATGTGCTTCTTGGATGTTTTCACATGGCTGTGATATAAATAGTAAAGCTTCCTTAAAGGTTATCGGCAAGTGTGAGAGAGTTAATGTTATGATTGGTCTGCTGGCTGGAAAGATGTTTTCTTAATTTGCTAAGAACCACAATCCAGAATCCTTAGAAAATAAATGAACTATGTTTAAAGGCCCTATCAAATCTTAATTTGTAACATTAAAACTATGGTCAGGAATGTAATCTCTGAGAGTGTCCAGACGAATAGGGAATTATTGTCCATCTGCCTTTTATTCAAAATGTCTCTGTGTGCGAGCAAACCTGTTTATACCCACATGTAGAAAAGGCTCAGTTCTGCCAAATGCTGAAATCCCTCAATTCCCACTGATGCCATTGGGCATTTGAATGTTTCCAGGGCATTAGTCCTACTTTTGCAAAACAATGGCATGCACATACATTTACACCAGCCCAAATTTTCAGCTGCTCTTTAAATATATTTACAAATGGGGCAAATGATCACCTAGTTAACATTTGCATGGATCGTTGTTTGGGATATGGGATATTTGTACAATGAATTAGAATTTACTTTTTGCTAAAAAATGTTCAAATTTAGAGAGCCATATCTCTTACCTTAAGAATATTTTACTGTAATAATAAGATCTAAAATGTGGCAGAGCTTGGAGGAGTTAGTATCTTTTGGAGATCTATTTTAGTTTTCTTTGGTTTTAATTCTTTCCATCATAAATCCCAGAAAACAGCAACTGGTACTTGAAGAGCAGCCGGCATTTGGAAGCAGTCACTCTACTGCAACAATTTTGAAAATAATGTGAACCAGTTTGATTTCAGTACTGATTCTCTCTGTCCACTATCAGAGAATTCCCATTTGGGAAGAGGTATAGCATCACAGAGAAACTTCCATACAACTGTAGAGGTGTCTGTATTACAGGTGTGCTGGGGTAAACCACTTAGGTAGGACTCACACTGGTAAATGAACCAAGTGTTCTTGACCAGAAACAAGAGACCAGATCTCAGAGCTAGTTTGTACTGTGAGGATCCGCACTACAGCATTAGCAGAGTGGCTACCCAGCTGTAGCCATATTGATGTGACACTCACCCCCTGCACCCTCCCTATCCTCCCAAATCTTTAGGACCAATTCATTTCAACATAAACGTCAATTTATTTTCAGGTAAGTTTCAGCTTTAATTCTGTGAGGAAATTGGGAAATTGTTAATCTAGAATTGCTCCAGGTTTTCTTTTCTTTTCTACAAGATTGCCCCGTTTGCCCTGTTCCTTTTTTTTTTTTTCTTTCCTAATGTTTGTAGCAAGTAATAGTTTGTAGCAAGTAATAGCAAACTGCATTAGCTCCTGAATTTTGTATCAGATGAAGAGCTGCCTTCCCTGGGCAAACATCCCCAGATTTCTGTAGATGTGGAGGCAGAGAGGCAGAGAAAGAACCCACACAGACATGTGATGGCAAAGCACTAACGCTGACAGGTCTCTTGATGTTATAAGTACTGTCCCCTCTGGTAAATCTGTCCCATTTTTAGAGGCAGGCCACAATTACTGTATATTCCTTCTCCTGTCTCTTCAGAAAATGTCTCTATGCAAATAATTAACATACAATCAGACCCTAAACCTTGTCTAACTGCACTGCTGATGGAGGTTTTCATAGACCCCATTTAAATCTGCCAGGAGGACATTTAAAAGCAGGGAAGAAAGTGAGGTACTTTTAAGCAAACATTCTTTAAACACTTTGATAGAGAAAATTGTACTTTAAAAATCATTAACTAGGTAAAATAAACAGCAGTGGGGTTCTCCATCACTTGGGCTTCTTACATGCTAGTATGTTAAATTGTTTGCAGTATTGCCTGCTAGTTCTTGTGATTTCATTGTATATTCCACCATTTTCTGCAAGTTTCAACTCTGAAGTTCCAATGATTATCTGAGAAGCTCATGTCACTAGTTAACACAAGAAAATTAATGCAAAAAAACCCTCAGAGAGACGTTATGGAAAGAGAAGGTGGTATCTGTTTTAAACAAAACTGGCTTGTCCCACACTTGATTCTTATCATTTTCATTCCCACTCTCCCAACCCCCATGCTTTTAAGAAGGGGGGCGGGGCTCAGGGATGTGTGCCCAAGAAGTGATCTGGCCAGGATCAGTTTTGTCCCTGGAGGACACCCACCAAGTTGTCACCTCGTTGCTTGACTTGTGCATCTGTGACGCCTTGTTTTTTGTGTAGCCTGCTCTACCCTTTGGCAGTCAAACACACTATTTTCCTGTCACCTCTTGTTCTTGCTTACCTCACCCTAGGTGAATCTCAACTTGCAGGCTGTTTCCTGGGTTTGCCTGCTGTGGGTGTCTTCCTGGCTACAGTCATCTTCCATTTTGGGTGAACAGGAAAAGGGGCACATAGAGCGTGGTGCAACCTCCCTGCTATCCTCTCCCTGCCAGGGCACAGGTCTTCAGCTAATCCATGCTGTGGGCTTCCTTGGGCACAACGTTTTGGTGGTGCAAACACCACATGCCTCAGTTTTTCTCTGTTTGATTGCTATCACTGTGTCCATGGCTCTCAAAAATGTTTTGGGGTTTTTCCCGTGACTTTACTCTATTGCTCTTCCTGTTGCTTTTACTGACAGACTGTTTCTGTTCATGCATTCTTCAGACCAATATTAAGATTTCTGCTACAAATGCTATAAAACTAAAAAAACAATATTCTGGTTAGAAGTATTTTAAACTGTGGCTTAAAGGAGTACACATTTAAGTATCAGTTGAAAAATAAATTGCATATAATGTTTTGGTAATGGTTTTATATCTGTCTGTCTTTTGGGTTTGGCATATTTATAATTTGGGTTGCTAGTATTACAGCTTAAACAAGCCAACTAGGACATTCTAAAACATTACATTTTCTTGTAGTCTAGACATATTTTCACAGACAGTCCAGCCACAGCTAAGGGTCTCTGTAGGTTTAATACAATTCAGATGCTTCTTCTTTTGGGACAGTCTTAGAGCTTACTGACCCTGAACACAATATATGAAGAGTACTCCTTTATTGGCCAGATTGGCAGAATTGAGTGGTTTCTGCCTTGTGCAGTCATTTTGCTCCCTTTCCTGTGCTGCCTCCTGTGCTTTGCTAGCACTCCAAAATTGCTTACAATTTCTATGATCCAGTTTGTTCTGTGTGGCTGCTCAGAGGTTTCTACCACTACATCAGAATGAGTACAGCAAGATTGGGAATACCTGGAAGCTGCTCATCAGTCTGTCCTGGGATTTTCTTATCTATGTCTCTGGGTGCATTACATAGAGAAGGAGGTACTGAATATGTGCCTGGCACCTGTAATGCAATATCCTAATATTCATAAGCTTTCATTAAGGTCGCTTGCCTTTGAATCTTTGGAGACACATCACTAGGAATTATCCTGTCCTCTGAAATGCTAGTGCTGTGATAGGGACTGATGAGAATTTGAGCAAAATTGTGGTTTTTGAATGCTCTTTGTGGTTTCATGTATGATTTGACTAGATGTATTATTTAGCTGGGTTAATCTAGGCATGCAACTGAGCCCATGTTCTATAACTGGTCAGCTTTAACATTTGCATGTTCCATTTGTTAACATCATAATTTATGCTAGGGAGATGCTTAACTTCTGCATTCATTCAGTAAATATGCAGTGTGTTGCCATATCAGGCCCTTTGACAAGGTATTACCTAAATGAGCTTCACAGAATTGTTTTAATTCCAATTCCTCCCTATTTTTTTTCCCTTCCTGTCTGTAGTATTCCCAGCAGTGCAGTAGCCAGGATTTGATTTCTGTCAGAAATGATACTCTTTCAGTCTCGTCTCTGTAAGTCTCCGCAGGGAGGTTAGAGGGTGGTTATCCTCCGGCTGCTCTGGACCTGGTCCAGCATTCAATGAGAATGCAAATCCCCTTGAAAGCAGATACCTCTCTGCAGTGATAGGGCCTTTATGCTGCTGCATGTGCCTCAGGAAGCTTGTGATAAGTTTATATTTGCATCGAAATGCTGTTATTTTTTAAAGGTACCCAATCCTTTGCTGTTATGGAAGCTTAGTAAATGAGCCTAATTCCTTCCTCTCCTTTTCAACAAGAAAAAAAGAAGAGTATATGTAACACAACTCGGGGCCTTGCCACAGCAGTGTAGATTATTGTTAGTGTTTTGCTGGAACATAACTTTGATTGTCAAGGCATTTGCTGCAGTTCAGAACATTAATTCTGTCATGAGAGGATTCCACATCTTCCTTGTTTTCTAAGGTGTGGTGTGGCAGCATGAGCTTAAGCAAGCTGGGTTTAGTTGCCCATCTCCACTGTCCAGGCGCAGAGGCTCAGATTCGAACCGGCACAACAGCTTTTGGGGCGGATGCAGCACTGAACTGCAGGAAGGAGGATGGAGATGCCACAGCCAGTTTTGCGGCCCAAGACAAATAGGGCCCAAGACACCCATCCACCCGCAGGCTGCGGGATGGAAGCGTGGCCGTGAGGCTGAGGCGCTGCCAGCTCCGGGCACGGCCGGAGCTGCTCTGGGCGCGGCAAGGCAGCGGGACCCGCTCGGCTGTGCCGGCGCTGGCGTGCCGGGGGATGTTCCTTCTCCGCAGGCTGCGGAGCCTTCCCGCTCGTCCGCAGCCGAGCACGCCGCTCTCCAAGCGGCCGTAAATCAGCCGCGCTTCGCCGATTCAAGTTTTATCTTGCTGGGGCCGATCAAAAATAGCCCGTGCGCGGTGGGCTGCCAGCGGAGGGCGGCGCAGAGGGGGCTGGCCCGGCTCGGCTATTTCCGTGCGGGGCAGGCGGGCGGCGCTGGGGGCAGCGCGGGGCTCGCTCCCAAAGCCGCGCCGCCCCCCGGCCCCAGCCCCTCTGTTGATGCTCTGTTGTCACTCCCTTAGCGACCGTCGCCACGTCGCGCCTTCGCGTCCTGCCGGGCCCCCGGGTCCCCCTCCCTTTCCCGGCTCCCCGGGGCCGGCTGTCATGTTTCCAGAAAAAGCCGGCCCGGGGCTGCGGGGCGCTGCCCGTGCCCGGCAGGTGTCCCCGGCGCCGGCCGAGAGCGGCTCTCGCCACCGCGGGGCTCCCGCGCCCCGGCACGCCAGGGCTCCCTCCCTGCCTCCCTCCTCATCCAGCCGGGAAGCAGCACAGGAGTTTTTCGGGCTCAGGGAGAGAGTATATTTGGATTTAAACGTAGATGTTTCATAACTAAACGGCTGTTTAGTCCCTTTCTCAGTCATCCCATCCCATCCCATCCCATCCCATCCCATCCCATCCCATCCCATCCCATCCCATCCCATCCCATCCCATCCCATCCCATCCCATCCCATCCCATCCCATCCCATCCCATCCCATAGGAAGGCTGAAGGCTTCCAACCAGCTCCTTAAAGCTGCCTAAACTGACACACGCCCCAGCCAGAGAACTTGAGGGGAAATGGTAGAGAAAGCTCCCGGCTGTGGAGCCTGCAGTGAGGACTCGATTTCACCAACCATTTTCCATCAGCAGGAGACAGGCATCCTGTGATCCAAACAGGGGAGGCTAAAGAGGAGTGGACAGACATCACCTATCTGAAATGCTGGTGGTATCTATCCTAGCTTGCTAGATTTTCTTCTTCACCCTTTGTCTGCTGGCATCACGTTTCACCATTTCAGTCCCTGCTCAGCGTGGTGTGTCCCAGCCCACCAGGTTGCCTGGAGCACCTTCTCGTCCCTTCCAAGAGCTCCTGGTGCAGGTGTCCCCCAGGACCTGCCCTTGCCCCTCTCCCAGTGGTGCCCCAGGCACCCCGCCCCAGCTGACAGCCCCTCTGTGAGCCTGCCAACACACCTGGGGCTGAGCTGGTGGGGCGAATGCCATGTTCCTTAGCATTTACCACAGTGGCTGCTTTCTTATTGACAAATCCTTCCTAGCTGCAGAACTAGATCCTTCGCTTCATGAGACATATCTCTGATAGGGGCTGCATTTTTTAATGTGATTGCCAATATATTAAAAATAGCCAGATTTTTTAGGATTTTTTTTTCTTTTAATGTTTGAGTGTAGACACAGTAGCTCTGTGTACACGCTTCCATCCTGATCCATTCTTTGGTTTTGGAAGACTTTGACTTTTGTAAATGAGCAGAAGGTGTCCCCCCAGTGAACACTGGCTCAGTGCTGGTCTCTATGGCCTAGTTTTTGGATTTATGAGGATCCACTCTTTCTTGAGTAGCTAACAGGAAACAGAGCAATGGGAATCTCTGAAAAGCTATAGAAAAATTGTTATTTAAAAATAAATAAATGTACATGTGTGAACACTAGACTGGTAGGGTACATGGCTGTAACTGTGCCTCGAGCTAACCAGAGGCTCGAAAGGTTAGAGCCACCATAAAAGTTGTTATACAGAGCTGGTGGCATCCATGCAAGAATTTCACTGCCACTTGCTGTGAAAGGGGCATTTGAGTTCCAGTAGAGATTTGGGGTTTAACTTCTAGTTGTTATTAAAAACTAGAATGTAATGTTAAACTTCTTTTTTTCTCTTTTAATTGGGAGGGGGGAGGGGGGGAAGGAGGGGTTTCAGCAGCTCTTCTTATTGTGTCTGTTGATGTAATCTCCAGGGAGGTTACCAAGGTTAGATTTTTGAGCAAGACAGATCTGTAGATATGTCATTACACATTCAGAAAATGTGTGTGCTGAGCTCTTCTAAAGCTCAACATTTCTGAATGCTGAGAACTTCTGAAAATGTGCCCCACTAAATGAAATTACTGTATGTCATAAAAATAAAAAAAAATTAAAAAAAAAAAAAAAAAAAAAAAGTGGCGGTCCAGATAACTCAGAGGATAAAATGCTGTTCTGCATGGCATGGGAGTAAGGACAAGCATGGAGTGAGAGCTGTATATTGAAGGCAAGGAATGTGTCACGCTTACGGCTTCTCCACGAGTCAGATGTTACAACTGTGTAGACACAGCCGTTTTTTCCCTTGGCTTTTCCATGTGCCTTCAACTGGTACTCAGGGCAGTGGGTTCATCTTGCTGTGCCTATTTCTCAACCTAGCCTTTGCCTTTATCACCCACTGAAACTTTAATTGGTTATGGCCGCACGATGTGCGTGGGCTGCGTGTGGCACCGCAGCAGCTCGTGGGTGCAGTGCTGCTACATGCAGTGGTGTCAGCGTGGGGGTTTCCTTGCTTTGATTTCACTGAATTGGAAAACCTTCTTCAGCTCTGTGTGGGTTCTGCTTGTGTAAAGAGTGATTGTAATAGTCACCTTATCTCACAGCTGAAGGACTGCAGCAGAAAACTGTTAAGAGGGCTGGGTTATTTGCACCAAACATTTCCTGTCAGTTTGCAGTTCCTCAGTCTGAAAACTTAGCCAGTTTAAGTTCTGCTTGATCAGATTTACATCCAAGGTATTTTCTCTGTTGTTCAGAACAGATAATTTCCAGGGGAGAAATCATTCTAGCCTTTCCTTTGCCCTTCTCAGTTTTGAGGATGCTGATTTGTTAGCAACTCAAGATGATGGATGATCTCTCTACAGAGATGGTGGCGTAATTACCAGAACCTGAACGTGTTCATGCTGACAGACCATATAACATGGAGAAACTAAGACTGTAAAGCCAGGTCATGTGAAGAATTATTTTTAGGACATAGGAATACAAGGTTCTTTTTTAGAATTTTTCTACAGTGTCTATAAAGTGCTTTTATAGATAAATAACTATTATGACCTATCTCTAGGCCAGTGGAAAGTGGAGATGTGAGGGTTGGACTGTGACAGAGGTACAGAGAAGAATGGAAGAGACTGGATTGCTTCCATGCCTCTGTAGATTTCCTGTTCATTGCCATACTGGTTGGATCATGTTGCTTCCCACCTACTGCTTTTGTCCCTGGCATGCTTTGAGTTTGAACTGGTGGTGACTTGTCATGCCCAAGTGTCACTAGCATGTTTGTTTGAGGGGAGGGAAACCTGAAAAAGAATGAAGTGTTATCTCAAGCCTTTCTCAAATGTCAGTATTCATTCTTAAATAGCTTTGCTTTAACTTGCCTTAGTTGTTCTTTTGTTTAGTGAAGAGTACTTCAGTGTATTGAATTTCATGCTGTTTGATGTAGCAATACACATTAACACATGGTGTGGAGTAAATGTAAGTACACTGTGCTATTCTGTCTTCTATAAATAATAGTACCGGCTAGTTGCCGCCTTAATCTAAGTTCTTTCCAATTTATTTCATTTCAGTCACAGGGAACTCATAACATCCATGTTGTCTAGCCTGTATGGCAACCAAAGATCCCAGTTTGCCCATTAATCTGGCAGTGCTGGTAATGGTCTTCAATACCAAGTCAAGAAGGCTCCAGCATAAAACTTGCATGTGGCTTCTTTTTGTGCAGTACATGCTATTTAGATTCTAGAAAACTTTCTTTGTTAATACACTTGCTTTCAGTGTAATCTCATCTTGCATCCATTTGAATGGATACTGACTAATCTTTTCATTTGCTTAACCTGTTTACTAAACCCCGAGCTTCCCAGAGCAACAAGGATAACACATGAAGGTGACTCAGGTACAGTTTAAGAATACAGAGAGAGTAGCCTGGAATAAAGGGCTCAAGAATAGCAAGTAGGAGTTATTTAGAGCAATTTAAGATAATCTGTCTGCGTGTGGAAGCTGAGCAGAGAGCCCTCGCATGAGGGGGCAGTGATATTCAGCATGGGAGCAGTGAGTGAGCATTGCAAGAGGAGATCTAATACTCCTGTCCTCTGGTGGCCTTCTTTTTGAGGCAGATGACACTGAAAGACAAAATACCAACCACATGAAATTCCCTGAAAGCCTTTGTGTAGGTTTAGTCATCATAAAGCAGCAAGGGCATGCTCTCTTTCTTCATAGACAGTATTAGTTTTGGGGTTTTTTTTTAATGGATTTAGATTGCCACTCAAGATTTATGGTGTTCCAATAGTCATGTTAGTGTACAGACTGAACTTCAGAACCTGTATTTTGTATTTACAGATATCTTAAAATTGACTTTTGGGGATGAGAATGCTCTTCCCATATCCAGAAATAAATTACTTTGAGAAATGGAGATAAGCATCTATTTGACTCTTTTTTACCCAATGAGCTTAAGTAGTATATCTTTCTTCTGCAGAATATTTTTTTCCCAACAATTTTTTTGAGCTCTCTTTACTCAGAAACCTAGTTATGTGAACAAGGGAGACTGGGAAACTTTGGCATTTGTAAAAGATATGGTTATAGAATAATAGAAGCATAGGAGCTTATTATTAGTTATAATTGCTGTTCATTTTCCTAGTTTCAGAAAATCTACTATTGCTGCTTTTGTACATATGGATGGTTTTATAATGTGGGGTGAAGGCTCTGGCAATGTTTATGTGCTTTTGCATTTTTTGTTAGTATTCTAATTATCATCAGTTTCTCCAATCAGACCATGCCATTAACATTCCTCCTACTCATGCTTAATGGGAATCAGAGTTGAAGCTTGACACGAAACAACAGTATTGTTCTTTGTTCCTGGTTCTGTGTCTGCATGAAATCTCACACACATACACACATGTGTCCTTTTTAAATTTGCAACTAACAGAGTTAAAATTTTCTGGAAAAATGATAAGAAGGTGAGAGAAAGTCCTTAACAAAATGATGGGGACGCAGCCCACGCAACTGAATGTCTTGGTGCAGAGGACTTCTTTCTTTGAGCAGGCACATGCAGACAGTATCCACCACAAGTACTGCCAGCACTTGGATGGCTCATGTAAATGTTATATTTCTTTAAAAACCAGTAATACAGGACAGAAGAGCGAGGGTGTTTTCAGCTTCATTTAATTATCAATTGTTGTCTTCTTTCTTTGAATGACCTGCCTTCAGTAGCTCGATAGTACCTTTTGTGTCCCCTCAGAATGTTCTGTGCTGTGAGCTGTGCCCTTACAAACGATTTGAACTTGTGGAAGTGTCAGGGGCAACTTTCGGAAACATGTAGCTGCCAAGTTTCCTGTGATGTGATCTTAAAATAGACCAGACTGGGAAAAGAGGGGAGGACTGTCACCAAGTGTGCTCCGCATGTCAGGACTGTTTTTACTTGATCTATATTGGCTGGTGAAGTCCTTTGTGAGCAGAAGAAAGAACCTCACCCCCACCCATTTCCTCTTTTCAGGCTATTTTGGGCTTCCTGTGAAGTTCTCAGTGTACTTTCTCAGCCAGAGCAGCATTGTGAGCTCCTTCTGGTAAATCACATTTTCGGGTTGGGGTGGGGGTTGGGATGATTATAAGGAGAAGAGAGGAATTTGTCTTGAAACAGGTTGGGGGTTTTTTTCCCCCTTCATGTGTTCAACAAAATACTCATTATCCCACTGAATGCGTGGAAGTTTCCAATATAATTTTTTTTTTTACCAGGTCTACCTAGGTAGATTTCACTCCTGCTAGCAGGTGGTACGGACATTTTCTCTTTTCTCTTTTAAGGAGTCATTAAATTTAACAAAGAGCTAGTGCCAGGAAGAGGCAGCAGGATCATAAGGAATTTGTGGAATATTCAAGCTGAATGTTCTTATTAGTTCATGGTTGAAAAATGCCGCTGCATAAACACACATCACTGATCTATTTCTGTAGTGAAGCAATAGCCTAGGTTTTTTTTTTTGGTTGGTTGGTTGGTTGGTTGGTTGGTTTTTTTGGTTTTTTGCTGAATTTTCCACCAAAATAACTCAGTTGTTTTCACTCAGCTTGTAGTTGATTCCAGCCATTATGGGAGAAACCAAAATTGGAGTCCAATTTCCATGTGGATGTAAAGAGTTCTCCTCTCCTTAGCCCATTATTCCCAGAAAAACAAAGAGAAGCAGAAAAAAAGATTCTGAAAGAAGATATGGAGTAACACGCTCTCAGATTTCTCTGCATAAAAAAATCCGGATGACATGAAACATACACATATAACAGGAGACAAACAAAATGTGGGAATCGGATTAAAGAGTTTTATCATGTGTTTGGTTGGGGCTTTTGGGTGGTTTTTACAGAAGTGCAGTTCCTCAAGTCCTCAAGACTGTTACTACTTGAACATACTAAAGGCTGAGCAGTTTAGTGGAGGAAGGATTTGCATGCACTGCAAAATTTTCTGTGTGGTTTTAAATACTGGCCTAATCCTAGGGAGTGTTTGGTTGAAAGGCTACACTTGATTAAATGTAAGCATTTCTCAGAGAACACACACAAAAAAGTCTTCTGTGGGAAGGAAGAAATGACTGATTTAATTTTTTTGTCCTGATCTCATTTAAAATTCAGGAACAAACCAGAAAAATATTATTTGAATCTTCCTGGACAAAAAGCCCACCCAAAACTGTACCTCACATTCAGTATCTGAAAATTCTTTGAAGTTTTTCTTTGGAAAATTCCTTCATGTGCAGTCACAGTGAGGTCAGTTGACGACAGTTCCTGACATCTCAGCATGGATGGATGTGTTACTTTTTTGTGTTGTAAACACAAGCAGTATTCTGAGTCTGGGCACATTTCAAACAGGTGCTTTTTGCAACCATTTTAAAAGGGAATGGGTATTTTCCAGAAGAATCAAATATCTTTGATTTGCCCCCAAATTATAGTTCACCATTAAGAAATCGTCCAGTGCATTAAATGTCTTTTATGCTTAAATTAGACCTGAAGTCATTGGAGGAGAGTTAAGAAGGAAAGGCCTTGGTAATTTTTAATTTCTATATGATTTATTCTTGAGTTTATTTGCTCTGAATTAAAATCCCAAGTAAAAGTCTGTGTGTTAGTGTTAATCCATGAGAATGTTTTGCAGGTGTAGAAACTTGGAGTCAGTCCTGAAAGCACCATGTTCTCCTGGTACTTTTATCTTGTCCCATCTTTTCCCCTGTCTGCAACATCTTATTATTTGCATGGCAGTGGCAGTTCCTTGAACTCACTTGCTGTTTTTTCCATCACCTGATGGGCTGGAGCAGCATACATTGCTATTATTTTTCTCAGAAATGTGTCCTTGAATCTCACTCACTTGTCTGTACACCATAGTCAAAGTAGGTCTTCTTCAGGCATCTCTACTTCTTACATCAAGGTCCAGGATAACAACTACCTAACTTTTCCCTTAAAATAAGGAAAACTACAGCAAAACCCCCGGAGATTTGGTGGGGTGGGCAAACAGTCCAGCTTAGTTTTTCAAACCTGACTTTCCCAACAAAGCTTCATAGCTTTTCCTATTTGCCTGGCAGGACTAGATCTGGAATGAAATGTATTATATTTAAGTTGTCTCAAAGCTTACTGCACTGTTGTTATGAGTGTTTTTTATTAGTTTGTTTAATTCCTTGCTGCTGAAAATCTTTTCTGCAACCTCCTGCTTCTCACTTCTGGCATCAAAAAATTTATATCAATGGCATTTTTATTTTGCTATAATGATATATTTTGTTAAGAGGCCGTTTCAGAAATCTTCATGGGTGTGTTTTGGGGACCACAGGCTCAGATTCTGGTAAAAACAAAAATCATATGAAATAGCTCCTTGTGATTTTTTCTCAGAATGCAGCTTGTTTTATGACGGTGGGCCATGGAGCAGGATGGCTGTCAGGGCTGGGCACAGAGGAAGACACAGTGGGCTTCTTTTCAGGGGTGGGGGAAGCATTTCTGCCCTGGTGAGCCCGGCACAGCCAGCCAGCCCCTCTTGTGCTGCTGTAAGCATACAGAGTGTAGAGGGCCATAAATTCTGGGAGCGTGGAAGTCCCAGTCAGTGCCAGTCTGTGAGCAGGAACTTCACTCAGGCAGGCGTGGTTCCAGGTGGCAGGGGCAGGACAGGGCTGTGTGTGTCCAGCCCCGGCAGGCTGCTGCTCGAGATTGTGAGCACTGCACAATAGCCCTCGCTTGTAGCAGCTGGGTTGTGACACTGGCATGAGAGACTTTGTGCAGCTGGGCCATGCCAGTGCCAGATACCAGTCCCATGGTACAGCCTGACCCAGCTGCACTGAAAGTCTCATTCTTCTCTCTGTATTTTTTTTTTTAAGATCAACAATGCAAAGTGGGGGTTACAGCTAATGTGTTCTTGCACCCACATGCATAAAATACATAGACATTGGGCAAATACAATTCACTTCTTTCTTTCCTTAAGCATTGTAAGAGTTTCTTAGACATCTGCAGTGGTCCAAGCTGCATTTCTTCCTCTCCTACAGGCATGAAGTGTGGTTTGAATAAAAACAACCCTGCTTGTATGTGTAGAAATACATACAAAAATAAAATATATCCTTGATCGCTTTTTCGGTTCTGCTTAGGGAAGAGCAGTTTTGAGTATTCAAATAATGCAAGCCGAACATTTTTCTAATGAGCATCATTTTATTTGAGTTGGAAATAGTGAAATAATGCACATTTCACAGGTGAGCAACTAGACCCCAATTACACAGTGATTTGTAGATTGTCCAGTTGTGAAGGGGCGGCAGTCAGCTTTTCTTACCCAATCTAGAGTGTCTCACAGGTATATATTTACAATTCCTACACCAGCTTCATAAGCATAAAATAAGATCCAAGTCTCTTAGTTGCCTTGAGGGCTTTCTAGACTGGGAATGGACTTTGTTTCCCAAGTATGTCTCTAATCCAATAAAGCAGTTTAAAGCATTACTATAAAAGAGTATATATATAAAAATATAATTAATTATTGTTGGATAATGCTGACAAACAGGTGAAGAAATATTTTTTTACTATTCAGTGATGACAGTCTGAATCAGGATTTAGCTCAGAGCAAATTGCCATTCTAAAGCATTCAAAAATAATTTGCCAAGACAAAAAAAAAAGAGAGAATTGCTTAAAATAGCGATGTTAAGAAAAATCAACAAATTACATTTGACCAAGAGAAACTTCCAGTTCTTTTTGTTTGTTTACTGGCTTTTTATTTTCTCTTGGGAAACTCTGCAGCCAGATTTTCAGGCTATTCTCTGCTTATGGGAACACAGAAGGTTCAGTTTTTAAAAGAAATCCAAGTTTCTCAAGAAGAAACATGACTGCAGGGACTGGGACTTCTAAAAGAGTGAGCAAATGCTGCAGCATGCGAGATGGTTTTGTGACTTTCTACTTTCCCACAGACCAGGAGAGCGATGGTCCTTGACAAATAAAGATGATGGTGTGTGGCTCCCACCAAAATCTGCTTGCACATGGCCTCGTGTTGGCAGTCCCAGGTGTGAAATGCTGGATGTTATCAGCAGGGCCGAGAGCTTTGAGGGGCATCACCTACCAATGAAAAGAAGGCAAAAGAGGCCCTGGGTTTTTTTGGCCCTGTTTTTTAAGCAGCAGAGCATGGAGGATGTGAGAAACAAAGGGTGGAGCTGGAGTTACTTGCATGAGTAACATCTGCAGGACTGGGCCTGATCCTCTTCCCACTGGAAGCAACAGGCGTTTTGCCAGCCCCAGCACTGGGACCAGGATCTGTGCCAGCCAAGAAGAGGGAAACTGATCAGGCATTTTCTATGGCCTGCTCAAGGAGGAAGAAATAAAAAAAACACCCCAAAACCAAAAACAACAACAACAACAAAACCCAAAACACAACAACAAAAAAAGAAGGAATGGCACAAAGAGGTGAAAATAATGATACCAGTAAAACATACTCTGGCTAGTACCCATAGGGACATGTTTTGTAAGCAATGCCTTTAGTCCTGCTAGTCTTCCTTCAGACATGTGGGAAGCTTTGTGCTTAGTTGGAGAAGTCAGTCCCTGGGTTTGAAGGTGTGGGACACGAAGAACTGGAACAGGAGATAGATGGCCACTGGCACTTCTGTGGTGGGGTTGCCATGAGGGCAGGGAGCAGGTTTTTCTCAACTTGGGAATGTTGCATTGCAGCTTTAAAAAAATCGGAAATACCATCCTCATGACCTGGATCGTTTCCCTTAGCTTTTCTTCTTTTTTATTATAGTTAATCTTATTTCTAAATACCAATTTTCTTTCCCCTAGGAACTTTAATAGGTAATGGCATCTTTACCTCTTTCTCTAGCCCAGTTAAGTTTTGAGGTGGTTTTTCATTTCTGTAGAGAGTTTTTTGGGTTGTGTGTTTTAAGTATGGTAAATTAGAGTAGAAATAGGTCAACCGATTAGTAACTGCTGGTTTGCCTTTAAAAGCAAATCACTTAAAAAAATATTCTTCATATTTCTCTGTGTATGTGCCAGATATGTGTAATTTTAGCCTAAGTGGCAATGGATCATCCGGGGCAAGGGAAAACAAATCCTCTGGAACCAGAACAGAGCAGAGTAAGTAAAATAATGAAAGCATATGTAATTATTTCCTAAAAAAATGTAGTACTCCAGTGAGGTTTCAGGAATCCCACGTGTAGGAGGAAGCTGCAGCTTTGAACCTAGTGTGTTTGGAGAGTCGCTTACCTTGGTAGCACAAACATAACTCGTTGACTGATCTGAGAACTTTTGTGTTTAAATTAAATAAAGAGAAAATTTTCCTATTTACTGTTTTGTCCCTGGAAGCTTGTGGGCTCTAAGCAGAGCTGTTGCAGTACTGGTGCACTTGAAAACATGAATTCATATTACCTGGAGAGTTTTTAAGGTGTCACATCAGCTTGTAGTCGTAATACCCACACTGTGTGTTTATCAGTGACTTGTTTGCTATACTTCTAAAAATTAATTGCTTGGCATGTATTTTCGAACTGGTTGGGAAGCTGCTTTAAACTTGTTTTACTCTGAAGTTCTCTCTTAGTTAATGACTGCAGCTTAGTTTGCACTAGAAAATGGCACATCAGCAAGGGTTGTGCGTAAATCACTCTCCCAGCACATTCAACAGAACGTGGAAGATAAATGAAATTATTTTTTAAAAAAATTTCTGCTGGTGTAGCTTGTTTCACCAAGAGCCAGGTCTAAAGTGTACTGTCTGAGGGCTTCTTTGCACATGTAGTCTGTATAAGGGTAAGAGACAGTCACCCACATAACTTCATGAACTCTGTCAAAGTGCTCTCATGCTAGAGGTATTTTCAGTGACCAAGATGTTCTGTTTTCAGAAACCCTTGCCAGCCTTACTTAGACCCAAACAATACCAATTTAATGCCTTTTTAGAAGTGGATTCATTTAAGTTAGTGGAGTTCCCTTCTTATCCTGATGAGTTACAGGGTATTTTTTAAGTCGATCTGATCAGCAGAATATAAATTGCAACCTGATCTGGACTCCAGTGCTGACCTGGCTTTGGGCAGAGCATCGTATGAGGCACCTCCCAGGACCGCTCCAGCCTGAAGGATTCCGTGGCTCTGGGCGGGGCTGTGCCAGTTCATGGGCAGTGAATGCTGCAGTGTGCGCTGAATCCATCAGAATGACTTGTGTAGCTTTCATAGGTGCTGGCAAGGTGAGCCAAGGAAATGGCCTGAATGGGTGAAAAAAGTTATTTTGTATCACAGTTATCTAAGCGCCTGGATTTCTCTTCTAGCTCATGTTGTGATCACTGGGGTTCATCTGCATTTTGCCATCCCTGGCAGGTTTCCAAGGTGGAGGTCTACCAGCTGAAGCACTGTTAAACTCTTAGAGGTTGTTATGGTTCCTGTTGTTTTTCTGATGCTGTATCTTGGACACGCAGCAGTGCATGCCATGCAGAACAGTTGTGGTCCATCTACCGTCCCTCCCTTGCACTCAGTAACCTCAATGAGCTAGCAGCATGAAGGAAAACGATACAAAACTTCCCAATTCCTCTTTCAGTGTTCAGATTGTTTTTATTTTTTTATTTTTGGGTGATATTTTTCCTTCTCTGTGGCACAGAGGTGGTAGTCCACATGGATTTGCTGAGAGTGCTCATTGGGCATAACAGAAGAGATCTCTCATCTCCTACTTCTTTGTCGCTGTGCTGGCACAACTTCTGCTCCCAATAGTGTGGTGCCTCTCCAATTTCCTGCCTCTACATGCCAGATTATGGGAGTTAGACAGTCAGCAGTGCTGCTCTGGGGCCAGAGCCAAAGAACAGGAGCAAAAGATGTGAGCAAAATGCTTTCCTTGGGAGAAGCTCCGCACTAGGGGTCTTAGGTTATTGACTTGGAATGACTGACCTAAGTCCTTCTAGCAGTTTGAAGGTGGGGCTTGTAACTGGAAGCCCTCCTGCCCCTCGTTTTTTATACTATCCTGTTCCAACGTTGCCATTTGAGTGCTTGAATTCTGTGGAGTCTGCAAGGCTGTGAAGAAAATCCTGAAACTCCTGTCTTGCTGTCCCGGTGATCCACTGTTCACTCAGTTTTCACATTTTGTTTGCCCAACTCATTCTGAGACTAAAACCAACATAAAGACCCAGAATGTTCCAAGTCAATGCTCAGATCCTGTAGGAAAAAGTTAAGCAATCTAAATGGTAATAGGAATGAGGGCTTATTTTGGGACTTTAATGACACTCAGTAGTAATTTGGAGACTAAATAATCTGAGATTGCTAGCACTGAACTAGCAGTAGCCATGCAAGTTTCTCTGCAGAACTGTAGTTCAGGTAAGCTGGACCCTTATGTAAGCAGGAATAATAAACCATGGAATAGGGTTTGCTCAAGGTGCCCCACATTGGCAAAATTTCATTTTTTATTAATGGAACTGATGAATTTTGTGAACCAGTGCAACTGAGAGACAGCACTTGTTGCGCTGTCCACAGTTTTTGAAACTCCCTTTACAAGATCACCAGTCACTGCAGAGAATTGCCTTCCAGCTAGCATGGTACAGGCAAGCTTTATTTTCATTACTGAGGATTTTTTCTAGATCCTGCCTGCTCCTCACAGGTCTCCCTTAATTGCTGACATTCCTGCTTGCCTTTTATTTGATGACTGCCAGACTGTCACCAGATCCCTAATCTCAAATCCATCAAAGGAGTAGCAAAACCCAGCTCGCTTACAAAGACTGTTCCATCCTTTCTTTTGTGACCTGACTTAAACCGGGGTTTCAGTATGGGAGACTGGTTAGCAAATTTTTTAATGCCATAGGAATGCTTGTCTGAGAATAGGTTCATATTTATGCTCTTATGATCCAAAACAGACAGAAACCTGGATATATATGTGTCTGGTTGTGAGAGGACACTGTAGGGCTTTCGGTTCATTTGGGTTTCAGTGGTGTGGCTGGTTTTGTTTTACTTTGAGATGTCACTTGAAAAGAGATTTGTCCTAATTTAACAGTAATCCATGATCTAGAGACAAACTATGTTTGATGATGCCCTAGAGTTTAGAGAATTATTAGGGTTTTTATTTTTGGCGGGTCTTTCATGTTATAGGATCTGTGCTTTGGGGTTGCACTCTTTGCAAAACTGAGAATAGAGCTCTACAGAGCTTAAGATAAATCAATCTTTTTTCTTTTGCTTCCCATGGTGAATTTGCTCCTGTGGTGGTTGCATAAGGCAACCCAGCTGAGCAAAGCCGCAATAAAAGAGAAGCAGCTTGCTACTCGCTTTCTGTCAAGTTGCCACACTCCTTCTGTACATGCTGCTCTACACCAGTTGCAGATTACCACAGCAAATAGCTTCCAAAACTCCAGCAGTCTTTTCTCCCATGTGCCTTTGCTTGTTAGCATGGCTGAAAGGCTTTTGTGCTACTGCAGCACAGCTTGTTGGCTGATATGGCACGATAGAAACCAGTTCATTATCAGTGTCCTTTTTTATACTTTAATTACCCTGGCTGGTCATACATTTCTGCTCGTGGAAAAGGAGTGAATTCTGTATCTGGAAATGTGATCCATCATGAGCTTCAAGTTGGGCAGCCTCACTTGAGGTATTTCCACTGAGGCACGGGTTCAGGACTTGGAAGTCTTTGGGAGGAATCTGGAAATTCTTTGCTGGAGGAGCATGCAGAAATCCAAGGCAGCAATACTTTTCCAGGGTACTGGATACAAGTAGCCCATCAGAAAAAAGGAACTTTCCACCAGTTGTCATTTACCTTATGTTCAGAAATCAAAACTGTACTTTAACAGGTTGTAAATGGGCAGGGTTTAGGCAATTTGAATCGGGGTGTGCAGGGCTCACCACATCAGTGGCACAATGCCTCTTCCAAGTAGAACTGGCTCACAGCTGCCCTGCTCCTCCATTGTACGGTGCAGGTTTCCTACTGTCCCACAGTGAAGGTAGGAGGGAGGAGAGCATGACAGCTCTGCCTTGCAAAGAGCTGCTTTTTTCTGTTTCTACGTTGTTTGCTCCATCTGAGTTAGTGAGATGCCTGTCTTATAGTAGCTGGGTACAGCCTGAGCCTCCTCTGGCATGTTCTAGCTACCTTCCTACATACTTGCTTTCATCCAAGTTGTACAGTATGAGGAAAGACGGCATTGTCATCCTGACTTACCAAATCTTGTATTAGTCATGTCTTTGGGAGATGGTGGCAGTTCTTCACCTCCCACGCATAGCCTAGATATAGTCTTTTACCAGGCTTGATATGGATTTAAAAAAAAAAAATCCTAATTCTTTGGCTCTTTTAACTGTAAATGGCTGTAATTCATAAATTTTACCATTTTGTTTTTCTGATGAGAACTGTAGCTTGTGCTAAGAACAGTATTTTTGCTTCCCTGCCCCCTCTTACTGTTGCGGTAGGGTGAATTGCATCATTTCTAATAAGATTAGAGCTATTTGCATTTTAAGGTGTTCAGGGTATTAGCTGGCAGTGTGTCAGTTTAGTCTGTCTGAGCTGGCTTTGGTCACCTCCCATAAAGGTTAGAGAGTTCAGAAATATTGTGCCTGGTTGAACTGAGAGTCTAGACATGTCTGGAGAGATCCTTAGTTTTAAGGGTTTGTCTAAGTTTTGTTTCAATAGGGGTGTGAAAGCTACCAAAAAATGACAAGCTAACACAAAGGTTTGAAAGTCATTTGAGTACTGTGTGGGCGAGAAATGCCTGTATCTGTACTCTTAGTCAAGGAACAGTAAAGGGCACACACTGAAAAAATAAAGAGTACTGTCAAGCAAATAAAAGGCCTTTTATTTGTGTGTAGAGATGGAGTCCAGGGTTGTTTGTGGTTTTAACTGTAGAAACTTAGGTGTGCCACTCAGATCTCTGCGTGCCAGGCTGTAGTTCTTTGCATTCACCTGATCCATGCAACCTTCTCTGGAGGTGAGCCGGGCAACAACCTTCCTGGTGCTTCAGGAGTGAAAGAAAAGAACAATAAATATCAAAGTATTATTCCTGCAGGACTGCACACTTTGCCACTCCTGGAGGCCCAGCTGCTGGTTGTGGCCCTGTGCTCCATGCAGCTGTGACCATACCTCTGTCCAGCTCAGGGACCTTCCCTCTGTGCCACCTTTCAGTTCAGGAGAGCTTTCCCTGAAGAGCCCCAGTTCTTGAAAAGGCCCCTATCATTTTCTCCTGCTATTCCAGTGAACCTCTTCCCCCACTGAGCATTGAAAAACATATTGTCCAAGAACATGGTTTCCACTGGAAAATCTCAAAACAAGGAGCAGTATTGTCCTATACCAAAAGCTGTCCTGAATCATAAAACATTTAATGGATCTTAACAGATGTTGGACAGTGCCTGACCCCTGACAGATGCCACTGTGTGTTGCGTTCTGTCTGGAGGAGTCGCTGTATGCTGGGGCCATCATACCTTTTGCTGGTACTTTGTAGCTGTGGTGGAAGTAGGAATGCCAAGGATAGGCCATGGAGACTGCTTGTGTGGTTGCTGACAGGTACACAACACACTGGAGTTACACACTGGGGGTTTTTTGCCTCAAAGCTTGCAGTTTCTCAACTAGCAGATGAAGTAACCTGGGAAAAGGACAAAGGAATGGCAACATAAGTGGAATAGGCCTGTTAAAGTTTCCTAGAGAGGACTTAATGCAGAGCAGAAGCTATTTGCTTCTGCAAGTTTCTACAGGCAAGTTATGTTCTTGACCACTCTTCAGTTCTCATGATAGCTGGAGTATTTTAAAACCCTGATTCCTGGAACTGCATAATAAGAATGTCAAGTCTCATTTAAAAAAATACAGTAAAACATGTTTCTAGCCTTCCTGACTGCAGCCCAAATCTTTTGGATATAGCCTGAGTACTTTCAAATGTTTCTAAACAACAGAAAACAATGGCAATATATTTTTTTAGTATTGGGATTAACATCAAGTGAGCAATACTAGAACTACCAAACCTTCATCATCAGTAGTGCTAAAGGCTCTTGAAGGATATAACCACCTCAGCAGTTATGTTTAATGTGAAGTGTGGAGAAGAGAGCAGCCAGTTCATTTCCCTAGTTATTTAGGCACCATTGGTGATATATTTGTGGGTTTGTATATTTAATATAGGCTTTGATGTTTTCCCTTATGCATCTTTTTATTATATAAATAATCTCCTTGTTTCTTGGTGTTTGCTGTTGGTGTGTGCAAATACATTCATCTTTTGTTTCCCCCCTTCCCTAGTGACCTGTTACTTTAGTTATGTGATATACAGAAAGGAAATAATTAGTCTAACTTTGATCTGCCCTTGAAATTGCGCTGTGCTTTTAAACCACTGCAGAAGAAGAAGAACAGTAAGTTTGTTTCTGCTCTCCTCAGCAACAAAGCACAGAGTAAACCTAAGCACTGTAAATTAGTGTATCATGATAGCCTAAAGAGCCACTTTTTAATAAATGAGCTGTAGATGGAAGCTTTTCTTTCCAGCATGGAGATGCTGCAGATAGGGCGGTGGTGTGCAAGGAGCTCCTGAACCATGAAATCAGAGGAGAGACCATTGGATCATCACTTCTGAGCACCTGTGTGGGTGCCTGTTTCATCTCACCCCCTTACTTTCACCTTAATTTATTTTTCCACTTTTTAATATTGAAGCTTATTTTGTTGGTGATTCTTTTCTCTTTTTTTTCCCTTTCTTTTTTCATCTTTCTATTCTGCTTGGTATTGCATGAGCAAATTATTAAAGCTTCCCTGCTCCAAGGAGCTCTGGGAAGAAAAAAAATCTGCCAGAAGTTATTTGAAATGGGCTGTAAAATTTGCAAACTGTTGCAGGAAAAGTAGGTATAGTTTTCTGTTTCTGATCCCCATAACCTATAAACAAAGCAAAATTTGGGTGATTGAACAGAAATGCAACAGCTTTAGGATTTTTTTTTCCATTTGCTGGTAATGAAGGCAAGACTTGGGTCCAGCCTGTGGGCACAGAATTTGAACTGTGTGTCCATCTAATTAATTTACTTATAGTTGATCTTTTTGGGTTTTTTAAACCTTCACTTATTTCCTAGTGTGTGTTGTTTTTTCAGACACCAATACTATTATAAGTTAGGTAATAGGACACTAAGAAACAGCTTTATTTCAGGTAGTATCCGGACTGGTTTTTTACAGTTTCTTTTACTGCTCAGAAAAACAGAGAATAGAAAGAATTTGGAATACAGAAATACAATGCCAATTTTTCCTTCTAATCCCCTTAGTCTGCTTGTGCATTTACTGCATGTGGCTTTGTCGGGGATTGTCCCAGTGCAACAGAAAACTGTCTTGGTGATTCAGTAAAAGGCCCCCTACACTGATCCATGGGAAAGACTATTTGCTGTCAAAGTCCTAAAAAGGCTTTCCTTGGAGTGTTTTTTTTCTTCACTTTTTGGGGTTTTTTTTTAGTTTTTTTTTTGGCTAGACAGCTGTTGAGCTAAGAATACCCAGAATTTTTTGCAGTGGATGTGAACATTTTACACCTTAATCTCACCTCCTTTTTCATAAGCAAGTCATCTTCTTTGTCATAGTTCCAGACCTCAGAATCCTAGGGCTGTCTTTTTTTAATTGTGCAGTGCTCAGGCCACTGAAGTTGTGATCCTTGACTGAAGGATCTCTGTGTTCCAGTAATACAAATGAATGGTGAAAATGTGCTAGTTTTACCAAGATGTTGTTTAACTGGCATGGGTTAAATGTGAAACCAAAGTCTTTGTAGTGAGTCATAATTAAAGATTCCACTCTATAGTTTGTACTATTTTTATTTGATTATGTATTATTCCTGTGTGATATTTTCCCATCCAGTGCAAGTACTTTTGTTCCTTTTATCTCTTAACTGTTTTTCTGCCCTAAGCCATTGTGTGTTGCTCCTTTAAGATGACGTCTCCTGTGATGTACCCCAGAGCTAGATGTAGTAGTATATAAAAGTGTCTTAACACACTTCACACTATCACAGTGCTAAATTATTTAAGTTTTTCAAAAGGCATTTAGGCTTTTGCTGAAAGAGGATTCAAATGTGTACAGCAGTGGTGGTTATTACTCAATATATGTTTGTCCAGAAATGCATATGAAAAGTAGAGATGTTAAATTTAGTTTCACTGAGTCTCCCTGGCTGGAAACTGAATGTAAATCTGAGTATGTATCTCTCTCTTGTGTTTTGCCTCTAGCAGCTTTTAGAATCACAAATGCACATTTTTAATGACTAAATGTAACATTAACAGAGACCCATTCTGCCCCAGTTGTTTCAGCCGAGAATGGACTTGCTAGAGACTGCTTTTAAGTAGCCACATCTATGTAATCAAGGTTTCCCCCTTCCCCCTGGAAAAAAAAAAACAGAGAAAATAAGATTATTCATTTCTGTGAAAGCTTCAGAGTGGCAGGGATGTGAAGTAAGAGCTCATGGTGTATGGCTGCACCATAGACACTTTCCTTCAGAAGCTGTATTTTTGTTCAGCCCTACCAGAAGTGGGCAGGAGGTTGTGCAGTGCCCCTGGGGCTGGGACACAGTGCTGGTGTCAGGCTGGGTAACCTGCTGCATTCTCTAGGAATGGGTGGAAAACACTGCCAGGGGTGGAAAACACTGCCAGAGGTGGAATGCTGTAAAAGATACAGAAGTACCTTTAGGTTATATTTTTCTTCCAGCTTTTAAATAAATCCCTGCACCATTTTAGGGGATTAGGAGTGAAACAAAATATTTTGGAAAGCCACCTTAGCCTTTTACTCTGTTTTGCATTTCTAGACTCCTTGAAAAGAGAGCACTGCTTTGCTGGATGTTGGGAGTGTGAGTGCAGGCTTGGAAGCATTGCTGCTGTGTACCTGCTCCTTGCAGCTGGCATTTGGAGCTGGCCCTAGATGGAGGGATCAGTCCTGGGCTGAGGCACCTGGGGAATGAGCAGCTTTTCCATGTGGGGATGGTGGTCCAGCATCACTTTGTGCTGCAGCAGGGAGCTTGTGGCTGGCTTAGAGCAGGAGGATACTTTGTGTTATCCTGCCTGTACCTCCTGGCAATTTCTGCAGAACTAGCCTATGACATCTTGGTCCTGTGTGAGGAATGGGTGAATCTGAATCCTGTTGGACAGGGGTTTGAGGGAGTATATGAAGGGAAATGGAGCTTGGCCATGTGGCATCAGCTCCTGGTACCTTCCCATTCCTTTCCCATTAACATGAAACTGGGATTCATTCACCTTAAATGAAGTACTTAATGTACATGATTAAAAAAAAAGAAAAAGTACACTGCAAGGGTCACATGAAAAAAGGCAGAGAAACTCTGGACTGACCCGAGGACAAGGGCGGTTCAGAAAGCCTTGCAGCCAGCTGGTGATGAAATAAAGCATGAGGGATCGTCCCTTCTTTATCCCAGCTGAGCCGGCAGGCTGGAATGTTTTTCCTGGATGGCTGTCCTGCCAGCTTGCTGAAAGAAAGGTTTCCAGGGGGTCAGGGCTTTCAAACTGCTGTACCTTCTGACTGGGCTGGTGTGGGGAAGGAAAGAGACCTGGGGCAAGAGGCAGCACTACAGCTTTTAAGGGTATGACCTTAAAGGAAGAGGAGTTGGAAAAGCCAAAGATAAAGACAGCCCAGAACATCCTTAGGGCTGCCAAGCCTAAAATTAGACGCAGGCTAGGCTTTGTTTTCCTTGCAGGCTCACATGCCACATGCGTCTTCCCCCAGTTGGCCTACTCCGTGAGGACGCCGAGTGCTGACGCCAAGGAGCACTTGACTCCCTGGGAATAGGTTTCTTGTGACTTTGTGTAGTCCCCATCATCCCACAGTGGGAGCAGGTGGGCGACACGGCAGAGCTGCTGTCACGTGCGGGCACACGTGGTGACAGCAACTATCCTGGGACTGCTGCTGTCGACAGCCAAAGCGTTGCTGACTCCAGGGAGGGTCAAAATTATTATTGGTGACCACACGAGGTATTAAGTGCAGTGTTGACGTTAGGAGTCCATGCAGAGAACACAGCTCACCTAAGTGTCACTGAGATGGTGGTTTAAAGAGTGGGCAGTGGATTGGGAACAGGCAGCAAAGAGATGCTGGATACCACATCCCACACATCTGTTATAACCCTTCCCTTAAAGGCTGTCACATACATTTTGGCAGGGCACCTCTGAACAGTTATGCCCAAAAGCTCTACTTTTGCCAGATGGAAAAAAACCCCACAAAATTGTTTGGGCAGAGCTTGGACATTCAGGATGAGCCAGAACAACGTGTAAAGCTTACATTTGGGACTGTACTAAATATGGCTGGATTGTCATGTCAGTGCATTAAAAGGAAGCAGTGTGACCATACAGTCACTACTGTTTGAGATGGTGTATCTCTTAAGAAGACATGCTGTTAAACCAGACTTACTCTGTGAGCTCTAAAACAGGCTATCTTAATTTTATTCGGAATTCACTTAGCACTGTTGTGTTCACATTATGCAGCAGAAAAGCCTGTTAAGATATGTGCTTGCCAGGGAGTCCTGCGACTGAGCAAGAGCCTTTCTGATCTCTTTGCCAGGTTGTTACCAACTCTGCATGCAATTTGGGCAGTTTTGGAGTGTACAAGTATAGGTAAATCAGACTGCAGCAGTACTTTTGGCAACTCTGCTAGCTGCCATACAAGGGACTGATCAGCCCAGGACATTTCAAGAATGCAGAGTTTCATTTTTTAGTTTGCTTCTCCCTGCCTGTCCTTCTGTTTTGTCCAGCTGCTTAGGAAAAGCAGCGGTTTTCCAGCTGCCTTCTTTAATCCCCTTTGACTGAGCTGGAATTCTAGCCAAGCAGTACCTACATTACAAGAGGGGGAGAGGCCCTGAGTATAATGCTGCACTAAGGGTTTTACACTTGTCTCCTTTCTTGCTGCGTAGCCAGGATAAGTCCTAGCCATTTCTCCAAATCCCTGTGAGTTTTTCTTCAAAATGAAGTGATTAACTCCTGCTGTAAACTTCCCCTTGTCTAGGGCATCCAGGCCTTGCGCTGAGCTTGACAGCATTCAAGATCTCCTGCCCACATAGACTATTAGGTTCTGCTTATCCTTCGTTTCCACTGCCTGGTGAAATATTAGATAACGGGGAAAGAGCTTATCTTACATGTGTCTGAACTGACAAATATGGCAGCCTTTCAGTAAAAAGGCTAATGCAGACGAGGCCTTTTTCCTGGCTGGAATAAGAATGAGGCCAGCGCTTGTCTTCTGCCGCTGACAACGGTCAGATGCATGCGGCATGATTTCCATAGCATCCAGACAGTCGGAGCACCTAATATCTACCTGTCTAGTCAATACATCAGCTTTGCTAGAGCGGGGAGTTGAAGTTTGTCATTGAGGCGGGTTTCTAATGCAGCACGAATGGATCTTTCAGCTGTACTCCAGGGTAAACATTGTAAGCCGTGCAAATTTATTTACCGGCACTGACAAATAACTGTGTCAGTCACTTTTGTTTTCTCCCCGAAATAAGATATGCTTTATAAATGTCCTTATGGATTTAATTTTTGCAGCTTTGTGCATGGGGGAGGGGAAGGGGGGGACTTCTTGCTGTTTGAGCAGATTAATATTAGTGTTTGTTTCCCTGTGTGTTTCTGCATATGAAAAATTGGATTGTGTTTGGAATCAATAATCTTAAAGGTCTTTTCCAGCCTAAATGATTCTATGATACAAATAACCTTCAGATGGACCCATTTCAGGATTTAACAGTTTGATGGTAACAGCTGGGAAACACTGTCCTGATAACAATGTTGGGGGGAGTTTGGCTTAACAGCACAGCTGAGAAACTTTGCTTTGCTGCGCCAGGGCTACCTAGAAGGGCAAGAGGAGCAGGAAGGAAGAGGCTGGTTTGCACACAGGGTGCTGAGCAAGGCCTGCTACTCATTTCAGAAGTTTCTTGGCTCATCTGAGGCATAGGGCTGTGCTTGAAATTTAACACTTCCATTTTGAGAAAGAATACTCACTGTTATAATGTGGCATATTTCTGCACTACATTCATACAGATATTTTGGGAAATTGTTTTCCCAGCTGTAAATTCTAAACCATACATTCGCTGTTGAATGCTAAGCTACCAGCTAAACCCCAAAGTGTCTGACAGCCCAAAAAGCTGGGGATCTAGTGGGAGAAGCTGGTGTCCTTTTTAGAAGAGAGGGAATAGAAGTTTATGGGTGGCTTTCTGCAGTATGGTGAAACACAAGTGTGCTCTGCATGGAGGAACTGGAAAGAGTTGTTAGTTGGGCAAGCCAGACACACCTAGACAGCATCCTGAGCTGCTGCCAATCCACACGGGGGGTTTGGATCTCTTCCAGGCTTTGTTCCTGAAAATAAATTGTTCAAGATGGGAAACCCTGAAGATTGCATTGACCAGTGAGCCATGCCTCTGGGTGTGAGCTTTAAGGGAGAGAACTCAGGTTTCAGATTTGGGCTAGAGGCTCGCAGAGAAAAAGATGCGATCAAACTTTAGCCTACATTTCATTTGTTTGCAAGAGGTGGTCTACAATTTTTTTTTTTTGGTGTTCTTCCTTATAAATGGGATTTATTTTGGCCTCAGAAATTTGAGAAAGGGCTTTGATCTGATTATTTTGTTTCGCTATTAACTTGTTTTGTATCCACAATTTATATAAAGAGATCACCTCTGTATCTATTCCAAAAGAGTAAAGAAATTAGGTAACATGTATAAACCATGCAGAATATGTAAGACAATGGATATATGCTAACTATTATGTTATTTATTTAGTGCTTTGATAGCCATGTTGCAAAACAAATGAGGAGGTGGGGATGTCTTTTGGAACAGAATATGCTTGCAGCACCCGCCTTGATCTGCATTAGACATCTGCACTGTGAAGTACAAGCGATGCTCAAAGACGCACTGAGAAAACAAACGGGTTACAGAACTGTCGTGTTAGAAATGACAAAATGTGTAGGCAATGCAGAACCTAAAACTGCTTCAGTTCCAGGCAGGATGTTAAAGTATTAACTGAAGAAACAGCGGAATATGGCGGAAAAGATAAAATACGAACATTTTGGAAACCAAGACTCAGTTCTTTAGGTGACAAAAATTCACACTGTGCTAAAAAAAAAGAGCAATTTTTTTTTTTAGCAGAAGACCAGACCCTCAAAGTTTTGTGATTTAACTCTGGGAACAACTCTTACCTCTAATACTGGGAACCAAAACTCTTAACTCTAAGACTCTTAAACCCTCCCTTCCCCCCCTCCCCGTCCCATTCCCCAAACCTCAAAAGCAAAAACACAAAAAAAAACCCCAAAGCCAAACAGAAAAACCACCTTCCTGAAAATTTGTAGAGGTGTTCAGGTTAAAGTTGGCTTTGGGTAAGGCACTTACAATGAACAAAAAGTCGTAGTCTGAGCTTTCAGAGCAAGAAATATGAGAGGAAATAAAGAAAAAATTACCAGAGTCTTTTAGATTCAAAATGGCTAAGCTGTTTCTGCCCAAAAAAGGATACATTGAAGCTGAGAGCCAGTTTGGGTTGTATGACAGATTCATGCTTCTTATACGCACAATTTTGGATTGAGCAATTCCCATCTTCCTGCCTAAGGTGTGTAAACCAGAGACCAGATGCATTAACAGCAAGGTATTTGGTGTGTCTAAAAGAAATCCAGGATAAACTCTGGAAAGGGCGTGCCTTTTCTAATTCACTTAGCAAAACTGTGCGAATATGATGACATGCAGCTTTCAAGGCAGGAAATATGGCAGGTAAGGTATTGGCAGCATCTCAGCCCGACCATCCTGAGTGTCAGACAGCAATTTAGACTTTATCCATGACTTTATCCAAGACTCAGACTTTATCCATAAGCCATCAATGATCTCTCCCAGGAGACCGTCTTGAGTAACTACTACACCCAGGGGATTGGATCCCTGAGGGCAGAAGGGTTGGGAAGCTCTTGCTGCAGGGTGTAAACTTTATAAGGGAAGCAACTTATAAGTTTGTGCTGCACTTGGTTGAGACTAGAGAAAGCAGGAATGGCGTGGGATGTACGGGGGTGTAAATACTGCCCTGCCTGAGGGCAGGGGCTGTGTGGCCAGGCCTGTGCCACATGTGTGGTCCTCGTGGTGCGGTGTGCCCAGGCATGGTGCACGGAAGAGAGGGCGCACAGATGCAGCCAGGTGTTGGGTGAAGTCTGTGGGGGAGGCTGGGATGCCGAGTGCAGGTGGCCAGCACATGCCTCCGGTGTCAGACACATCCCAGACCCCGCGTGCTCGCTGGGTATGCGCCGTGCTGGCAAGCTGCACGCTCTCACGAGTCATTTGTCTGGGACTTACGAATGGCAAAAAGCCTGGTCTGAGCTGCTATGCAGATCAGGATGCCTGCATGCTGAAATCCCGGACAAATCCCCTTAGCGCTTTTGGTAAATCTGCAACTGGGATTTAACGTTGTGACAGCACATCCTAAGTGTGGTAAAAATAGCCTGTCTCCCAGCAGTGCAAACCTGACTCGCACCTCACAGTTAATGGGTGAGCAGTCAAGGCTGTTTCTGGAGTTGCTGCACAAACGCGTGAAGCGGCGCCGGTGGCAGGGGATCACAGAGCAGTGCTGTAAAACGCTTGCCTGGCTCAGGCCGATTCTCTGCAGCTTTGACTTAAAACTCAGCAGATCAGAAGTGTGGCAGAGACCCCTGATCCCAGAGTGGAAAGTATGATGGAGAGATCTCTCTGCCCTTTGCTTCTCCAGAAGGCTTTGTCTGCCCTGGGTTTGCCTGGAGGCAGTCTGGAAGGTGTGCTGTGTGGGCAGCATCTCCTTCTAGGCTGGGCACAAAGCTTAGCCCTTGCTCTGAAGGCTGCATAAGAATTTGGATTTATTTGGTTTTAATCCTTTACCTTAATTCCTAATGAAAAACTAGGTTTTATAGTAAAAATTAGGGCTGCACCAAATGTGAAGCATCAGTAGTTTTGCTGCCCCAATGGGGTAACATGGAGAAGTGAGAGGGAGTAGATGTGTTTTTCCTGCTCTGAATGCATGCACAGGAGATCACGGTTTCTCTGTGACCCTGAAAACAAGTATCTTACTTTCAAAACTTCCTCTCCAACAAGTCAGTTTGCCCAGAAAGCCTTGCCCCACCCAAATAGGGTGTAGTGTTATCTCTTTAGTGGGCTGCACAAAAATGCTACCGGTGAGTCAGTACAATGTTGGATGTGCAGTTGTACAGAGTGGGAATACAGGATGAAGTAGTTTGCAATGCAGCCTCCCATCCAAAAATACCAGCCAACCAACTGTAAGATGCATTAGCTATCATTTCCCAGTGCATCTGGTAAGATTTCAAGCAAATTTCAGGTTTTTTTGCTGTCACACACAGGAAAATACCATTGCGGTCCCTTGGGACCAGCCTTTTGCTAACTGGGAAAAGGCACCCATTCACTTACCACTGGGCAGATTTTGAAAATGCATCTTTGTGATTTTGATGCTCACATGTCATCTTCAAAAGCGGCTTAGCAGCCCAAATGACATATGGCACTGGCAGTGGACATTGTGTGAAGGCTGAGGAGAGTGAGGCTGTGCTCTGTGGAAGTGCTGTGTAGGTGCTGCTGTGGTACCAAGAGAGAGAAGAATGGAGAGGACAGGCAGGAAGAGCTGAAAGGACTTGCCTTAGGTCACTAACAGGTCTGTGACAGAGTTAAGGGGAGAAACTCAGTCTCAGTGTGATCTCACAGCTAGTAGACTATGCATCTCCCTAAGCATCTATGTCATACTTTGTATGCAGTGTTGTATATTCTGTATACAGGGTCAATTTTCCTTTCTTGATACCCAAAGTGCTCCTATGAGACACTTCAAGTTTAATTGTATCCTACCTGATCCAATATTATGTTAGGGCTACTGGGAAAGAATAGATGGAGCAGCAGTGTTAGAAAACATCTCTCAACCATCACTGAGACCCCAGCTCTGTCCTTGATTCTTTTCAGAAACATCCATCCCTCTGACTAGCTGGGCTCAGTAACATCACAGTAGAGTGGGACTCTGCTACTCCACGTATGAGCTAGCACTGCATGGTTGCTGGTTTTGCTCCTGCTTTTGGCTTCCATCCTGAAATGACAGTGTAATTTAAACTGCCTAAAAATACAGAAGTTAGCTTGCCCTTACACAGAGTACAAGAGGTTGTTGGTCCTCATGGTAAATGGTAAAGCTGCCTTCCTGTCATGTGTAGTGTCTCAGAAGTGGCTTGAGTTTGAAGATACCATTAATTCTGCTGAAAACGAGAATTCTGTCATTGCCTTGGGTGGGATTGGTCTCATTTTATGTAAAATAGATGCAGATTTAAGCTTTGTATCGAGTTGCTAGGGTGCTGTCCATCAAGCAATGTTTGGAAATCATTTTTAGAAGCGATGCCAGTTTTGACATGCTGTTTTAATATTTTTCTGGCTGCAATAGGGCAAGACATAGAAATCTTATGTTGTCATCACACAGAGCTGCAAAACGTTCTTTTTATCTTTTTTTTTTTTTTGCTTTCTCTCTCTTGCACTCTGTCATATGGAAACCAGATCAAGATTATAAAACTATTGCCCACAAACTGTGATCTTTCTTCTCTTTTGTGGTGAGAGCTGACAAGTCAGTGATGGCTTGGTGCTGTTGGTACTAGCTGTTCATGCCGCACTCATTTGTATGTATCGGGAAGTGCCGAACTTGGCGTTCTTCTCAGTTGGCACACAGGCTGGTGAAACGTCAGATTTTTAATTGTGATAAAGTTCACGAAAGAAAAAAATTATGGCAGATGTTTCCTTTTGTCAGAGTGAACTGAATCATTAAAATGTGATATGATGTACTATGAACAAGTCAATGTAAACACCATCCCTGTGAACATGTCAGAAGACTGAAGAACTTAGACCATTCATGGTAATGTTAAAAACCATGTGGTCTGAATGCTGTATTACCAAGCTTTTCTCTTTAAATGCAGAGCATGAATCTTATGAATTTTTATTGCCTTTCTACAAAATGAAAAGATAACATATTCTGCTGTGGTAAAAATATCCTGGTAGCTTCTGCAGTGTGGTTGTCGTTTCGCTGGTGGTTTACTCAGAGGTCTGCCTTTTCACAAGTAGCAGTGAGGTATCCCATTCCCATTGAATGCTGAGCTTGCTCGCTTAATTTCCTCTTTTCTAGAAGATATATTTTTGGGAAGTCTTACTCCTCTTCCAGTCTGAAGGAAGTGACAGAAACGCTGCTGCTTGCTGAGGAATGCCTGTGATGATGCGTTAAAACTGGCTCCCGATAAGTGGTTATGGAAAAACTGCAGGAAGCATCTGACAACTGACATTCTCTGTGGACTTCTTCTCCTATTTCCTCCTCATACCTCCTGCTTGAGGGTTATTGTCCACACACTCACTTAGGCCATTAGTCAGAAAAGAAGTGCATTACAAACTTCCTGATACTTCCCCATGACCTGAGTACTTTTTATCTGCAATTATTCTCATTCTTGCTGGTCTAAGAGATCTTGACTAGATTCTGATTCTTATTCCCAGTGTTGTCCTTTGTCAAGATTTTGCCTTAAATTAAATGATTTTTTTAATGCTTCAGCTGCTGGAATCAAGCATGAATGAATACCTTAATTTTGACATAAGGTCAAGGACACTCTGGAAAGATAAGATCTAGGTGGATCCCACGGGGATGTTTTCTGTCACTCTTCTGATTTCTGATTTGAGGGAGCCTGACTTTACCGTTTTGGAATGCTGTGGTGGATTGGGCATAGATTACTGTGCTATATCATAAAGAAGGTTATAAATGAGAAAAAATCCAAATAATTTTGTCCACCAAAAATCTCAATCCTTACCTCTTTTGAGGGTGCACTGCAAATGAGGGGGAATGAGTTTTGCAGACACATTTAAATACTCGTACACAATGTGATCAATTACATTGATTTATTGGGGAAAAATTTGTGTTTCTGTGCATGGACATACATGAATTGTATGCCAGTCATGTATTTTTATTTTAAATGGGCTTGCAGAAGCCAGAACGAATGAATTTAGCAATCTGATAACAGTTGTTAATAGCAGAGCCTCTGTAGTTCTTGCACCATGGCAATTCGTGGAAATGCAGCATGCTTTTCTAAACTGGCATAAGTTTTTACACCTCTCTTGCACCATAGGAGCTTAATCCATCGTGAAACCTCGTTAGAAGCTGCGCCATTGTATCCTGAGGCAGATGTGAAATCTGTGTGAGTCACCGATCTGCCATCAAGCTGAAGGAAACTGAGTCTGTGGTTCTTAAGAAAGAGGGCCCCATTTGGGATGCATTTACACAGCTCCTTTTGTATAAATCATTAGTGCTATAAACTATCCATTATTGTTAGGAGAAGAAATTTAACAATGCAAATAAAACAAAATACTGTGGCAGAGCAATTTTATGCTTGATTGTAATGTTTAATGGCATGTTCTCATAAAGAGATTTTTCCCATCCTTCAGACCTATCATGTCTGTGACTCACTTGATTTCCGAAGGTTTGAACATCCCTCATTTTATTCCTAGAGTTGTTTTCTCTAGAGCAATTTCTGTAAATGTGCTGCAGCATGGGGTTATCCAGGGTTAATTTCCCTTATGATTACACATCCAGACAGCATGTATGTAAATGCTGCAAGACAAATGATAAGAAAACTGCAGGATGAAAGAAAACAAATTCCTTTGTTTTGCATGTAGATTCATTTACCAGTATTGAAGTCTTTCCTTTGCTCACTTTTAAATGTTAACACTAGCTTATATTGGCATTGTAGTTCTTTAAAAGCATTATTTTTATGTCATTGCTGACCTCAAATTTTGCATTCTGTTGATTCCCTTTGTTCCCCATATGTCTTCAGATACTTTTTCCAGGTTCTCTCTTCATCCTTTACTTTCAGGTACAAGACAGCACCATCAGTGAGGCAGAGCTTTGTATCTCTAAACTAGCTGATTATATTAATGTCAGAAATAAAATACAGCTCTTCACATTCTAACTGTATTTTTAGTACTGTATTGTAATCCTGGTTCTGCTTTCCCTTCTTATCTCTGTTCTGTCTTGCCCTGTGATTATTTTTTTTTAGATCAGGATTGCTGGGTTTCCTTGTGATATTTCTGCACTGTCCAGCTTTTTGAAGTCTTTGCATACATCTTAGTCAGAAAGTACTAAAATGTTTGATAGTTTGTTAACCTGCAGTCGAGTGCCCCTTGTTTTCTTTTCCTGGCTGCCAGGGAGTTTGCTGGCAATTGAGATTTATGGAGCGAATAATCCACCTGGCAGGAGACTCTCTGTAACTGAAGTATGTTCTTTAGTGGAAGAATGAACGTTCTTTGTGTGTCTAAAATACCACTAACAGCTTATTTAGCAACCTATACTTCTACAACAGGGCTTTCAGTTTTGTGTTGGAGGTGGATTTTTGCATGTGCTTAATTCTAGCATCCATGCTAATTCTATCCCTCATTTAACTTTCATCCATTCCTATGGCAGGATAATGCATGATGTGATCTCTCAGCTTTTTAATGTGGTGCTTAGTGCATTTCTTCTAGCTCCTGCTTGAACAGAAAAAAAATATTAATAATGAGGGATGATTCTTTCCTGTACTTGCTGGGAATTGCCTGGAAACCACAGGGAGCTTAGGCAGGGTAGTCATGCTGCAACCAGAGACTCCACAGAATCCAGTACCAGGTACTAACTGCAAGTACTGCTGGGAGAGCTCTGAATAATAACAGAATTAAAAAAAACCCAAACAAACAATATTGTGATCCTTTCTTGCCTTTTCTCTTACTTAAATAGCTCATTTTTACACTTAGTTGATTTGAGCTCAAAATGTGACAAAAGCTGTGGAATGTGATCAAAACTAAGGGTGGAAGAAGGAGCATAATTTTCAGCGCAGCTGATTTTGTTGACTAATTTTGGACAGAACTAAATGAAGGATTGAAGCAGCCAATGACTAAAACATGTGGAAGCCACTGTATCACAATATTTACCCTAATGGTGGGAAATTTTGGTTCTCGGACACCCAGTGACTTTGTCCCCTCGGAGATGTTTTCCTGGTCTGAATAGTCCGGGTTGATTATTTTCCTCATATTTACAGCTGCCTTTTCCTGCCCAGAGCTTCTCACTCCTCAAGCATCAGCACCAGGAAATTCTGTACCTGTTTTTCAGCAGTGGCAGGGGAGCATCCAAGTTACCAGCAGTGTGATCTGCAGGGTAAGCGGGGCCAGGGCATTATGCTCACTGTACCATTTAACCCTGCTGGAACAGACGACTGTAAATTGCCTATGTCGAGCCAACATGTGAGGACTAATAGAACTGCAGTGGGGATAATTCATAAGTAGATTTTCTCACTCGCCAGTGTAAACAGAGCCAGTGCTAGTCAGGTCTGAAACGGTGATTACTTTTAAATCAGCATGTTATAATTCAGTGTCCCTGATTGAACCCTCCTTCCAGCAGAGGAAAACAAACCACTGCATGCGTGGCCAGCACAGGGATCACTCAGGCTGTGCAACCAACTATGCATATGAAGGACTGCCTGAATTTCCTAATCCTTCTTATTACTGCAGAGTAAAGAACAGCTTTAACAGGGAGTTAATTTAGAGACCTTAAATACTGTCTTCTTCTCTCCACCAACTTTACTTCTTTTGGGTTGTGTTGCTAATCTCTCCACAGTGCTCCCATCTGCTTGTTCCTTGCACCTAATCACATTAAACACAACATAATACATCTGGATACATACTACTGGCAAATCAGTTACTGAGTTCACTGCCTATGAGAAAAGCACTTTTTCTTTCCCTCAGTTGGTGCTGTTCCTCCATCTTTTTCTGACAAACTCCAGATTTAATTAGAAAGGTGAACATTTCCCCCAGGTGGAGGCAGTTTGAGAGGTGGGGGCATGGGGCATTCAGTGGGTGCATCTGCAGTTGCTTGAAGCCTTGAAATTGCTTGACAGTGCAGGGAGGGGGAAGCACCTCTGCACACACACTCATGCTCCAGGCTCCCCAAGGAGCTGGCTGCAGGCAGGAGGAAACACCCCCTTATTGTCCAGTTTGAAGACTGTGGGTTTTCTCTTATTCTTCAAAGTATCACAACTGGCCAAGAACCTGCCCACGGTCAGTAATGTCTTTAGAGGATCAGAGAAAAAAATGGAGAAGTAGCAGAAATGCAAAAGTCATCTTGAGAAAGCAGTATCTGTGCAGTTTTGGTCACCAAAGCATGACTGTTTCTTTACGCTTGAGATTAACATCTTTACTAGCAGTAAAATAAAAAATTCAGGTTTTGTTCTTGTGGGTTCCAGAATGAGTCTTTAGTTCTCTTAGTAATGATCTGAGGAGACAGATCAGTGAACATGTCCTTCATAAAATTTCACCTGTTACCAAGTTGAACTAGCCCTTGGTTTTATCATTAATATGCTAGACTTGTAATGGCCCATGGAGAAGCATTATGACTCTGTGCCAGGACCTGCTTAAGGAGCTTCAACCCTGATGCCAGAGCAGCCGTCCTGCTCAGAGGTCATGGTAGAACCTGCTACTTGGAATTTTAGGAGGAAGCTGCTCCCCCATTCTTGTTGACAGAAAAGCTTATATGGGCTCTCTGGCACAGGGCTTGATTCACATTAAAAAGTTTGTGATAAATTCTTAATAAATAGGTGATGAGCCAAATATTGTTCTGAGGACATTCTTGAGGATGCTTATCACAGAAGTCTGTGACCATTTTGCAGTCATTGTGCCTGCACTTGTACCATAATAGTTGGTGGATATTGGGCTAGAGAGGGAGTAAAGTGTGTTAGTTACCAGTCTGTGTGCTGAGTCCCCAGTCTTGCCAAAGCAGTTATTTTATGTCATGGGTTAAAGCTCATCAGAAACTGAAGACTCTAAATATCTACAGTTCAATTGTATGAGTAAAGGACAAGCATTAATGCCAATATATTAATTTGGTTTGTTTTCTGCTTTCTTTCTAGTCTTTAAACTGCACTCATCTGAAACCAGCTTCTCATTTGAAACATGAGGTTGGGGAATGATGTATGTAGGTCAGTCTTTGGTCAGAAATTTATCTTACAATGTCCTTGAAAACAAAGAGTTTGCAACAGGAAGGTAATTGGCCTCAGCAGCAGCTCTGTACACATTGAGTGGGTATGCCCACACAACAGCCATGATCAGAAGTCTGGTCTGTTGAATTAATTGTCTTCAAAGTAGTTTAAGGACAATCAGATTGTAATTTTGAAGGTGCTTCACATCTGCTATCTGTACTGAATTACTTATCTCTGCTGGTAACAGTGCTGTACTTGGTTAATACTCCACTTGCACAAAAGCATTCTATTGACATATAATTTAAACTCATTCTGCTCTTCTAGGAACTCTCAAAGGATATTTATTTACAGTCCACAATCACTGTCCCCCAGCTTGACTGTGGTGTTTGGATTGAGGCCTTAGACCTTGCAGTATCAAGCTAAACGTCAACAACAGTTTAATAAATCCAGACAGTGGGGATAGCCTGTAACCAGGAGAGGGGCCCTGCTGTGTGCTGTGGATATATATAGCAGGATATGTCTCCCTAATATTTTTAACCCCCCTGGCTCTTCATAGTGCTAGCTTGATAGGTGACTGCAAGCAGGCCCATTCCTCTCAGGGAAAGAGCCTGGCTTTTGCTCTTTGACTTTGAGTTAGGGTATCTTTATATTTGAGGCTGGTGCAAGGGATTTACAAACATGAGAGGCGTGGGCAGCAGTGGGTCTGCCTCCATGGTCAGTGCCAGCGTGTCCTGGGGGCCTGTGCTGTGTGTGGGAGAGAGCAGTGCTGCTGTGAGCTGAGCTGAGCTGAGCCGCCACAGGCAGCTGGGAGAGAGCCATGGAGTCTCCCCAGTGCTGCAGCCATCTCCGCTGCTCTCGGCAGCTCCAAGGCCCTGGCCAAGTGTGGCCCAGAGGGTGAACTCACTTTTCTTGTTCACGTAAACACACTGGTCTCATTCAGTGCTTTGGGGATGCCACCATAATCCAGAGAAGTAATTAGGAATGGGAGGAGTCTTGGCCATGATGGTGAAGCCAGGATAGAAGGAATATCCTGGGAATTGAGGGACGTGGTGCTAATGGTGCTTCCTAACATGGCAGAGACGCTGTGGGACTGTGCTGCACCTTTGCACAGTGGCAGCAGGGACAGCCCTAAGTCCCTGCTGCTGGCCTCCATCGTGGTGCTGACCGCGAGTACAGGTGGGGAGCGGGATGAGGAACCCCCCTGGCAGCGTTCCTCTGCCGGAAAGGAGCCAGAAAGGCTGGGGCAGGCATGGGGGATCAGGGGGGCAGCGGGGTTGAGGGATGGGCACAGGGGTGCTGGGGCAGACAGAGGAGTTTAGGGGCAGGCACAGGGGTTCGGGGACAGCAGAGGGGTTCACTGGCAGGCACAGGGGTTCTTGGGCAGGCAGAGGAGTTTAGGGGCAGGCACAGGGGTTCTGGGGTAGGCAGAGGAGTTTAGGGGCAGGCACAGAGGTTCGGGGACAGCAGAGGGGTTCACTGGCAGGCACAGGGCTTTAGAGGAAGGCAGCACTCACTGCTGGAGCTGGGAGTTCTGCCAAAGAAACACACAGGCGGCTGGAGCCCGGTGTTCTTCTTTCCCCTCCTTCTTTAGGTTTTGTTTTATTTTTTTAACTTGAGGTTACAGGCATTGTTCCTTCTGATGGTTATGGTTTTACGATATAGCTCCAGGATGCGACTCCCTGATATTTTACGCATACGCGCACACACACACACGACTGCCCGTGAAACTTCGGATAAGGAAGCGGGGGCCGCGCAGCTGGGAGGATCCCGGGATCCCTCTGGCTGTCGCTGTGACGCTGGGGCCGAGCCTTGGCCGCCAGTGCCCTTTGAAGCGCCCAGGGCCGGGAGCGCGTCCGGCCCCGCGCGGTCCCGTCGCGGCGGGCGGGGCGGGGCGGGGCGGGGCGCGGGCACGTGCGCGGGGGCGGCGCGGGCGCGGCGCAGGCGCGGGCGGGCCGGGCAGGCGGCGGAGCCGGGGCGCCCCGAGCGCGCCGCGCCGGGCCGGGCTTAAAGAGCGGCGGCGGCGCGGGTCAGGTACGGACCTTCCTGCATCCCTCCTTCCCTCCCCTGTCTGCGCTCCGCGCCTCCCCGCGGGGCTCGCCCACCAGCGGGGCAGCGCCTTTCCGTTCTTTTTGTTCTCGCCGATCGGCTGTTTTTTAAAATTTGTTTTTCTTTTTGTTGTTGTTGTGGTTTGGGATTTTCGATTTTTTCTTTTTCTTTTTTTTTTTCCGAACTCGTTTCGCCCCGGGCGCGGAGCCCGGCGGGACCCTGGTGTCCGTGCGTGCGCGCACACGCGCGGCCGGGGGCACGGCGGGGCGGGAGCGGCCGGTGCCGGCCGTGCCCGCCCGCTCCGGCGGCAGCGGCGGCTGCGGGGCGGCAGCCGCGCTCCGAGCGCCGGGAGAGGCACGGGCGGGAGGCTCCCTGGCAGCCTCCCTGACCGTGTCCCCTCGCTGGATGGAGCCCGGGGCTGCCGGGGATGCGGTGCCCGCCGCGGGGGCTGGCGGAGCGGCTTGAGCCCCCCGCCCGGCGGAGGCGAGCATGTCCAGTGAGCGGCTTAACAAGACAGCGGTGAAGGATGCGCGGTTAAAAGACCTGTTGTTGGAAAGAGGTACCGGCGCCGAGGTCCGCAGGGGCAGCGACCGCGGGATGCGGCCCGGGGCACCGCAGAGCCCGGGAGCGCTCGCCGGCGGAGCTGCGGGATCTGTGTGCGGGGGGAGGCTCGGTCGGGGTGACGGTCTGGTGTGATTGCTGGTAGGGCTGTAAATTGTGTCTCTCTTCTCGAGCTCTTCCGAGATGGTAATTTGATTCAGCGTGTTGCCTTTTCCGTGTTGGGCGTTTACCCTGAAACGTTGTGTTTGGTTTTAGGGTTTTTTTCCGCTGGAGAATTTTTATTAGAAATGCTGTTTCTTGCGCGTAAAGAAATGGATGTATGTGAGTGTGACAGGCTCAGGGTAGTAAAACAAAGCATTTCTCTTCCTGAAGCTTTGCCCGGTTTCTTTCCCAGTCAATTTAGGGAAAAGTGGGGAGGAGGAGATGCCTGCCGGGAAGGCAGTGGCCCTTCGCGCCTGGCAGGTGTCGGGCAGGGGACGTGATGGGGGCCGCGGTGACCCAGTGCCTGTCAGCAGCCGGTAGGAACTATTTAAATGGCCTCGACCAGTGCCAGCAAATACAGACTGCTGCTGCTGCTGCAGGCTGCCTTTGCTTTTTACCCCTAATAACCTAATGAGCAGCAGGAATGTCACTCAGGAGGAATAAGGGATTTAAAATTATCTTTTTTTCCCCGTGCTTTCCATTGAGGAAATCCTCTTGAACATCAGTAAGGTGTTCTGTTGCAGTTTGGTGTTTACAATGCAAACTGAATGTGGGAAATCCCATGTACTCACAGCTGTGTGCTGTGGTTTTTATTTTCTTTATTGTATGGCCATATTTTAATCAAACGTTTTTAAGTTATTCCCTCCCACCAAATCACTCATCTCTAAGGGAGAGGTACTGTCCCTCGTCACTGAAATGCAGGGGTCTCGATAAATTTAGAAGACTGTGTCCTTGGCAGATAGAGAAGTAACATGTCATTCTAGTGATCTGTGCATTCTAGGAAAGCCCAAATAAACATTGGTTGCTTTGCATGTTGCCCTTTAGCAACAGTCTCTCAATTTCCAGTCTAAAGTGTGACATGGACCCAAAAAAAGTTTGTGTAAAAAAACCCTTTAATACTTCAGTAGCCACAGAGCGTGAATCGCAGAAGTTGTCAGCTGTGTGAAGTCTGTGTTCTGTGTTTCTGAGCCAAGAAAAACCAAGACTTCTAACTTAACCGTGGTTTGGGTGGGTTTATTTTTTAATTAATTCTGTTCTTCCGGCTTTTTGATCTTTTGGTGCTGACATTGTTAGCTTCCAGTGACGCAAGAGAGGGGAAAAAGAAATATTGCTGCCCTGCGTGTGGGGTTGATAGCGAAGGCAGAGCACCAAGCACTGACTAACCAAGTTCTTTGAAAACGCTGGTGGTCTTAATGATGAGTGGGAAGTACTTAACAGCGGAGAGTGATAAAGTGATAGACATATTTTTGCCCTTTACTCTTTCCTTAGCCTTAAGTAGGCTTAGTTACTCCTCAGGAGAGGATTGCAGACCCTCAGCACTTGGGCGCTGTGGCTGTGCCTGCCGGTAGCTGGTGACAGACAGCTGGAGCTTGGCACCAGCCCCCGCTGGGCACCAGCACACTTGCAGCTCCTCTAGTCTGACGTTTTGTTTGCAAGAGATCTTAGAATAATGGAACAGCCTTGGGTTTCCTTTAGGTCCACTGCAGGTTCATCTTGGGTTTTATGTTTGAGCGGTGTTTTTCTAGCTCAGCTTCACGGTTGTGTTGTGTCTGCACAGGCATTGTGCTGTCACACAGAAAGCTGAGCATGGCTGCAAAATAAAGATGGGGGGCGAAAGGGGCTTGTTTTCTGGTACTTGTTCCGTCCTTTCATTTTCATATGGCATCTCTCTTTCCTTGTTAACTTTTTAAAACAGAAATTTGGTATCGGTTCCCCAAAGTTCACGTTTTTGCATCCAAAAAGTAGTGCCCTTTTTGGAAAGTACTGAAACTGAGCAACTTGAGCTGCTTCTTTGCTTTTTCTACCAGCCTAGCAACCAAAGACCTCCTCCCATTAACTGGAGTTGTCTTTCAAGATGAAAGCATCCCCTGTGAGCAATGCAGTTTCCATAGAAATATCATCAACTAGGTAACTGCAAAGGGCAATTTTTCCCCTTACATTGCTCATCCTTGCTGCTCCAGTGTAGCCAAAAGGGTGCAAGAGTGACTCATTTCTAAATATACTTAATATTTGTGGTATAGGCAGGGCTTCAGATAAGATGATGGGTTCTGACGGAGTTCATTTTAACTGTATCTCTTGCAACATCCAGGGCTCTGGTTTCATTTTTATCCGTGGTGGAACATCTCTTGTTTTAGAGTACCAGAGCTCTTTTTAGATTTTTACCTGACTGGGAAAGGCCTGGAAAAGTTAGCATTACACTAGTTGGAGGGAAGGTGACAATTGAAAAAGACACTGCATGTAGATTCAATAGGCTTAAGGCTTTCCACTCTAGTTAAATAGCTTTCGTGCTCTTCACTTGATAAAAAAATTAAGGGTAGTGTACTAAATAATCAGTGTCCTGATTCCTCTCGGGCTTTGGAGCTTATGGAGCCCTCTGGACTCTACTGGTACTACAGGTGGCTATTAAAATAGAATGGGGTTTGTGTGTATGAGGTTTCTTTGGTTTTTTGTTCAGTGAAATTGTTTTGTCCAAAAGGTTCATCTGTGGTATTTATGTTGAAGAGTTTATTTCCTATGGAAGCTGCAGAGAAGGATCACCAAGGAGCTTCTTAGTTTGACCTACAGCCACTGATGCTGATCAACTTGCTCTGGCAAAAATGAAATAATTTTCATACTTTTTAGAACAGCTTTTGCCATGAAACTTTGCAGAATGGACAGCAAGAGTATCTCAAGCCAGATCAGTCTCAGAGAAATATTGAGGGTCTTTTCAGGTTGTTGCTTTGATGGTTAACCTTCTGTGTGTTGATGACACATTGTCCTCTTTTTTTCTTTGTTTTAGCTGAACTGGAGTTTGTTCAAATCATCATTATAATCGTGGTTATAACTGTTATGGTGGTAGTGATCATCTGCTTGTTGAACCACTACAAACTCTCGACTCGCTCCTTTATCAACCGGCAGAGCCAAAGCAGGAGGCAGGAGGAAACTCTGCAGACGGTGAGTGTGAGCCCCCTGCACCAAACTCCTTCTCCTTGGGCTGTGTGGGCCTGCAGCAAAGCCTCCCAAAAGCTCTGGTACAGGAAGCTGCTGGAAAAACTTCTGATATCCCTTTTAATACTCCCTATAGTTAGGTCTTTTGCCAAAGTTGTATTTGTCAGTAGAAAACAAATTTGGAATGCAAATGTAAGGTACACTGTCTTCAATGATTTTTAGACCCTGCTATATTTTATATAGCCTATATTCATTTTGCATTTGGAGGCTTAGATGGGATGTTGTGTTTGCTGCTGCTGTAATTTGAGAGGGGAGTGTGAAAGGGGAATGAATGGAGATTAGCTGCGGTGCAAAGATTTGAAATACACATTCTTATGACTTTCCATATATTGTCTGATATCCTAGGGTTTTATCTGTTACTGGTTTGTGAAGCTGCCTTGGCTGTTTGGATCAAAACCACTGTCCCAGTAAGGGCCCAGGAAAGTGTAATGTTTATTTCACTAAAACAGCAAGAAGAGGCTAGAAAAAGGATCTCTTCTAGGATCTGGCGTGCTTAAGATGTGTTGTTACTGGGTCAAAGGCTTAAGATGGAATTTCAGTCAGTACTCGTTAAGAGTGTGTTTAGTGAACCCAACAGTAAATGAGCACCTAATTTGCCTTGTGAGCCAGGAGTTTGCTGGGTGGGATGCTCTGCTCCCTTGTGAGGGTTAAGCACAGTGTGTCGCTGACTTTGGGATATCCCCCACAAGCTGTGCAGCGTCCTGTGGTGTTGCAGGGAGGTCCTTCCTTCTGATGTGCTTTTCCCAGAGAGGTGCCCTTGGCCTCTTTGCTGGCAGCAATGGCCAAGGGGCCATTTATGAAGTCACCTTTTGATGCATTGAATTCCTGGTAACAGTGCTGAGTTCACAGCTTCCTTTTGCTGTCAAAAAAAAAAGTCAGATTGTAACTGAGAGATGTGATCATAATGGTTTACACCAGTTCTAACACCACAGTCTCACCTTTTTATCCATTCCAGTCTTATGTTTCTTTCCTCTTTGTGCTCCTTAGGGAGCTGCCAAGGTAATGGTGAGAGGCCTCAGGGGACTGCTCTGGCTGAACTCTAATTGCTAGCTTTTTGCTTTTGCTTTTTTGTTACGATTAGATTTCAGCAGGGGAGGCAGAGATGCCACAGGGCTGCTGTGGAGCTGCCTCCGTGGCAATTGGCAGCTCCCTCCTGAAAGTCAGCTGTGCAGTGTGACAATGCAGGGTTCCCAAAGCTCTCTCTTAGTACATCACCTGTGCCATTTTGCTGGGTGAAATGCTCTTTGCTTGGAGGCTGCAGGAGGAAGAAAGGAGCTGCCTCCTCAAGGAGAGGCTGCCTCACTGCCTGGCACTTGGGTAGTGTACGAATGGTTAGCTCTAATTTGGTTACACATGAAACTGGAACTTGTCAAACCTTCACCTCATGGACTTGAGGGCTGGAAAAATTAACTAGATTAATTTGAATGTTGCTTTGAAATGGACACTGTAATTCAAGAACCACAATTCTGTCTGAAAAATGTTAGCCATAATTGCTACAGATGCCTAAAATGAAATAGTTTGAGATAAATGAAATGCATTTTCATCTTCACGAATCTTTTTAAACTGTACTAAGCTGTCAAATGCATGAAATAACCCATTATTTCCTTTGTATGGTTCATTACTATTGTCTGTTATCAGAGCCAGTGAATTTTTTTTTCTCTTGGGCACAAGGGAGAAAACTTTGCCTTCTTGTGAAGAAGAACATGCAGTTTGGCAGCAGGGACTTGGGAGGTGCTTTAGTGCCCAGAACTGATCTTAAATAATTTTTAAAACACTGACTCAGTTTCAGTTTGATGTCACCATTATAAGTAATGATAATCACAGCCAAGTGAGCACTTCATGGGAATTGATGAGGGGATGGCAAGAACCAGTTACTGATTCCTCTGAAAGCCTTTGGTATAGATTTGTCATTGCTATTACTCATCTGAATTTCTGATAAGCTGCAGCTCTTCTTAGAAGAAGGTCATACTTGTGGGGAATGGGGATTTACAGGTCTCTGAGTTCTGAAAATTCAAAAACTTTGAATTTTCTTTTGTGTCAGGCGTTAGAAGGAAATTGTGATAGAAACTGGCTGTGCAGTGCAAACCTTAAAAGCAATGTGCAGAGAATGAGGGTCAGAAAACTAAAGTAAGTGCTCTGTGGTGAGAAACTGCAAATGACCACTCTGTTCTCACTGTCCACAGTAGAGTGGCTTGCACAAGGTAATAGATAGTGGGAGTGGTGAGATGCAGGTTATACAATTCTAAAATTCATTTTTTGTCCCAGGCACACCTTGTTCTGTGTGCACATGCTATCCAAGTGGATTTTCTTGCAAGGGAATATTTTTTTAATGATATACAGGCTCTGAAAACAGATATAAATGTTTGTTAACCACTAATAACCTGAAGAAAATATTATTGTGACGTAAGTCTTTTATTGGTAGAGAAATAGTGAATGGAAATAGAGGAAATTCAGACATGTTTCTTGAAAGAAAATGGTAAAGCAAATTATTTGACTGTTGGCTAGTTCTGTAGTGAACTCTGAAGTGCACACCCTCTCATGTAACTGAGGTGTATCAAAATGTAGAATCCAGCCTTTCCTGTTCAGATGGGTGGTTTGTGGTTTTTGTTTTTTTTTTTGTCCTTTTGTTACCTTCAGTTTCCTTTTTCTTTAAGCGTGTCCTATTTCTAGGTAATCTTGTCTTCCACCAGCTGAGTCGTGGCTGAACTGCACAGGTTTCTGGGCTCGTAAAGACCAACTATTGAACAAGTGATCTCTCTTATTCTGGTTCTTCTACAGAGTGTAATAGGAGTGATCAGCTAAATTACCTGCTGCCTTTATTGGCAGCCTCACACCTGTAAAACTCATGGATTAGGCACCAGAAGTAATGAAATGAAAGCTATTAGTGGATTTCTTTATCTGGTTGAACTTCTTCATGGTTATACAAAAAAAAAAAAACAAACAACCAAAAACACCCCTGCTCCCCCCCCCCAAAAAAAACAACAACAAAAAAAACCACAAACACCACCAAAACAGAAACCACCTTGAAAAAACACCCTCAAATAAAAAAAAATTAAAAGAGGATGATAATGAGAATTTCAACTTCCAGGCCAAGTCAGAAATTAGAATTTTAACAAGATGAAATCACTGCAAACACAAGTGTGAACATTTGAAGTAATGTTTGAAGGGCAGAAAAAGGACCAATCATAGGAAAAAAAGGCTGCTCTTTGGCAAGTGTACGTGAAATGTTGTTGTTACATGCCTGTTCTGTAAATACAGTTTTCTGTTCATATTTGTCTTTTTTCTTTATTTTTTTTCTTTCCTCTGGAGTATCATCTTCCAGTCTTTTCCCCTGGTCTTTGGTATTTTATTACCTTGGTTATTGGGCCAAGGCCTTAAGCAGATCACAGCCAAGGGCAGGACAAATGCTGAGTGCTCAGGAGCAGTGGGTACTTCTGCTGCAGTGCTGAGGATGCTGCCTGCCCTCTCCTAGTGAGGCCATTAAGCTGTTTTTACATTAACAGAAATAAGAGTTTTGGGGTCCTAATTGTGAGAGGTGGAAAGATGCTGAACAGTAACCGTGCTGGCATGAGCAGTAGCCTGGAGTGAGCCTGCAAGGTGCTGAACAGTGTCTGTTCCACAGTGGATAAAATATTGAACATTTCCTGCTGCTGGCTTATCCATCAGCAGTGTTGGGCTTCACAGCTGGGAGCAAGCCAAGGGTTGCAGAGCACCTGAGAGGGATACAAAAGCCATGGGGTGTGGAGTACACCAGGAGCTTGCCCAGGGGCTGCTTCACTTTGAAACAGCAGAACCTCTGGTGTGGGAACAGCTGATGCTCCTGGCAGTGCTGGGGGATTTTGGGGCAGAGCCACGTGGCAGCCCTGGTAGGGCACATGTGTGCATAGGGTGTGTGTGTGTGTGTGTGTGATACCCCAGGGGAGATCTGTGTTGCTGCAGCATTGCTGGCTGTGCCTTTGTTGACCTGGTATTGGGAGGGCACTTGTGCTGGTTGCCAAAAGTGTCCTGCTGGAATGTAGGTAGCTGCAGCTGAGCTGCTGCTGTGGCACTCTGCTGTTTGCTGGGACAAAACAAATATAAATCTTGCTTCCCAATGATTAACTCTTAATGTCATCACCAGTGATTTCCACAGGGACATTGAGGGGAAAGAGATTAACTGACTTACAGAGAGGTACTTAATGAGCTTCTGACATTCCTAATTTCATTCCTTTTCCCTATCCTGGTGTCTTTGCATTGTCCTCTTTTATAAAGTAGATGTTGAATGAGTGCTGAACACTTGTACTGCCCCAGGCCTACTCCTGGCAGCAAATCCCTGCATCTATCACACAGGATGCTCACCCTGACCAGCCCCTGCCTCCCAGCACTGAGGGCAGCATTGCATTGCTGCTCAGGCTGCTCAGCTTGCATTAAACCTGCATTGGGAATGCCAGTCTTGGATGCTGAGCTCCAGGAGCACAGCTGTAAAAAACACTCCCCTCTGCCCTGTACCAGCTATTTCAGAATAAAAGGAGAACGTCAGGAGGGTGTCAGAAAATACTCAATAATATTGACAACTCAGGGATTTGTCATCATTTCAAATGTTAGTCTTTCCTGCTGGTCTTTTAAATTATTTCCTACTGGCATTGGCATTATTCTGTCTGTTTCCTGCTGGTGTCCCTAGGCCACTCATTCTCATTTTCTTACTGACATGTGCAAAGGAAAGAAAATCCCACTGGGAACAAAAACCCAGTCCACAGCCAGGAGGGAGTGTGAGTGCTGTAGATCACTCTGCTTTGCCAAATCTTTTTGTTTGTCCCAGTCATCATTTGGCAAGGGCTGGATGTGCACTGTATTCTCCTGCTGTCTTCTTGAGGGACATGGGCTTGCCTCTCCTCAGGGAGTGCTGCCAAGAGGGACAGCGAGCTTGGCTGCTGCCCTTTGAAGTCTCCCACAGTAAAGTCATTATATGTTTAATAAGGGCAGGATTGTCCAGGAAATCTGCAGGTAGGACTAGAAGCAAGGAGCACTGGCTTTGGGTGGCACCTGACTCAGTGTGTCACCTTGGGCAACTTGCTTCATCTCCAAACAAAGGAGGAAGGATAATAGTACTTACTCCCTTCAGTTGAGTGAAATGAAGATTACTTAAAGTGATGAAAGTGCTGTGAAGTTGGGGAAATAAAAGTTTTAAAGCATTAAGTAACAGGAATAATTGCAGTAAGTGTAGGTAGGCAGATTATGTGTGAGAGATTTGGCACTCTCTGTAATTCTCTGATGCTTCTGCTTGGTACCCTGCGCTGCTCTGTTAGACAGCGTCACCTCTCCTGCCCTTGAGAAATTGCTTTTAAAGGAACAAATGTCCTGCTGGAATACTCACATTCTGTTGGGGACAGCACAATAGTTTGTTTTGCTTGTGTTTGTTTCTATCTTCAAAGCAGTGGTGGTCTGTATGACCCAGGAAGATATGAGGAGGAATGAGCCCCTGTGGCTTCCTGGAGTGTTTTCAGCAAGCCATTGCTTTAATGTGGTGTAATGTACCACCTAGGGCCAAAATCAGAAACTACACTGCTATCTGGAACATTTCACTTGCAAAAGAAATGTGTGTATTTGTGTGTGTGCGGACGTTTTTGTATAAAAACAAAATAAAAATCTGTGTTAAGGGGAAAAGAGGGACCTTCTTAATAATTGTAATGCATTTTAGAAAGTGAAAAACTGACTTTTGTTTCTCAGAAAGCATCATTTCAGGCAAAGTTCTCTTTTGCAGAAACTTAATAGTGGAGAAAGCCTGTAAATCTCCTTAACAGTCAGCAAAAAAAGAAAAGTCTGGATTATATGGGATTGTCTCGGTTTAACCCCAGCTGGCAACTAAGCACCGCACAGCCACTTGCTCCCAGCAGGCTGGGGTAGAGAACTAGGAGAGTAAAAGTGAGAACTCATGGGCTGAGATAGGACAGTTTCATAGGGAGAGCGAAACAAGGAGCTCACTCACCACTGCCCAGGGACAGGCACGTGTCCATCCATTTCCAGGGCACTGGTGCTCCGTGCTGTGTAACAGTGACTTGCAAAGACAAGTGCTCTTGCTCCCAAAGTCCCCCTTTCCTTCTTCCCTGGGCTCTGCGTACTGATCATGATGCCGTATGGTCTGGAGTGTCCCTTTGCTCAGTGGGGTCAGCTGTCTGGGCTGTGTCCCCTCCCAGCTCCTTGTGCACCTCCAGGCTCCTTCCTGGTGAGGTGAGGTGAGGAGCAGAAAAGGCCCTGACTCTGTGTAAAGACAATTCAGCAATAATGAAAATATCCCTGGGTTATCAATACTGTTTTGCTCACAAATCCAAGGCATGGCCCCATACTTGTTACTGTGAAAGAAATTAACTCTATCCCAGCTTTAACAAGCACAGGGATCTTTTTGCTTTATTACAGCTTGAGGAAAACTTTTTGCTGAGTGAAATTTTTACCTATAATTTCTCCGGAGTTAAGAATCATTCTTCCGGTAAATGTCTTTCCTGCTGGCTGTCAATGGGCTGATGCTCAGCTGTGGCAGCTGGATGTGTGTGCTCCACTGTTTAAAAATGTCCTCAAAAAGTCATCTTCTTACACTGTTTAATTCTGGAGGCTCTAAAGCTTTATAAAATATTAAATAGCAAATTATCCTAGGCTTATGGAGTCGCCTAAGCTCTAAATATTGAGTTAAATAATCATCACCATGAGATAATTAAGTAATCACTCAACTGGATTTATTAAATGATGCTGCTATTTCAAAACCTAATCACAAAGTTAATTTCTGTAAATTATGGTGAGACCCAAAAATGGCAATGGTCAGCAAAAGGCATAGGTGGATCCTTAAGATTTTTCTTGCTGGGTGTTATTGGTAGGTGCTAGGATTTTCATTCCAAAGCCCAACGGTGTTAAAAATGAATACGCTGTAGGGAACAAATGCATAAACTTTCTCTCCTTGTTGCTTTTAAGCATTGAAGCTCATGCCTGAAGTCTCTTGAACAAGGAGCACATTGAGGTGGCTCAGCTATTGACAGTCTGTAAGAAGCAGGTAAATGAGGTACTGCCCTCATCAAAATATGGGTAAATTGCATTTGCTCAGGTTTAGCCTTGTTTGCACACACCTGATAACTACTTGTACTAATCCCTAATATAAATACGAATGCTGTCAGTTCTCATCTGATTTTCACTGATGTGAGCACAGGGGAAGCATTTTAGCTTTCAAAAGAAGGTCTGTAAGCACAGGGACAAGCAGAGAGCAAGAACTAACACTTTCCTTCAGTGTAAGTCACCCCAGATTGGTCAGGGTGATCTCAGCACATTATTTCCTAAATCTGTGTCTCGGGGTGTAGGGGTGTAGTCATGGGGATATTTTTCTTCTGCAGCACTTTGTTCTCATCTCCACCTCTTCACATCACCCCAAGATGGGCACCAAGCCTAGGGTTAAGTGATATCTACCCAGTGCAGGGAAAGGGGAGTTTCCTTTAAATAGAGACACAGAAGGGTAGGTAGTAAGTCTCCTGTGGTAGATGCAGTGATTTCAGGAGGGCAGAAATTTTCTGTTGGATCAGTTAGTCTGGCCTTGGTGAGGAGAGTGTTCTGTGCTGTGTCATTGGACCAACCATGAGCCTGGTATTTTCCACGTGTGGGCATGCTGAGCACATGTTACCCAGCCATCTGCTTGGGGAGTTCTTCTGGCTCCTGGGATAGAGATCTTGCTGGGGGTTGGCTGCTGCCAATCGGTTATTCAGTCTGCTGCTCTCTCCAGGGGAAACCTTAGGGAAGGGAGGAGCGAGCTGCAGGTGAAGTGTAGGACATAGTGTCGCAGGAACAACGTTGTTACATATCCTTGCATCCTAAGGATCTCACAGCCTCAGAGTTCAACTGCATCCCAAGCTGTTTACCTTCTCAAGTAGTTATCCCAGAGTGGGGAGAGCTTTGGGCTCCTTTGGTCTCATCTTGGTGTGACTATCCCAGTGCCCTGGTTACACTCAGTGGGATCCCTGTAGCAGCTGCAGTGCTCCAGGCAGGGCCTTTGACTGTTCTAGGATTCAGGCATCAGTGGTAAAAGTAACAGGCAACTCCTCTCTTCTAAAAAGTTATTTCTGTTAGGCATGGCTGGTAGCAGATCTGGGAGACTTGGCTCAGTGAGCACGTCCTGTTCCATCTCCGTGCAAGGATTTTTTCTCCATATGCTGCACCATCCCTCTCAGCTCATCTTACCCTTTTGCCTTTGGGGAGATGGGCCCTAGAATGGAAGTCGTTTCCACATCCTCATCAGCAGCTCCTTTTCATAAGGGAGTTTAAGTAATATGAGTAGTGGAGGTAGATATTATTTCTTTCTGGGTTGGCTTGTTGGTTTTGCCTTTTTTCCCTCTCTTCTGGGCCTGTAACTCAGGAGCAGTTAATTGAGAACTTTAGCTTTGACTAATACGTTTTACAAACAGTTGCAACGGATTTGGAGCCTGTTGGGTCAACTGCTGATAACCTGATTGCCTTAATTGTGCAAACATACCCTCAGATATTTCAAAATGAGGGTGCCTGGGTGCTGAAGGAATGGAAAGAAATGTGTGCACAAGTATGTGTATAGTTCCACAGTTACAATTTCTTCAACTGACAGAAGCACATCTAGGCACTGAAATAAGTGATTCTGCATAAGATTTGTCTTTCATGTCTTTGCAAAGGGGAATACTTGGGGAAGTTGTAAATAATTGCAATTGTCAGCCTCTCTATCTTTGCTCTGTAAAGCTAGAAGAGAAGTGAACCAGCTTTGCTATTCAGAGCATTTCCCTTAGCAGCTGAATCCTGTGGGAGAGTCCTCTCAGAGCAGCTTTTCTCTGCAGTGGACTCTCCTGACAGGATCACAGACGGCATTTGGTCTCTGAGTGTCATGATGAACATCTAGTTGGGTCTATTTTTACTTCTGAAATATGTTGAAAGATGCTATGGTGAGAAGAAGCAGTACAGTAAGATTTGGAAGCAGTCTATACATGGTAATGCTTTTGGGGACAGTATGCGTTTTCCTTCCAGTTCCTGAAAATTCTTATGTATGTAAAACTTGAATTAACATCAAGAAAATAGTCATGACTATCAATATTTTGATTTTCTCTTTGCGCACCAAAATTGAAGTTCTGAGCTTTATAGCTGCTCTCATATGTCCTTTTCAGCTTCAAAATTTTCCAAGAAAATAAATTCACTGCGGGAGTTACTGCTACTCCAAACAATTAATTGAGAAGAAAAATAATGATGCACCTTAAGCTATTTTCCCTTATTGACATACTGTTCTTCACCCCTTTATTCTGCCCTGAGTGCTGGTACGATGTCAGAACAGCATTTCAAGGCATGAGAGAGAAAATATTTTGACCTGAGAAGGTGGTTGGAGTAGTGGTTGAAAAAGTGGCCGAAACCTCAGCTACTTTAACTACTGTTTGTGGTGGGAATTGGGCAACTGGCAGTTTTGACCAGATTATCCCTGGGTTTAGTGTGTCTGTCACTTCACTGAGATTACAGACGCCAGGTTTTGTTGTGAACTGTTGTGCCTGTGCTGTGTAATTGGGATCCTGGCTGGCAGACCTTTGTCAGACCTGCCACCCTTGCTGGTTTGGGAGGTGACAGGTACCTGCTCAGCATACAGGTGCTGAGGTGTCTCCTGTCATCTCCGTGCATTGCCACACTCTCTCAGACACCACCAGCTTGCTTTTCCTTATGGCCTCTTGGCCTGGGTGCAGTGGATGACATCTTGGCACTTGCAAAATGGACCAAGCTTGACTTGCCTGGGAGCAGAGCTGCTCTTTGCTCATGTTTTGGGAAGAAAGGGGTGGAATGTTGCTTATTTAGCTCCTGGAGACACCCCTCCTTAGAAGATGACTGCTGGTAAGAGCCGTGATAATGAGGCAGAATGGTGACGTGATCTATTAATTTTTCTTTTTTTGTTGTTTTCTTCCACATTTCAGGAGGGGTGCTTGTGGCCTTCAGAAAGCTCAGTTTCACGCCAGGGTGCTTCAGAGGTACTGACAGATTTCTGACTATCTTCACCAAGTGCTTTCTTTTTTGTTTCTGTAATGTGTATTTGGTTCCTTTCAAAAACATGCATCTATTTTTTGTAAAGGAAGCTCTTTCAGTGTAGTTCACACCGTCATCTAAGCCCACCTTAACACGCATTTCATAAATTCCTGAGACCTTTTCATAAAAGAATGAAATTCTGCCTACCTGACACCTCATCTCCATCAGCAATCCCCTGTGTCATAGTAGGCATTCACAAGTAAGGGATGGAGGTGTGTCTCTTTCCCACAGTGGCTCAGTAATTTGAGTATTCATTGGAAGCTGGGAGACCAGTTCCTCTTGTCTCTGAACTTTTCTTGGATTTACAGCACATATCCTATCACCAGTGTCTCCCTTCTTCCAGCTAGCGCAGATTCCTTGTCTATGTAATAATTTGTGGGTATATTGCTCTGAGTGGTCCAGCTGTCCTGTGACAAGCAGCAAAACTTCCTGCTGGTTGGCCCTGCATCTGTGAAGGTCAGGGGTTGAAGACCCTGCAGGGATCCAAAAAAGAGAAGAGCAGTTTGATAGCTCTAGATCTGAGAAGCTGCTGTGTCTCTCCAGGTCTGGAATAGACCAAGTGAGGAGCAACTGTCACTATTGGACACGAAAGAACGCAAGCACACTACAGTTCTCAAGGTGAAGGAAGAAAGAGGAAGTTTATTTTCTGACTCTAATTAGTTTTCTAGAAGTGACAGTGGATTGGAGGGTGACAGTGACACCTCTCCAATGGCACTGGTCGAACTAACAGTTTATCAACTTTCTCTTCTTCTGAAACAAAGACAAAACAATCAGTTATTTATAGAAAGTGTCTGAGAAAGTTCACTACAAGAATGTCAACATCAGAAGGCTTAGAAAATCTTAAAAAACTAGGGTGACAGAGCAACAGCACTTACAGAGTATCTTGAACACTTTCTTTTATGAAGCCTGCCCTTCTCCAGGATTTTAATATATCAGGGACATACTTTCCATCACAATGCAGAAGCTTTGTAGGTTCTCCTCAGAGACTGAGTTCTGGCTGAGAACTGAGGGGGAGGAAGACACCTGATACACTCTGGTGAAGGCGTGAGATATGCTGAACCTTTACAAATTGTACTGAAATGACCATCTGAATTCTTTGGGGATGCATTAACTTTGAGTAGGAGGGGGAAGCTCAGACTGCAGCTGAAATTCAGTACTGGGACATTGTTGTAGAGCTAGTCAATTACCCAGACTAGAGAGAATTAATTTCCTGGTTTAAGAAACAGAATAATTTGTTTTTGTTTGGAATGTTTTAGTGTCAGAAGGAGCTGTGTGGGGTCTTGGGCTTCCTTCGTGCAGCTGTTCTCGAGTGTGCTGGATCCTTCCTGCACCTCCTGCCTCTTCACCTGCAGGCATGTGGCTGCATGCGTGCACAGTATCTGCTGGGTTTAACCTCTAAGACAGGTGGCAGAGAGAAGCATTCTGTGTTTAATCAGTTCGCGGTGAGGACTGGAGCAGCCGCGGCGCTTGGCACAGAGGTGGAGTCACGTGTGTCTCTCTTCCCGTTTCAGATCATGTACGCCCCGAGGTCCAGGGACAGGTTTACCACCCCATCCTTTATGCAGCGGGACCGTTTCAGTCGCTTCCAGCCCACCTACCCATACATGCAGCATGAGATCGACCTGCCTCCCACCATCTCACTCTCTGACGGCGAAGAGCCACCGCCGTACCAGGGCCCGTGCACGCTGCAGCTCCGGGACCCCGAGCAGCAGATGGAGCTCAACCGGGAATCCGTCAGGGCGCCGCCCAACCGAACCATTTTTGATAGCGACTTGATAGACATCTCCATGTACAATGGGGGTCCCTGCCCACCCAGCAGCAACTCGGGCATAAGTGCAACCAACTATAGCAGTAATGGAAGGATGGAAGGACCGCCCCCGACATACAGCGAGGTCATGGGCCATTACCCAGGCTCCTCTTTTTTCCATCACCAGCACAGCAACATGCCTCCTTCCTCGCAGAGGGGGAGCAGACTTCAGTTTCAGCAGAACAATTCAGAGAGCACAATAGTCCCCAGCAAAGGCCAGGACCGGAAGCCAGGAAACCTGGTCTAGGTTACCTGCCCAGGTGCGTTTGGACTGAAGATGGGAGAGCCAAGCAGGGCGGTGGAGGAAGAGCCCCGTGCTCCAGTGCACAGTGTTGTTACGTGGTACAACTGAGTAAAACCAAACGTGCAAACCAGTTCTTTGTTTCTGATTCCTTTCAGGGGAATTGCATGCAAAGCAGATTGAAAGAAATACAAACTTCCATTCGGTTTGTCTACGAGCAGTGTTTCAGGGGAAAGGGGGGGATATATTATTTTTTTTTAATAAACTATTTCAATTATTTAATTCTAAAAGTTAACTTAGCACAGAAATGAGGCTTGTACAGCCTGTTTTATACTCACTGAATGGCAGAAGGAAGAAAGTGGTTTTGCTAGCTAAATGGGGGAAGAATTGGCCAGTTTGCTTTTTTTTTTCTCCCAGGATGTGAATTTTTTTTTAATATGAAACAAAATTCCTGTTCTGTGTGCCAAGGTATAAAGTTGAGAACTTAGATGAATGCAAGGAATTAATTTGTGTTGTGATAAATGTGTTTTAAAAAGTTGCACTATCTTACTGTTTTAAAAAAATATATATGAGGGAACTGTTTTATGTGAAGTTCTTCTATATGTTGTCGTTTCACCTGTGGAATAATGATAGAGCCCTAGAAGTAATCTGGAGGAGTTTGCCCCCTCCCCCTGGGTTTGCTGAAAGATGGGGACAGGACTTAGGCTAACATCTCTTGACTTTTACAATTCAAAAAATACAGGGACACTTGTCTTTGCAATAATTTGCATTCAAATAACAGTGTATCAGTGAAGTGTCTTGGAGACTTTTGGATGGAAGAAGGCAAATATGAAATCCCAGCATTTTCCATCACTTAAGGTTTAGCTATTTTGCAGTGTAGATGTTTTCTTTCATAAATGGCAAAACTACAATTCCCAGATGCGTTGATTTGTATTGATTCTAAGTGCTGCCATTCTTTTCTTTGTCATAATGCAGTATCACTAGTACTTACCGTGCTAGAGATTTCTGTCCTCACTGTAGCCTGAAATGTATTTAGTCACATATCATGACATTATGCAATAAATGGTTTGAAAATGCAGGGTGGGATTTTTTTCCCCTGCTCCGCTGTTCAAGTACGTGAGGCTGTCGTGGTTTTCGCTCTCCATTTCATCCTTTCAGATGCTGAAGTTCAGTCCTGGAGGTCTGTCCTGTTGAAGTGAAGGGAGCCCTTGTGGCTAAACCCGCCCTGTGGTGTTTTTGCAGCAGTACCAAGAGCGCTCATGGCAGTGGTGCCGCTCCTGCAGCATCCCTGGCAGGGTCGTGGGAGCACCAGGAATTCTCCCTGCAAACCATTTTGCTCTGGGCCCTGCTGCAGAAACCCTTCTGGGTGCATGATGTCTCCGTGACGCCAGCAGGACTGTGCTCGTGGCTAAAGGTGACTCGTGTGTTCACCAAGTGTCTGTAAGCCCTGATTTTTCTATACTGGCCTGGAGAGTAGTTGGGAAGTGTTCCCTGCCTGAGTCGTGGCATCTCGGGTGTTTCTCCACTGGCTGTTCCCATGTGGAAGCACGCGCGGTGCCGGAACTCAGTTGACAGAAGGTGATAGTGGCGTCACAAGCACATGAAAAAGCACAAATTGCACTTAAAATGCATTTTGGAAATGGACTTAAAAGTAAGAATCTTTAGAGTCTTAGCTTGAATAGTTTCTAATATATAGGTGTATGAGTGTGTCATAGACCTCTTCACTTTAAGATCTTTCACTTTTTTCTGTTTTCCTGAGCCTTGTGCTTGGTTGTGGGCAGCAGCTGCTGAGTGCCCCAAGGGCACCGATGCCCTGGTCCCATGGCTGGAGGCTGGATTTCTGCAGGACTTCTGTACACGAGGGACTCTGATAACTGAAGTGCATCTTTGATCTATGCAGAGTTTTAATGCCAAAACTGTGTGTGTGTGTGTCTGCGTGAGTGTTGTCTTTTGGGCCTCAGTAGATTTGTTTTCTTCCTAAGTTAATTTGATTTTGTTCTAGTTTAGAAAACATTTGTATAACTGTTAGTCTGAATACACAGCCCCATTTGTCTCTGTAATTGTTATTTTGGTCTGAGTCATGCTGGTAATGCAGAGTAAAGCTGCCTTTTATCGTATGTATTAATTGAAGGGAGAGATAGAGATTGCATGGTGGGGTTCGCTTATTTTTTTTCCTCTCAGACCCACAAGACAGGTGTTTAGAAGATGATAGTGGCTTTCAGTCAGCTGGGGCTCTCACCGCTGCTGGTTCCTGGGAATAAAAGCTGTGAAATTAGATTTTTGCAAAGAATCTACAAACATAATTCTTAGTTAAAAACAACAAACAAACAAAACCCAAGCAGGGGACAAAGCCAGCAAATGCTGGTTTTGGTCTTCAGTGACTTTTGTCACTTGAGGAGTGAGCCTTTAAGCCAGAGAATGTGTGTGGCTACACAGATACTGTGCTGTTGCCTAAGTGAGGATTGTTAGCTGAGAAGCCTTGAGGTGAGACCAGCTGGAACTCAGGTGTCAGGGCAGAGCACACCTGGACTGGGCCCTGGGCTTGGGCTGGTTGGAGACCAACTTTCCCCATGTGTGATCTCAGCAAAGTGAGCCTTGAAGTTGCCTTCAAAGTCGCCTCTTTGTCGCAGACGTCCTTTTCACTAAAATCCTTTCTTTAGGATTTTTTCCTTCTGAGAAGCTGTAGCCTCAGAAACAGATGTAAACAATAGGTTATCTGCTGCTGTGGAATGCAACAGGTCCGTCTGCATTGGCCCAGCTTGGATGTTTAGAAATAATGGCCAATCCAGAACTGAGACCTCTCTCGGACACAGTCCGAGAGAGTGGGGTTTATCATTCTTTGCTTTTCTATTCTTAGATTAGCAAGCTTCTGAAAAGCTCTCCTGCTTTTTCTTTGTAGTATAGTTATAATGTAGTATATATATATCATAAAATAATAAATCAAGTCTTCTAATAATAGAGTCAACCTTCTCAACTCTTCCTTCACCCAAGAACCCTTGTGACAACCGTCACAGCCTCTTGGGAACGTTCTTTCTTTAAAAATAGCCCTTTGCCATCTTTTACCCTCTCTGCATGCCAGTGGATTTATGCACTTCCTGTTAACATTGTCCACATTGTCCAGTATGCTGTCTCTTAATTTTTCTTGGCTGAGAAAATTTTTCTGCCTGGAAAATGTAGCCTTTCCCAGTTCTTTAGAAAATATTTGTTTAAAAATAACTTGGTATTTGCTCACCTAATAGTTGCATCTCCTCTTGCATCTTTGTCTTCTCATCCTAGAATCCTAGAATCATCCTAGAATCATAGAACAAGCTCAGTTGGAAGGGACCCATCAGGCTCATTGAACCTGGCTCCTGGCCCTGCACAGAACCATCCCCAGGAGTCACGCCATGTGCCTGAGAGCACTGTCTAAATGCTTCTTGAACTCTGTCAGGCTTGGTGCTGTGGGGGAGCCTGTTCCAGTGCCCAGCCACCCTCTGGGGGAAGAATCTTTCCCTGATACCCAACCTAAACTGCCCCTGGCACAGCTTCCAGCCATTTCCTTGGATGAACAGGAAAGGAGTGAGGAGACACAACAGGGTGAGGAGATCAGTGCCTGCTCCTCTTTTCCCCATGAGGAAGTTCTAACTGCACTGAGGTCTCCCCTCAGTCTCCTCTGGGCTGGACAAAGAAAGTAACCTTAGCCACTCCTCATATGGCTTCCCCTTGGGAGGCACCCTTCATCATCCTCATGGCCCTCCTTTGGACACTCTAATGGCTTAATGTCATGCTCTGCTTTCCCCCATGTAATGTCCTGGGAATGTAGTGACTAGTTCACCTGCTATAGATGAGCTTGTAATCTTCTGTTTTGGGGCCTCTCTTAGCAGTAAATAGGCTGTTTTCTGATGGATATTAGTGCTCTCCAATGGAAAGGCGGTCAACAGTGTAACATTGAAATGCTGTTTTTCTATTTTTTCTTCCATTGACTTGCTGGAGAATATGCTCTTGATAACAGAACAGAATGGCAAAAGAAATACCAGAATTAGACAGCACTATCCGTCTTTACAGGCTTAGAGATTGGTGAGCTCTGAAGATAAGTAATTCTATGAAGCATTTATGGAAGACCAGCTTTGAAAATATCCAGAACTGATAGACTATATCCCAGAGCCACTCAATGAAACTGTTCTCCAAACACTGTAGCATTAATTGTGTAGATTTTGCCTCCATACTGATCTTTTGATGTATATGTCTCATGCACAAAACCCACATAACGTGTGTGGTGTTCTCTATGTGATGGATCATATTTGCCTGAATTCTGGTTGCATCTTCTGACTTTGTCCAGTAACTTGTGTTCCCAAAATTCAGTGTAGTGGTGTCCCTACTTTAGAAATTTTCAGTTTAAAAGATGATTTTTTTTATTTTAAATGCACCTTTATGAAATAAAGTTTTGTGATCTCTGTCCTACTGCAAAGACTAATTTTTCCCTTACATGTCTTGGCATGGCTCTCTTCTTGATGCTGAATATGCCCCATCTTTGATGTTTTTGTATGATCTTTCAGGGCTAGAAAAGGCAGGGAGTTTAGCAAAGGAAAAAGCCTTTTTCTCTACCAGTTTACCAATGGAGCACTTGGCACTTAGCTCTAATTCTGTACCTATGTTTAGAACAATTGTGGTTGGGCTCCTCTCAGTGCTTAAAAGATGTGAGTGAGTGATAGGAAGAGGGGTACCCAGCCAACAGTGCAGTATTCAGATCCCTTTCCTGGCATGTGTGGCACATCCAGAATTCACAGGAGTTTGCATAATAGGATGTTTTCATCAGGGACGATATAATTGTGCTACTCCTGGTCTTGTCGCTGATGGACTCTGCATGTAGGCCAGTCTCGGGCTGAGGGGACTTAACTACAGCATGAATTTCCCTTGGGAGTATGAAAACTCAAGCATATGCCCCATGTACAAGTTCCTGACGGCCAGTGAGGAAGATGATTGCATTCCTGCACTCATGGAATCTGCAGGAGCCATGACTGAAGCTGTGCTTTATTTGGCCTTTTATTACTGCTTGTCCACTTCTTCCACCAGTTTGTCCCAGCTGGAAGCTGCTTCTGTTATGCCAAATCCCAGAATGTTCTTGTAGCAGGTACACTTTTTAAAAAAGTATCATTGGGAGTTCTTGGTTTTTTTCTGTGAATGAGGTGCAGGGAAGGGTAAGGAGCAGAATTGCATTGTTTATTAAGGAATGCACTTCTTTGCAATAGAGAAGAAATCCTTGTCCTGCTGAAGAGCCCCGTGCTGAGGCTGTCTGGAGCAGTGCTGTCTGAGGTGGTCGTTTCTAACCCTGCCAGGTAGTGAGATATTGGGCCTTAGAACCGACACTCTAATCTGTAAGGAATGTTTGAATGCTTTGGAGAAGATTGATTGCTGACCTTTCTCTGACTCTATCCCTGAGCGCTCACGGTAGCTAAGGTAACCTGATTTTGTAGGCGAAGAAAAACAAAATAGCAAGTTGGTAAAAAATAGATAGACGTCGATATTTTTCTTTGCCTCTTCCCCCAAGGATAAACAATAGGCTTGCTGGTGCATTGGAAAGTATTTAGGGTTATTCACAGGTTCTTTCTGGTCATTACAGTTAAGTCATGTCCATGCACATATAGACCTGCTTGCAGACTTGTCCCCTTGATTCTGTCTTTACTAGTTTCTGTTCCATGATCACCTTCCAGAAGTGCTGAATGGCTTTGTGTTGTGCTCTCAGTGACAATGGCAGGTCATTTGTCCAACAGCAGGAAGCCTGAGGAGTATTTGCTTTTCAGTCCTGTAAATGTCATGACCTATGTTTTTATCAGTAGGGGGCTTTCTTGCTGCACCAGTTCTTGCCTGTGATCTGGTGTGCTCGTGCATCTTCCATCCAACAGCTCTCTCTCCTTTTGGGTGAGGTTTGAAAAATCTTTGTGCTTTGGGATAACTCCAAAGCAGACCTCATGTATTGATGTACAGGAAGAAAGTAACACTTAGTGTACCCTAAATCTTGTAAGCATGTTTTTCAGACCTAGCTGATGGTGAGAACCAAGTGATCCTTCTGTGGAGTGGGTTCAGATGAAGTCTGGCTTTTGATTGCATCCTTGCTTTTTAGATAAAGGCTGTTGCACATAATTTAATTACACATATCTGGTCTTTCTCTGCACTGTGTTGCCTGCTTGCCAACCAGTACAATTACAACTTTTCTCCTACTTTAGCCCCAAATGTGTCAATCATTTCAGTCCCTGGAAAGAGGCAGTTTTACTGAGTTGTCTGAGGCTTTTTGGAACATGGAACAGTCCCTTGTGGGGATGTGTTGAACTTAGAGAGGTTTCCCATCCAAAAACTGGTCTGTATGTTTCATTAGGAAATTCAAGTTTAAGGTTTTGAGGGTATGCTGACTGAAAATGTTGGCAGGATTTTTTTTTTTGTAGTTAATACATAGTTTGCCAGCCTATCCTCACTAATCAGGGATGTAAATTACCTTTTGAGCCACCTCTGATTACATTTTTGGGCTGGCAAAAGCCTTCTTGGGCACACGTGCACCAGCAAAAAAAAAAAAAGAGTAGTTTTCTTGGTACAGCTCTGGGGAATAAACAGAAGCTGGACCACTAAGTTCATCGTCCAAAACCAACCAGAGACCTGCATTGCCTCTTCCCAGCAAACTGAAGTGTAGGTGTTTGGATGAAGTGCTTTGCTGCACTATTTAGTCCACACATGTGCAGTGGAGGGGCCTACTGTTGTTTTCTTGAAATTGTCATTGGCATTAAATGTATTTCAGGGATGCTAATGCTGTTTTGGTAACCACCCAGTACAATTCTGCTTTTGAAAGGGAAGATCAAGGACCATTTTTTGTCACAAACTCTCCTGGCTCTTATTTCTGCCTTGCTGGTGTCTCTTGTGTTTTTAGACTGAACACAAGCAACCTGGGTATTGCTAGTGTTGCTTTCTTGCTATAAAAGAGCTTACCTTTTTATGTTGATTAATGATAGAAAAACAAAACTGTAAGGTAGATATACTTCCCCTTCCCTCTGACAGAAGTGTGATTTACTGCCAGAGATGATGCTTTTTCTTTGCTATATTGCTGCTGCTGTTCTAAGTGGTTTGGTGTGTGAGCTTCCTGAAACAACACGGTGTGTGTAGGATCTCGTGGGTGACAAAGCTGTCTCTTTTGTTCTTCCTTTCTCTCCTTGGTTTGTGCTTGTCTGTCTGCTGTGGTAGGTTTACTAATCAATTAAATACATCCTTATTAGGTATAATTTTGAGGAGGTTTGCATGTCAGTAGTTTGTAAGCAACTAAGGTGCCTCATGTTCAGGTCTGAGCAGATAGGAATCCCCTTGCACTCAACAGGGCCTGATCCAAAACCTGCTGAAGTTGGTAGGAAGACTCTTGCCAGCTTCAGCGGGCTTTGGATCTGGCCTTACACTCCCACCTTTGTTGTGCCTCACTTAAAATGGTGCTTTTTCAGTTGTCTGTCTTTTTTTCTGGTTTGGTTTTTTTTTTTCTTTGTATGGTGCTGTGTATAACTTGAATATATTATGCACATATCCTACCCAATGGGTAGAACAAGCGAACATACGAAAACATAGATGTTGTTAATACTGTAAGATAGTGTACAGATTATACCAATTTTAACACAAAAAATGGCATAGACTTTGTGAATGCCAATCTGTCCTTGGTCCTTTTTTTGTAAGAAAGTTTGCAAACAAATGCATACAAATGACAAAAAGTCTATGTATTTTATTTTCCTATTAAATATCGATATAATATCATAAGGGAAAAAGGTTAAACAAATCCTTTTTGACAAGCCTGTGTATAGCAATTAGTCATTTGATGCATCTTTGCTGTGAAGATTTCTTCTTTTTTTTTTTTTTAATGTGTCACTTTAAAAAAAAGGAAAAAACCACAAAACAAACAAAACCTCCACAGCTTTAACCTTGCAACTAAATGCTTCTTGTATTGGTTGTTGCCTTGCTGTTGCTGAGTTGGACCAGTATTAGTTACTACTTCTCCAGCAGATACATTATTACAATCCTTGATTACCTTTTTTTTTTAACTTAGAAATGGGCTAAAACTTTTCAAACCTTTTTAATCACATCCTAGGTTTGAAATGAAGCTCAGACAAGTGGGAACTGACCCAAACCATCCCTGCAAAATCAAAACCAGGCCAATAAGAGTTCTGTGACAGCAGCCAACTCTCTGTGCCCACTGCTGGTGCACCATGCCGCCACTACAGACTGTCCCTGGGCTTGGGGTGTGGATGGACTCCCTGGTGACCTGTGCTCTTGCAGGGTGGACAAGAGTGGCCCCAGCTGATAGTGAATGCAGGGTTTGAGTGGGAGCTTTGACTTGGCAGCTCTGCTGCTGTGTTGGCTTCTGACAGCAATGGCTTACCCAGGTTCATATTTAAGGTTACAGAGAAATGCTTAGACCTGTTCAAACCCAATGGGGGAAGTGGTGTGGGAAGTAATGTTACATTTCAGCTTCCTGCCAGGCTCCCTTGGCAGTTTGGTTCTCCCCTGGCGTCTCCCCATGTTTGGCGCTCCATTCCCGTGCCCCGCACACTCTTCGGTAAAGCAAATACCTCAGGAAAACTCACCATGAAGTTCTAGTGTAGGGACTTGCAGATGCTGTACTTATTTTTCTAAACAGTTAGGTCTAACTATCCCAGGACAGTAGGTGATATAAAAGTTTATCGGTCCGAGACAGACTCGTCCTCTCACAGATGGATGCCAACTACTCTTTCATAGACACTCCTGTCTGTATGTAGCTTTTTTATACTTGCCAGGCTTTAACCACAGATGTAAGGTAGCAAGGTGTTGGGTGATGTTTGTGATGGCCTTTTGGTTCAGTTTTTCAGACGATTAGCAAAGTGCTGTGCTGAAACTCAGGGGGCCTTACCCAGGGCCAGTGAAGTCAGTGGTGGGGCTTCCTCTGGTTTGAGTGGGCTTTCGACCCGTCCGTCACGCTGGAGGATGGTGCCTTGGGGCACACTCCTTCACTGCTTCTCTGTCAACCTGAAGCATCTACACCTTTGTCTGTAAATATCTTTTTAAAAGCCCTCACAGGAGTCCTGTATCTGAATGTTGACCATGGTTGCTTTGGCTTTTTTTTTTTTGTTTTAAAGAAGTGTGTTAAGTTTCCTGTGGCCAGTTCTGCATCATCATGCCCTCATAGGTAGCTTGTATCATCACATCCTTCTCTTTGTTGAGCTGTTCTGTCAGTAAGCATGTACCTTACGTAAATGCACATATTTCTTGATTGTCACTTGTTAATTCATTTATTGTTTGTCAGGGCGTGGAGTAATTGTTTTGGAAGTGTGCCTTGCCTGGCCATCCTCACGTTTCTGTTTGCACTGCAGAACCACTTCTGTGCATGAAGGAAGAGAAGCAAACAAAAAACCCCGGGCCTTCACTAGGAAGACCGTACAGAGTAAACCTCCTGCTGAAGGAATCTAGAGTAGGATTTATCATAACAAAACATGCGTATTGAGTGGACCAAACACGAGCATGTCTTCTTTTAGAGGCACTAATTTGCTTTGAAGCTGCAGTGGAAAGAGCAGACTATCTATCTATTAAGTGTATTCACAGCTGTGTTCACGCTTTTCCATTTACCACAAAGCACAGCAGGCAGCCAAGATTTCAAAAGGACTATGAGCAGAAGTTACGAGAGCCTCAGGCATCATAGACCTGGACAGCAAAAATATTAATAATAATTTTTAAAAAATCACTTTAGTACTCTTTAACAAAGCTTTTCTACTCATAATATAAAGATTTCACAAGCGTTGATAGGGGTTTTATCTTTGTATAACTCTCAACTGCCCAATGCTGCTGTGCTCAGAGCATTTCATGATGGTATGTACATCAGTCAGGCTGTTACACTCAAAATTAACCATCAAATGCCTGTTTTTAGAGTGTTACCCTTCCTTTGTTGTTTCTTGCTAGTTAATTTACAGTGTAAAATGCTTTATTGCTGTATGGATTTTAATTTTTTTTGTATTTCCAACATTGTGGCTTTCAAGATCACATTTTCAACACATCTGTTATTTTTGTCCATTTTCTTTCAAGCTATTCTGAAATATGTACAGCACTATCAACAATATTTATTCTTTCTTTTAAAATTTATTGTTGTAAGACAAAGCTATTAAGAACAGTAAGTCTTTTTACAACTGTATTGGAATTTCTCAATAGCTGTTCATGTGATGCTATGACAAACCTGGCTTGCTTTACTTTTTATTTTTTTAAATTTTATTTTGTGTTTAACACAATTAATTTGTTGCTTATTTTCCACCGTAACTCCCAGTTATATACAGAAAAAGATTTCAACTGTTGTGTATCTGACTCTTTTAATTGAGCAAATGGTGATGTCCTAGTTTTTAGACCTAAGGTCTGTTTATTGCAATACTTTTAAAGGAAGATGTTGCTCTAAGTGCTGTTGTTAGTTTTAAATACAGATTTTATGCTTGTTCGTAATATGCTGTGGTTAAACCATGGCACAAAATTATTAAAAATTATTAAATGCATTTGTCTCCTGTTGGATTTATTTTCCCTTTGAAGTGAAAAAAACCAAAAAAGCATGGAACACTAGAGTGGCTTTGGTAAAAATAAGTACTTGTCTCTTTCCCATGCTGTGTCTGATGAGGGTTTAAGATCAGCCTTCTGACCCTCACACTCTGGTGATTAATGCTGGGACAATTCCTGCCCTGCCTCTGCCATAGGACGGGCTGGAGCAGGAGACAGCCTGTCACACACTCCTGTCACTGAACAGGAGTTCAGTCTAGGCACTTAATCTAAGCCAGTTTGTGATTTCAATTCCTTTAAGACAGCAACCCCACCTCAATCTCAATTCAAAGCCCTGCTGGTGGTGCCAGCCTCTGGCACAGCAGTGCCGACTGACCAGCGGGGAGGGAGGGATAAGCAATGCCCCCAAAGCATTGAGTTGCAAAAATTCTTTAAAAAATGAAGGTGCAAAATATGGCTTGTGGGAGGGAGATTCACAACCTGGTTTAAGAAAGCTGGGACATGCTTTGGCCAGTGCTTAAAAAAAGAGCAGTTGTGGTCAAGTAATGGGGTGAAGAGAGGGATGATGCTCTCAGTAAGAAACCAGATGAAAGGGTCCTGTGAAACATGCAAAGATTTGTCTTTGGCCATACAGATCTTTGCAAGGGAGATCAAATTATCCCTGCCTGGCACCTGCCACTTTGCCATACTAAAGCTTAACAAAACTGGGAAAGAGCAGGTAATTTCTGTTCATTCTGTGTATAAAGTGATGCTTTATTTAGCATGATTATTAATAACATCGTTTTCTTGGTTTATATTTTATACCTGTGCTTGCCAGGTGTCTGTATTGCTATGATGTGTTGCTGAGTCTGATACTTCCAACCTGGGGCTTTCTTGCAGGTCTTTTCCAGGAAGAGGTCTGCTGTGGGAGCCATGGTCCATCCCACTTCAGACAGCCTGCTGTGGAGCTGCCTTTACATTCCACTCAGAGAGGAACCAGGGGGTTCCCCTTGCTGCTGTTCTTTTCAAATGTCTTAGTTCTTTAAATGTTACAGTACTTATTTTTGGGTCAAAAGTAATAATATTTTTTTCCTATAACCGCTCTGAGTTTGCTCTCCTCCATCTACAGCATTTTAATTCTTCTTTAGTATTTAGAAAAGTGCTAGTTCCTTAGTCCTTAGAAGTATTCTAAATCTCCAAGCGTCTGCTCCTCCTCTGCTGTCTGAACCCTGAACTCCCTGGAAACTGCATTTTTTGAGCCTGCTTTGATCTTTTACTTAATCTGGTTTTAATTGTATTTATATTTAGTTTATAATATGCCATTCTGTTTGATTGTGTTTTAATATCACTGCCAATGGTTGCAACTCAGCTGTAAATGGGATGTCTCATCTCAGTAGGGTTACTTTTTTTCTGCTGAAAGATTAATATAGTGGCTGCTGCAGTCCTGTGAAACCTCTAGGTCTGGCTTCCAGGCTCCCAGCAGTATTGTGTCTCATTACAAACACCCTGGTTTTAACATCCCAAACCCTTTTCTTCCAAAGACCCCTCTGTAATGAGGCTTCGTTACTTAGACAAAAATTAATTAGGCTTCTCTCATTATCACTGTTTTGATCGGTTGTGCTTTAAGTGAGTTCTAATTAAAATGCACATTTTAAAACCCTTACTGCTGAATCCTCTTCTAATAACTTGCTTCTACTGTGGCGATGCCCTGCTTTTTGTGCAGTTTGCATTGTGCTGCTTTTGCAGAACTCTAGCATTGATTAAGAAAACTAAAAACTTGCATGATTTTTTTTTTGCTTGTTTTCTACTTTTTTTTCCAGACTGGCTGCCAAATGATTCCTCCTGAGAGCCTGAGAATGGGGATTAGAGCTGAAACACCAAATTCTTTACATGTGGTGAAATTGATGAACTGAGTTTCTCAGTGTCCTGTATAGTCAGTAACCCTACTTGTTCCCAGAATGTTCCAAAACATAAGGGGGAAGCTGTATGCTGCAGCTTTTACTATTTAACTGCAAATTTCTGCTTGCCTTAGGTGTTCCAAGTTGCCTTAAATACATTATTTATTTTGGCAGGACTGCATGATCCATCCCAGGGATACCTGCCACATGCTAAGCCTGTGGATGCTCTGCTATTGCCAGAGGGGGACATTTGAAGGCTGGCTCTCCTTAATAAAGGGGCTAATCTGTAAATCAGACAAATTATTTTGTATCCTTTAATGGTTTCCACTCTGAAGTGTGTTGCAGAACAGCAGCAGAGAGGTGCCAAAAGTATTTTAAAGATGAGGAAACACATATGAAGAAGTACATGCCAGGTCTCAGCACAGCCTGTGGCAATACTGGGAATAACCTTTCCTTGCCACCATTCCCAGTCCCTCTCTCTGCCCACTTCCAACACATCCCACTGTCTTGTACAGAGCTATTTTCTGTTTGGCAGGGCTTTGAGCAAGCAGCCAGGACATAGCCACCCCTTGTTCAGAGAAAGAGGGCGTCTTTTTCACAGAGGCCAAAATGCCACCCTTGAGCCCCCGTCAGTGCCAACACCAGATCATTCCAGCTTAATTTAACATTTGCAGACATTATAGTGATTGACAGTTGAGTTGAGTGGAAAATTCCAGTTTAATCCTGCTCTGTGTGCCACAGACATGGGCTCAGACAGCTTGACCTACATTTAACCCTGGGCAGCAAGAAATTCTTAGGAGAAAAGAAAAAAAGTGGTTTTCATCTCAAAGCAGTGAGAACATTCCCACTTATTACATGTCCCTGTGTATATGCATACACGTGTAATTGTGTTACAGTGCTGTGAATATTTAATGACCTGAGCCAAGTTTGCCCCGGTTGGCTTTACTTGGTGAAGAAGATGTGTAAGTCAAATATAAAAGCACAAGTGTGCTTGCATAACAGCTCAGTAGGGTTTATGGCAACAGCAAAAAGGATAGGAACTAGTTCTTTCCTGACAATGAGGTTAGGATTGTAAGTGCTATAAAATTTGCTTATGCTGCAAACTTTATATCTCTTGGGGGAAAAGTTGATGAGCTGGTAACTTCAACTAATGTACTGTCAGGAAAAGCCTAACAGGTAAGGCTTGACTGAGGGACTGCAGAGTCAGTCTGCTTTCTTTGACCCCCCCTCCTTCTGCAGATCAAAGGTGCTGATAGTGACTGACTGTGTTTGTTTTGGGAAGTTACAGGTGCAGTACTGGGTGTCACAGCTTTTCAGCGAGAGGTGCATTGGCAAACATGAAAAGCCCTGTGGCTGAGTGATAACTGCATTAAGTACTCAGCGTGCAGGCCCTCTCACCTTCTACAGTCATGCTGTATCTTATACCTATAGATAATATGCATGCTATCTCCAGCCATATGCGAGGGCAATCAGGCACTGTACTGTAAAATTGTGCTCTGTCAGGGAAATGGCATCAGGGAAATGCACTAAAATCCCCACCTGTCAGGGCACAGAAGTGCCTGTCTGCAGTAAAACGGTGCTTGAGAGTAAACTGTGCAGCTGTAGCTTGAGTGCTGCTTGTGCACTGGCACGTCTTTTTTTTTGAAGAAGATTGTCTGTATGTGGGTACATGCTGTGCAGAGGTGTGAGGGCTAGTGCTCAGCAATCCAGCAATAGAAAGTACACTGTTAGGACATTAGGCAGAACTTTGAGTTCACTTCTATAAAATGACACTGTGTTCTCTTTATTTTCATGGCTTTTCTAATCTAATCCAGGATAAAAGCTTTGTTCAGGTATTTAGCTAGCCATATCATTAGTCATCAGTTAGCTAAGGCTGACACATTTCCCTTTCTCTACTACAATTCATCCAAAGGTCTCCTTCTGCATTGAAACACAGCTGCCACATCTGGGAGGTAGCTGGAGGCCACAGCTGTGTGCAGGCACCTGTTTTTGGGGGAAAGGTGCTCCAAGGTGGCTCTGAGGCAGTGGCTGGATAAAGAGCTGGTGTAAATGTGCTGGTGGAAGTGCTTGACAGTGCCAGCTGAGGGGATCAGCACCACTTACTGCAGAGTCTGTTCAGCTGAAAGGCAAGGACATCACTGCTCATCTCTGTGCTCTCTCATGCTCTCTCACATCCACATCCTTACAAGGTCTGGCAACTCTTTTTGTGCCTATGAACAAATCCATGTGAAATGATAACAAAAAAAGGATGTGAGGTAAACTTGCAGTTTGTGTATTTAGAACCTCATGGTGGAGCTGGATTTTGTCTCCACCTGCTTTGTGATCCTGGATGGGAGGTCATCAGCAAGCACAAGGGCCAGGTAAAGGCAGTGTTCACAAGGAGCCTGTGCTGTCTCTCCATGCCTGCTTTAGGTCACCAAGGCAGCCCATTGAAATTACCAGTGCTGGATCTGTTCCACTATCAGCCTCCCAGCAGTACAGTTCTGATTCATATTAAATGTAGGATCCCAACTGCATTTCTGATGGATTCAGCATAGCATTTCAGGTGGAAATTACATCAGTTTTATGATTTTAGTCTGATTGTAAGAGTACATAAGATTTTTGATTCAGCCTGAGTTTGAGAGGAGGACATAGACTATTTAGTACTTGACTGGCAATGGAGTTGACTCAAGAACTGTAGCATGTTTGGGCATTATTCCTAAACAAGCCTGAATATCCTCCTCTGTGTTCCCTCCTCTCTGATTGTCCAATCAATTAATCAAACTCAAGCCCAAACTTAACACTGCATATTACCCTGCGGGCTTTTGAAATCAAGATGTATTCTTTCTACTTAAGAAGATCATAAAAATAGGCAGCTAATTGCCAGGGGATAATTACAGTTCTCTAATTATTATTGTTGCTGATGGTAAGTGATGAACAAGGATGAATGTGATGCAATGCCCTAAGCTGACACCCTGAAGGGGACACAATCAGAGGAATTTTTTTCAACTTTGGCTCCAGCAGCATCTTGAGTCACTATTTTTGCTCTGGCCTGTTACCAGGTCACAGCTTTGGCTCCAACCCTGCTCAAAAGGTTCAGCTGCACCTTCAACCTGGGCACTAATTTCAGCTGTGACTGGCTCTGGTCTTTGTTCAGGCCATTATTTTGACTGGCCCCATTTTCACTATTGCTTCAGCTTCAGCCACTGATTAGGCCAAGATTTCAGCTCCTCTTGGGCTCAGACTTCAGCTGTTCCCCTGTCAGGCTCTGACTTTCATTCTGGGCCCAACTTGGGCCATGATTTTGACTCTGGGTCCTGCTTAGGATGTGAATTCAGCTTTGGCCCTATATTGAGCTGCCATTTCCACTCAGCTCCATCCTGGTCTGCAACTTTTTCTCCTGCCTGTTTCAGGCCAGTACTTGAGTGCCAGCCCAGCATTGGTCATAGGTTTGGCTCTGGCTGTGTATCACTCTTTGAGCTGGGCTCCAGCCCCTGCTCCTTGGCCCTGCTCCTTGGCCCTGTATCTTCATCTTCAACTTGGTATCAGGATTCAGCTCTGGCCCCTGGCTCAGCTGTGATTTTGGCTCTGGTCCCATCAGGCTGTGGCTGCAGGTCTGACCTCTGTTCAGGCTGTGAGTAGAGATCAGGAGCCACCTTGGGCCTCTATCGTGTCTCCAGCCCTGTCTTTGGCAATGGTCACAGCTCCAGGACCCATCCTGAGCCACAACTTTGATTCTGGTCCCATCTTGGCTCACAAGCTTGTCCCCAGCCTGATAATAGGGCTCTGACTCCAGCTGCAGCTCTGGCTCCTGTGTCTGCTCTGCCCCTGCCTGGTCTTTGACTCTGCTCTGCCTTTCTCAGTTTATGACTTTGGGTCCAGCCTGACATGGGGCAGCAGCTTTGGCTCTGGTCCCTGCTTGGGCTGTGACTGGTGCAAATGGAGCTGTTAACCTCAGCTTTGTAGAGATACTGGAGTGAGACTGCTCCCATCTATGGCAGCAGTTTGAGCTCTGGCTCACCTCAGGCTGCTACTGCAGCTCTGGCTCAACACTGGGTTGAGATTTTTGCGCCAGCCCCATCTTTGGCCATAACTTTGGCTCTGGCCATTGTTCAGGTGGCTGCTTTGGGTCTGACTCCGCCTCAGGAGGTTGCTGTGACTTGGCCACTGTTTGGGCCATGGCTTTGGCTCTGGCCCTATCTTGGCTTGTGACTTTGTCTCCAGCCACATCTTCATCTGCAACTTTGGCTTAAGTTACAGCTCAGGCCACAAACTTGGCTTAATTTCCATCTTGGGCTCCTGCTTTAGCTTTGATTGCAGTTGTGGTTCTGGATTGGTATTGAGCTGTGAATTAACCTCTGGCCTGCTATTGGCCAGATGCTCTGCCAACAGCTTGATGGTACATGACAGCTTTGGCTCTGGCCACGATTGGGAGGCTATTACAGCTCTTATTTGGGCTGCTACTTCAGCTTCAGTCCTGTGTCAAGCTGTGACCTAGACTCTGGCCACATGACCATCCACATATTTGTCTCTGCTTTGATACTCAGTTGCAACTTCGCCTTTGGTCCCTGCTTGGTTCATGACTTCCGCTTTAGCCCATTTCAGGCTGCAACTTTTGCTTCTTGGGCAGTGATTTCAGCCCTGTTCCCTGTTCAATGACTGGTGGCTACTTTCAAGCCATATCCACTGTGAAGCCATGAGTTTGGCTCAGTTTTTGGATCAGGGCTTCAGCTCTGGTCCCTGCTCCAGCCCCGGTGAGGATCATGGCTTCTGCTCCAGTCCCATATTGAGCTGTGACTTTGGCTTTGGCCTCATTTCAAGGCATAAGTTTGGCTCCAGCCCTATATCAGACTGTGATTTTAGCTCCAACCCCATCCTGAGAGGTAACATCAGTGGTGGTGCCATTTTTGCTGTATCTTTGGCTCTTGCTCAATCTCAGACCACACCTGTGGCTCTGGCCCCTATTTGGGTTGCTAATTTGTTCCTTGTCATATCTTGGGCTGTTACTTTGTTTCTAGGGGAAATCTTGGGCCATGGCTTCAGTTCTAGCCCCATCTCTAGATGTGACTTTAGCTCCATTGCAATTTCAGGCCATGATTTCAGTTCCAGACACATCTTGGACCTCTGAGACAAGTCTGGCCTAATACCAGGTTGCTACTTCAGCTTCGGTACCTGTTTGGTCTGTGACTGTGGCTAGGGCTGGATAGCAGGTTGTGGCTGTGGCTGTAGCCCCATGTTGGTCTGTGGCTTCATCTCAGTGGCATTTCAGGGCACGATTTCAGCTCTGGCTCAATATTTGGCTGTGACTTGGGTGCCTGGAGAGGTTACCTAGAACAGAAGCTAGACAGAGTAAGAGAAATAAAATAGGTATTTATTTAAAAGGCCTTCAGAGGTTACACCTTGGGCAGTACAAGAGCCTGGTGACCTTGGTTCACAGGCTGGAAAAGGATTGTTTTGTTTCAGCTGTGAAGAGAACTTGCTAACACTTTATATGAAGTTCAGAGATATATACTAATGCAGTACAGAATCTGAAAAATATGAGACCTAAAACTTCATCATCTTCAGTTCCTGCCCTGTCTTGGACCACTACTTGCCTCCAACTCAAATTTGGCTGTGGTCCATGCTCAGACAGTGAGTGCCACAGCAGTCTGGGCAGCAGTGTAGGCTCTGGCCCTACCTCTGGCCATGGCTTTGGTTCCAGCCCATCTTGGGTTATGAACTTTTTGGCTCTGGCACTACCTCAAGTGGCGATTGCTGTTCTCTCCTGCTACTGGGCCATGATTTTTGTTCCAGTCCCAGCAGGGATGTTATTTTGACTCTGGACCCACCTTTAGCTGCAATTTTGGCTCTGGACAGTGCTTGGGTTTTGATTTTGGCTCTGGCTCTGCACTGGTTTGCAGCTTCAGGTCCAGTCACATCTTGGATTGTGATTTCAGATCTGCCCCCTGCTTGGACCTTAACATCTACTCCAGTTCCATCTTGGGGCCCCAATTTTGACATAGATTCCCTGCTTTGATCACAGCATGTACTCTGGACTTGGGATGCCCAACTGCAGGCCCAGCCTGCTCAGGCTTACAGGTGAGCACTGTCACAGTTTCAGGTCCAGCCCAGTTGCAGGTTGTGACTTGGTGATGCTGTGCAGCAGTGTTACATGTGAGGCAGGGAGCAGACAGCAGTGGGAGAGGTTGCCAAAGCAGCCATTTCCCTGCTGTACATGTAGTGATGGATGTCTCAGTCCTGGTCTCACCACATTTCTGAAGTTTTGCAGAGGTGGAGGGACCCACACCTCCACCCACACTCTAGAGCCTGAAGGGACAGCCCTTTCCCAGGAGGATGCTGAGAGGTAAAAAGGCAAGCCCTGGTAGCACTGACTGAATGGTCCTACGGGCAATAGAAGGTGCTGCTGGGCTTCTCTCTGGGCTTTTCACCTCACCAAGGACTCCTGACGCGCACTGGGCACTCCCTTGCTTGGGTCACTTGTGGGCTGCCTCAGGGCCTCTTGGTGCTGTGGCCAAACTGCTTTCCCAGGCCATGGCACCTGCTCCCCTGTCCTTCTTTGCTGCTGAAGGCACTCACTGATGCTGTTCCACCTTAAGGGACACTGCTGCCACACGAGTGTGCCAACTGTGCTGGCCTGGGTACCAGAAGAAGACGCTGTCCCCAGGTGCCCCTTTCTTGCCCCAGCCTGCCAGCAGAGTGCAGGCACAGTGCCTCTTCAAAGGGTGGTGGCCTCTGGCTGCCAGCCATGCAGACTCATGCTAAGGCTGACTGTCACTAACAAGAACTGCACCTCAGTATCATGGCAAGATAATTTATAAGTGAGATACAGGATGCAAGCCAACTTTAGCCTAGTTAAAACTGCAGCATAGCTGGGTACCTGCTGGGCACCAAGTGGCCTTACATTCATTCCCTGGGCGGCCCAGGAAACTCCCCAGGTGCTCCCTGCATGAACAAGGCAGAGGTTCCATATAAGGCCAATTTGAGACAAGGTCACTGGTACAAATTGTCACAGAAGCTCTCCAGGTCAGACTTCCAAAGTCTTGAAGATTTTCCCTCTCACTTTTTATAAATGGATCCATGTAACTCTGTGCTTTGTCAATTGACATGCTGGGTGGAGGAAGTGGTTGTCCCAGAAACTCCTGAAGCTTCTTCATGCTGCAAAATTGACCACCTACAGAGAGGAGGCACTCGGCAAGAGGCCCTGTGAGCTGTTCCTGCAGCTGCAGAAATGATCACACAGGACAGTTAACTCCAGGTCAATCAGTTTTTGTACTTGGCATGAGTAGAGATGGGTCAATAAACACTGGAGCGGTTACAGGCCAGCTGGGCAAGGGGGAGGGCAAGAAGAGGTGGTGTAATGAACAAGTTCTAACATGTCTAAGGGCTAAAAACTCATCCTAGGGCACCAAGGTGCCCCTGTGCAGTCCCTGCCATGTGTAAAGAGATGGATTCAGTGAATTGCACTGAAAGGGTCCCATATGTGGCCCCAGACTGAGAGTGACCATGCAATGTTATTGGGGCACACTCTGGCCTTTGCAGGGTCCTGCGGGACATAGGTAACACTGCCCCCAAAAGTGGGAAATCAGAAGAAATGCCAACATCAGAAGACTGTGTGCAGGAGGACAGTAAGGAAAAGCACACTAAAAGAGAAAAACAAAATAGCATCTATTAACTCTAGTCCTTAACAGTAGTACGTAGCAGTGTAAGAGTTCACAGAAATATTTTTTTTAATAATTTTTATCAGAAACATGGCACTTTCTATCTTCAGGTCACTGAATATACAATGATTATTCCTCACAACATCCCTGTGAGGTAGGCATTAGATTGCAGTTACTATTTAACATGTGGGCAGAGGCAGAGAAGTATGTAATGAATCCTGCACAATTAAGTTAATGAAGTTCAACTCACTTAAACATGGAGAAGCCCTCAGTGACTTGAATGAGAATGGGACAATGGGGCAGAGCTGATATTCATCAGCTATATTTTTTTTTCACTCCAGCCAATTGCAATGCTCAGGGTCCAACTCCATTGCTTCCCCATATCCCCCTGGAAAAAGCACCTTGGTTAAACAACTTACACATGCTGAGTTGCTACAAGTGAGATCTGTAGTAGAAATAGGAAAACCAGACTTCAATTCAGCCTACATGTGAATAAAACCGAGAGAAGTTTGCCTGCCCAGCCAAATGGAACACTTTCAACTTAAGTCCTTTATGACATCTGAGACAGCATTTCAGCCTTCAGGTATGAATAAGTGTTTGCTTGACTTAATCTAGGGGAAAAAAGTTTGGTAGACTGTGATTGCTGTCTCAGAAATCATGCTTATTTTAGTCAAATTGTTTTACTGAGGGAGGAGGAGGAACTTTGGGTTTAACTCTAACTTTCCAAATATTTAAAAAGCCCCTTAGTGTAGCAATTTCTCAAATAAACTTTTCTTTCAATTTTTTTTTGTTTCAAAAATGAAATAGAGCAGGTTTGTAAACTTTAACACAATGAACAAATCCTAGTGTTTAATATACAATTATTGATTTTAATGACTTTGTACTGTAAATCAACTTCAGGAAATAAAGTATACTTGACAGTATGGCTACTGTGATTAACTCATCTTCCTATAGCTTTCAGTTAAGATTTCTGAAGAGATGCACTGTTCAAGAAAGATTCATAGTCTCAGCCCATAGACCACAGCAGCCTGGCAGAAGCCAAGGAAGCCATTGTAATGAATTCCTGCTGAGTAGCTGATCCATCAATTCCTTCATGTGCAGTATCAGTGACAATGGTCTGCTCCAAATTGAGAGATGATCACGATTGAAGATGCGCTTGGGTCCACGTGCTCTAAAAATCTAAACATGCTGCTCTTCCCAACAGAGAAATCTTCATTCTTATTTAATGGAAGACTCAGTCTAGTGGAACCATGGCTGTGCACTATGATGGGAGAAGAACAGAGTGGTGGCTCTTGGCAGAAATTGCCTTCATTTTGAGGAAGAGGGTGTGGGAAAAAAAAAAGAGGGAAGAGTAATTCTTAACATTATTACCAAGGGACATGTTAACTTCTAATGTGAGATTCACTTTTCCTTCTGAAAATTGAAACCTTTAGGTCACAACCTCTTCCCCAAGGAACTTTAACCTTTAAATCCATGTTGCAATTGTTGTTTCCAGACAAAGGGTAAAAAATAGAAAAAAAAGAAAAAAGCTCAGAAGTGCACTTTGCATATCCTGCCTTACAAAGGGTTAAAGTGCTAAGTTTGATATATCCAAAAATTAAACATCTCTCCTACTCCTTTATTTTTTTAAATGAAACTTTCTCTTTGGTTTCTTGTATCTTCCCTGTAATTTTATCCTTTGTTTCCTCCATCTTCTCCGTAATTTTATCCTTTGTTTCCCCCATCTTCTCCGTAATTTTATCCTTTGTTTCCCCCATCTTCTCCGTAATTTTATCCTTTGTTTCCCCCATCTTCTCTGTGATTTTATCCTTTGTTTCCCCCATCTTCTCTGAAATTTTATCCTTTGTTTCCTCCATCCTGTCTTGCAGGTATTCCTTTACTGGTGGTGGTGTGGACATGTAGCCGTGCTTACGTAGGTATTTAACAGTGACAGACGTTCCTCCCAAAGTCACAGTGTATCTGGCAGGAGTTGCAATCTTAAAGAAACCAAAGAATACACCACATAGATAAAATAGGAAAATAATATCCAGCAAAAGGTATTTTTTTTATGTTGAAAATTTATTTTGACCAGTGTCAGATTCTAAAGATATTTTCAATTTATAAGGAAATAAGCCAGTTTACAGTGAGAAATGCATACCTTTTACCTAAAGTATCATTTTGTCAGAGCCAGCAAGGGCATTAGACCTCCCTTAAAAAAACTCATCAACACACAAACTCTCCCTGTGCAGCTTGTAGGACAAGCATTCAGCATCTTGATGCAATTCAGAACAGACTGCATGTGAACACCGAGTTTCTTCCAACACTTCCAGATCTCCCAGCTATAACAACATCTTTAACTGTATTTACTTATTGGTCTCTTTTAGGCAAAGTTGGAAAGAGTCGCACTTTCACATTTTGTTTGGGAAAGTAACCCTTTTGAAAACAGGCAAGAAGGACATCACTTTTAGAAACAAAACAAATTGAGTGGCATGTACAGCAAATACTGTACCTTGTTTTTGAATGGTATGACATGTTTCAAGTTTCCCAAACACAGACTTTGCATATATAAAGCATTAAAAGGAAACCCAAACCTGAATGTAAGTAATTGATTCAAATGACAATGAAAATACTTGAGAGTGATGGACATCTAAGGGGAAGACAAAAAATCATCTAGGATAAAAATAACTGTCCTTTTATCTGAAATTCAATGAAGTGTTTAGATTTAACCTCTTTGTCCCCTGCTAATTATGTCAGGGATACAGAAGAATAACTTAATTGTCATCTCAGAGGGCTGCAATACTTCTGCAGCAAAGAAGTTATTTTAGAAATACAGACAGACTCCTTGAAGGAGCACAGAACACATATCAACTTGCATGGAGTATTTTTGCCACAAAATGAATGCTTAAGTACACGTAGCTATCGAAGAAAGCTAATTAATTCTTTCTGCTGTAAACAAGTAAACCCTGTTTAGTTCACCAGGCAAGACTTGAGCTTATTTACAAACTATAATTATACTTACTTTATACAATGCATATGCAGTTAGTGCATTTCCACTCTGGGAATTTTTCAGGATGTCTACTACGCTGTCTGGTAAGCCAATCAACTCTAGGAATGGAACAACATTCACCCCACTATAAAAGAGAAAAACATTGGTAACTTGAATGGGAATTTGAAACCTGAACAGTAATTTAGAGTACCATTTCTTTATTACACAAACTTCATAATTTGAAGACAAAATGGTTTTTTATCTAAGCAATAAACTTATAAGATTTATGTTTCTGACCATAGGAAAATTAATGTCCTTTTCAGCATTTCAAAAGGTGACCTATTTATATTATCTCTATTGGATGGAATGGTTTCTAACTTACCTGTGTCCCAGTTTATGTTTGAGGTAAGTAGATGTAATGGTGGTAAGACAGCTACTCAGGCTCCAGCTGTACATATTCAATTTCATGCTCTGTTTTGCCTAAAATTACCTTCTTTTTTTATTAAAATTTCAGACAATGTTCTCCATTCACTTCTAAATATATCAAACATGGAATGTGGCAAAAGAAAAGGAAGCAACATGTTACATGGACAAGACTTCAGGGGCTTTGTGCTCAGTTGTTCTACTGTGTCAATAAAAGGTGTCAAGATGGTGGAGGGAGCTCCTATCACAATTTCTTTCTATTTGACATCCATGAAAACAACAAAAGAGAAAGGAAAGCTCATCTTTATATTATAGAAGAAAGCTACACACAGTTATACAAGACCTGAGTTTCCAATATTTAGAGAGTTTATATTATTGGTACCATTATCTATTTCTATCTACTATTTTAAGCATTGTTCTGAGCATGCAATCACTTTAGCATCAGGAACAGTAAGAGGCAGTAATTTACCAACAGTTACTAGAACCTACAGTCTGAAGGTCTACTCCCAGAGTAGGGAATGGAGACCTAGTAGGAGCTGAAAGACAGCTCTAACTGTGCCATTTCATAAACCATAGTCTTGTATGACCAGGCATTCTGAGAGTTATTTTTCCACTTCAAGAGAGCACTGCTCCTGTGGTATAACAAACTGGAGCTTTGTTATAATTAGTTTAATTAGTTTCTAGTTGAATATTTCAGTTGTTTTCATCTGCCAAATACCTACTTTAGCAGCAGGCTTTAGAGTTTCAAGAAAAGTAATCTTCACTCAATGCGAAATGTCTGGACATAAGCATCAACCTGAATTTATTCAAAGCAAAATATTTTTATAGTTCAAGACCTTTATTCCTCTGACAGGAGCTAAATTTAGAATGACATTTGGATCTATAGCTCCCAGAAAGGGCAATTATGCCAGCTGGTTAGAGTAACTAAAACAAACACTTGTGCAGTAAGGCATTCTGATGTCACAGTTCCATCCTTGCCACCACAAACCTCGTTGTTTCATGCTTTCTATTATTAAATATACAACACCAGCAGTCCAGAGATAAACATTTGCTTATATTTAGCAAACTATTTCCAGATAAATAAAACCTCTTTCATCTGAACTAGCAAACTAGCAGCTCATAATTGATGTAGTAGTTTTTTCTGATAAATGCCATTTTCCAGAATGGTATCTAGCACATGCTGTAACTAAAAGAAACTAAAATTAGAATACTTAGTTTATCTCTTTTTTTTTACCAACATAAATATTTAATTTCCAATTAAAAAGTATGGTCTACAGCAGCATTTTTTTCAGTGGATGGCAGGAAAGGCAGGAAACAGAAACAAAAAAGGAGGGGATGATACACATTGTGAACAGCTAAGGGAGGTAAATCCATGAAGTGAAAATCCAGTTATGAGGAAGGACTGGGGATGAAGAGGGGAGGAAGTGGTAACCTGAAGTCCAAGGGCAAAAAAAAGGTCTATAAAGATCTCAATTAGCCATTCATAATCAGGATTCCAAATCCCTATCTTTACCTTTTGAGAGATTACTAATAATTTCAATGCTATTTACATCCACTCATCATTTTGGTGAGATGAGCATTCCTTTAAATGTCAGCACCATACCTGGTACACAGCAATAACTGCATGGTAATTGTATCTACATGACACTCTCATGAATCCTATCTACTTTCAATGTTAACCTTATGCTTTAGTCAAAAATGTAGCCACATTTCTCTTTTAAGTATAAAGGCACTTTTTAAAAGGCAATAATAATTTATATGTCCTTTCACTAGTAGATCTCAATTCAACTCTGGTATTGGGCACTGCAACAAAATACCAACTTACTTCATGGCTGCATAGTAAAAGGATCCAAACCATACACTGGAAGTCACAAGGTGCACTGGAACCATGACTTTCCCATACTGCTTAAAAGTTTTCTTGAACCTCTGAACAAGACTAATTGATTTATCTTGTAATGGATCAGGTTCTGAAGAATCTGACTCTGCAGGGCTCTGCTTGGACGCATCAGCGGCCGAAGGTAAAGGATTTCTTTCTTCTGGTACTTTGTGAGAAGTGTCTGCTGGCTGTGATGGAAAAGCAGTTTTCTTTGAGGCAAAGTGAGCTGCACCTGCATGAAGACATCGTTTAGGATGGTCCAGTGCCAGAATCACTTTGCATCCCACATTAGGCAGCACAGACTGTCCTTTTAAGCACTGAAAGACACCGGTGCGAGGGAAGAACCAACACGTCCCGTGTGCCAGCTGAGACGCAGAATGGAACAGACTCCGCTGCATTTTGCTGAAGTGTGGATGAAGTTTCTGTAAAGAAGAAAGAAGAGTAAACAAACTGCATTTCAATGGTGTGATTTCTACTTGCTCCAATGCCACTTAAAATTCTCAAATTTTAAATGGCTTTCTATTCTACTTTAAAGAGGTTTTCCTTATCTTTCTTTGTAGAAATAGTTACCTTCCAGAATTAAGGAAATAATTTTCTCATTTTTTCAGCATTCTGAACTCAAATAGTCCCTTCACTTAACATACTCTGCTCCTCACTGCTAAAATGATCACTCTACTCCCAAAAAACATTCTTAGGAGTTTAGTACTATCTACTGCTTTTATCTACATTACCTGGCACAGCCATTGAAAAGTTACTCTTAAACTTCACTTATAGTAGCATCTGCTAATTTAGGTGAACCTTGAGTCTACATAAATGCATTATAAATTCACTGAAGTAAGTGCAATTAAAATTTATTTTTGGTGTCAGTGCATTCTTAGTTTTGGTAAAATTTTTCATTTTCTATACTATTTTCAGTAGAAGTTCATAAAATTGAAAAACCTCAATAGAAATAATTATTAATGATCAAGCAATAGCCTAAATAGTAACAAATGTAACTGTAACAGCCTGCCAGTAATGCCTGTCAGGAAGGGGGAAGGTACTGTTGAATGTCATATATTAACATGAGCAAAACTGAATTGCAATTTTCCAAACATTGTAATGCAAAGAATATTTTTAATCTGTGGAATAACCCAGTTAACTTTATGATTTTGAATACTTACCAATTACTCCTGAAAGTTTGAAATAACTATTGAGAGCTTCCCCACAAAGAAGAAAGCAATTTAGTTTTGCATACACAGACATCAAGAAATCATTTTTACCCCTCAAAATGCATGCTTTGAAATTGTGAAATACTCTTTCCTTTCCTGTATTCAATGGTTGCAAGTTACAGAACTAACACTCCTTCCCTCCCCCCCCCCAAAAAAAGTGATGCTAAGTGAGGTAACAAATGCCACTTAAGTTAGTCACATTACAAGTTTTGTACATTACTAATGCTTTTCCATTTTTAATTGTCACAACAATTCTTTATCCAAACGAGAAATCATTGAAATTTAATTGAAATGTCATATCTGCTTTCCCTTCACCTTATATATATGCCAGGTGCTTTAGCAGTGAATTTTTCTAGGCTGCAGAAAATGATGAATACTTCCTAACATAGGAAGAAGTTTAAAAAAAAAAAGTGAAACCATACATACCCTTTATTACTTTCTAGATATGGTATGGTGTGTATCTTCAAAAAGTTGCAGCTCTTCTACTACTTCCTTTCAAATATATGTCTTGAACACACTGAGGCCCCTGCTATAGTGAAAAAAGGGCACATTTAGAGAAATAGCAACAAGAGCAAATTAATCCTATGAAAATTTATTTCTTGAATAAGCCTGAAACCTTGCAACTGAAGAAGTTATTGGTGTAAATTCCCTTTAGAATACTGACATGCTAATGGGAGACTTTTTCTGTGTAATTTTAGAAGTTCCTCAACTTTGAATCACTGTTCTCTTCCAAGAGAGGAAAGTTTCATAATCCAGATGGCTCTGTTCGAACAGTCCTGCCTGTATGTTTTCTAGCTAGTTTTACGCTACTGTTGTACTTGAATTAATAGAAATTACTAGAATTACAATGTTTGATGTGGGGAGAAGACGAATTCCTAGGTTTCAAACTCCCTGGGAACCTCTGCATTGCTTGTGACACACACTTTTGTTGAACTCCTGCTAACAGGAGGTACTGCATCAATGGGGAAAAAGGAACTTGTGTCTCTATATAAAGAAGCAGTTACTCTGTCCTGTTGAGTTATGCACTCGGTGGGAGTCAAGAAGTGCTGCTGCTGCTCATGGAGCAGTAAATCAGCTACAGGTACTGCCCCTCCACAACTCAGTTTTCTGTAGGACTTCATTGGAAGCAGCAATTGCTTCTGGTATCTCTAGTTTTACAAGAAGCAGAGATTCTTGCTTATTTCTGAAATCCAAACGCAATTGCTTCTCAAAACAAGAAGTAGTGAAAACACTCAGTAAAACTCAAGTGTTCAGATGGCACTCTATCATATGCCAACTACTTAACTGATTTATAGAAATTGTAACAACAAACTTGGAACATGACAACTGCATTCCTTGCCTACTGCAACTTACAATTCTTTCCTGAGGGATAACATTCTCTACAGAGAACTGTTTTCCTCTCTCACTAACAGTACACAGCACTGAGCGTTTGCATTAAGTAGATTTTCTCAATATCCAGCCAGCAGACTCAGCAAAAGGCATCCACTTATGGGAATCTGGAGGCTCTTGAGTCAGACTTCTACTGTTCACCAGTACCCTATTGAAAAATACCTAGTTCAAACAAGCTTTGCAAATTGCAGCATGGGGGAAACCATAATTTTGAGTAATTTATGTTATTAACAGGACACTGCATTCCAGCAGCCTTGGGAAGAGATCATTCTTCAGCACAGGATTGAGAAGCTGAACAAGCATTTCTGAATTTTTCCACTCCTTGTAGTGCATTTACAGTAGCACCTCTCAGAGTACTGTTTCTAGGTTTTGCATTCTAGCACTGTCCAAGCACCTCTGACCCAGCAGAGTGGCTGCAGAACACTGGGGGAGGAAATGGTTCCATTTTCCTGAGTGTGGGTCACCACTGTGTCCAATGCTTCCCAGGCAGCCCATGACACTGCTGTGATCAGTAAATGAATTTCAAGGTCTTTGCTCACTGAGTTACATGCACCATGTAAAACTTAAAAATAGAATGTCACCAATGGCTTTAGAGCAGAGAAAGTTCTGGGGCTATTACAAGACTTTCCATGCCACTTTTTGTTCCTGTATTCTCAGATGGACTTGAAAGTCATTAATTAAAGGCTTTTTTTTCTCCATGATGGATGACCTGGCAGGTCAAAAGGAATGTTATCTAAACATCTACAGTAGACCCTGAAGAGGTTTTGCACCTTGTAAGCAAGTAGTATGGTTCTAGTTGATGTTCTGCATAACTGCTTACTGTTTGTTTCTCCACTTTAAAATGTGGAGAAGCACAATAGCTTGGAATGGTAAGATATGACAGTGCTTATGTTTGAGAGAATAAAAGATAACGTTTTTTAAACAAGGTAAAAATTCTCCTAATGACCTTACTGTGTTTCACAGGGAAGTGCTTTGCTTATTTAAATGAACAAAGGAGAGACCTTTTGAAGCGTTGGTACACTGAGTATTACACTGCTGTCCAGAAGCACTGGCATGAGGGAACTATTATAAAGGCTACAGCATGATGTAGGAAAGGCACATGAATAAAGTAACAGATTAATACAGCATACACTTTGTAAATTCATTTTAAAGAAACAAATATTTTTAAAGGGGCGATGGGCGCAGCTGCTCAATTGTTATACTTTAGTTACTTGGCTCAACAGTGCAAACAAATTTTTATCAGGACATATATTATTATGGTTGAAGATCCAAATAAATATGAAACTAGCTGTTTCATCCCTCTTAAACATGAGATGAATACAGAGAAACTTGTCCTTTAAGACAGTTAGTGAGAGGAAGTTCCTAAAACCCTGTGCACTCAACAGGCAGCAGGAAGTGTGTCAACCTATGGATTTGAGACACAGATTTTTTCTCTAAGCATAATACTTCTCAAAGAAATTACTGGAGCTACACAAGCTATACAACTGCCCCTGTAACTTTAGGTTGTTAAAAACACTCAGATTCTAAGGAAGTCAGGACAGTAATCTGAATGTTACCCACAACCGCACCTAGTAACTTGTGAAAAGTTGCTTCATTTTAGTGTGTTTAACATTTTTCCTGCTGTTACATCATGCTGCAAAGATACAGAAAAGGACAAGAAGGCACAAGCTCCAAATACCAAGGTGAGAAAGCACTTATCTATGGGGTGGAGCAGGGGGAAAGGTGTTTTAAAGCATCTTAGATTACTTTATTAGTTTTCTCTTAAAAATGCCACAAAGAAAAAAAAATCTGTCTAACGACAAGTATAACTCAAGTTTTCTGCTCCAAGAATTCCATGTGGTCAGTGACAGAATAGGTAGTAGCTACAGAAACCATTAAATGCTATGCGAACACTTGTGATATGGCCTCTTCTTCAGCACTGTCACATCCCAGCTAACTATTTAGTAGGATCTGCAGCAGACTGTAAATTGAGCTGTAGAGATATTGGCCGTTCAAGACAAACTCCTGGTTGGGATTCTTGGACATCCATTTAATTCCTGAAGGCACCCCTGTCTCATGGTGAGCTGTTAACAAGGCCTCTGACATAAAGGGAGTAGTCTAGGAGCCTCTTAAGGAAAAATACAGATCAGCTTCTCATTGCAGCGCTGGAGGTTTTGTTTAGGAAACTTCTGTACTTGTGTTATCATTCAGATCAGCTTTGGCATAAATCTGATATACTAGAAGAGCATTCTAGCTCTCGCATTTGCTCTACTTTCCAGTGATAATTAGGAAGCAGATATTAGATTTGCTTTTTGTTGCCGAGGACAACAAAAGTTCAGGAATTTTAAATGCCACAAAGCTGGTTTATGTGACTGTCACAAAGTCATTGGCTTTGGATGTGTGCTAACACATTCTATGCCAAAAAAAACTCTGGAAGATCTTTGGAAAACACAGAAGGAACAGGCCTGGCCAATACAGGTATGGCAAAGGCTGCTGTGGATATTTACTGTTGGAAAGAGAAAACGTGTCAGAGATACTGTCAGATGAAACTTTCATCAGGATAATTTGTCTAAAAATGGTTACCCTGCTACAATTAATGTTTTTTGAGTTACCAGAAAAATGAAAATATAAGGAGTTGGTGGTACATAAAAGATGGCAAAAACTTTAGTGTTAAGACAATGGCAAAAACTTCAGAGTTAAGTTTGTTTGTAAAAGAGGTCAGAAAGCATCTGAGGAATTGAGGGTATAGTATATGTAGAGAACACTGGATTATTTTCTCAGTTATACCAGAAACACTCTGGACACAATATGTAAATTTGGATGACTTTAAAGCTTTTTCACTTGTTCTGTTACTGTTTAAAAAAAGAACATTAATTATACCACAGGAGAGTTCCCAATGAAAATCCATGAGCTTTTTCCACTCCCAAGGCACCTTTCTATGGAAACAGAGAATTAATTTACATTCTTGTCATATTTAGTGTAAAATCTAGAAAACTTTGAGAATTGTGTGTGGCAGACACAGTAGAATTTAGAAAGGAAACAAATCAAGTTTTCAGAAATCCTTTTCAACTCATCTTTCAGATGGCATAAAAAGCAAATGCAAAGCTCTCATCCAAGCAGCTCAGTTTAATAAACAATACCACCATATTGCTTACATTTTTGCTAAACATAATAAAAAAACCCCCAAAGCTTGTTTTCAGATTTAACTTGTTCTTTTCAAGAACTCATTGCTAGTATATATAAAAAAACCCCAAAACTGATTTTGCCAAGCTTATAAACCAAAATAAAAAAATAAGAAAACCACAATTGAACTGAAAACATATATGGGTGTCCTAAAAGTCTGGGAACATATTTTAAAATAATTTTAAGACTAGTGCAATACATGCAAAGCATTGTTTTTCTTAAATACAATGTAAAATAAAACTATAAACTTCTTGGTAACTGCAAAGGGTTAGTACAGCATGGAGTCACTAACCATGGATGGGAAAGTGGCAGTGCACAAGGACTTTTTATGCTTTGTATTAATACCTTGAGTGCATGAATGAACATTCAGAATTTCCATTTTGACTTTTACTACTTTTGCAGTATCACTCAAACAATCTGTGATTCATTCTAAACTAAGAAACTTGCTTATAATTTGAAGTTTGGGCATCATTAATTGTGTAGTTTTGTCTACCACTCAGGACTGTCTGAAAATATAACACCACATTTTAGGTTAAAGGGAGAAATGCAAAATAAGTCACAGTGGAATTTATTTAAAACTTGGTAAAATCATGTTAAAACGGATAAAAGACTAAACCCTTGCAGACAGACAACTTTAAAGCATTAGCCTCACCCTACCTCTACACTATTTTCACTTAGTAAATGCTATGCTATAATTTTTTAATTGATCATATTATTACAACTCAGTACTGCTAAGTGGAGATAAGACAACAACTGTGTTATTCTTATTTTACCTAAACTACTCTTCTTGCTAAAACACCCTGAGCAAAATGAAAAAGTAAAATAAACTTTTCCACAATCCTCACACACTGAGTAATCCTCACTGCTACAATCTTCTGATACTCAAATCTTAAAAAGGACAAGAAGAAGTAGCTTTAGGAAGAATAAAAGATATTGCAGACGTGTAAAGTCTGCACACTGGATTCAGAGGACAAATAAAGCAGGAGAATGTAATGCAATGCCTGTGTGTTGAATTATACATCTGGAATGCTAAACAGGAGCCTTAACAGCACAGTCAATATGTCCATGGTAACTCCATTTTCCTCTGGGATGGAAAGTACTGGATCTTAAGATTACATGTAGCTGACCATTATATTAAAATGTGAATGCTATCAAATGCTTCTAAAAGAAAGGATCACAATCAGCTGTAGTGCTTTCTGCTCTCCAGAACTGTTTTTAATAACTGGTGCTATTCCATCTGTTAGCACTGGTTCCTTCTTTCACAAGTTTCGTTCTGCCCTCTACTGAATTTTTACGTAAGTACAACTCAATAAAAAGGTGTCTGCTGTGTATGATTCTGTCCAACAAGTGTTACTGGATCATCCTCTATATTAGTTCCAGAGCCTCTCAGAGGCACATATCAATGAAAAATTTGGCTTTTAAAGTGCTATCTGGTTTGATTTTTTTTGGTCCATTTGTCACTCTACAGACATGTCTGCAATAAGCAAGGCAGAGAAATTATACTTATAGATTGCAACTAAGCTTAAAAATAGGCATATTATATATCTATGCTAAAAAAGGTCAAAAAAAAGTCTCATGTTAGTTAAAAGCAGGGGCTGTATTCATCTGCTTCTTCACAAGACCTTCCACTTTAGGCTAATGATCAAAGTAAGACCTGATTCGCTTTCTATTCCACTTAGGTATTAACTTTCTGAATCCTAACAGCTTCTTCCATCCTTGTATCTCCCAAGGTATCAGTAGTTCATTCCTCCTAGAACACTTGTGGTTGTCTCAGAGGGTTTCCAGCCACAGGGCCCTTGCCATGCATGCTGTAGGGGCATGAGTGTAGTGGTCTGATGTACAAAGCAGTGGAAAGCTTCTACTGGATAACTAACAGGGGCTGGAAAGGGACTTCACATAAGCAAGCCTCAGATCTGCAGATTCCTGCATATGACCTGAACTCCCTCAAGAAAAAAAACAACCCACAGCTGAACTAATGAGGGGTTAGATGTTAAAACATGAACAAAAAAATACACAGATCAGTTTTCTATACTTCATCAAAATATTATTTGAGAATCTTAGGAATAGTACATTGTATTTTATTTGACAAATTCCTCACCTCTTTCAACTCACTGAGCATCTCAAGTGTTTTGACTCTACACTTTAACACACGCTGAAATGCACTGGAAATATGGTTATTAGTTCTATGTTCAGAGCTCAGATATTTCTTTTATGATGAAATACAGAGCTGCAGTGCACATCTCTTTTCACTAATAGAGTCATCAACGAGTCAAAAGGTTGCTGCCAAAAACTGAACTCCTGCTCAAGATTTCCTCCTACTTGCAACTTGGATTCTAGCAGCCAAGCTCATTTTTTAATTCATAGTTTGTCTGGTCACTCAGCACTTCACTGATACAGACAATGTGGATTATAATAATTAATTTTCAAAGTCTTTGGAATTGTAATAAAGTATTTATTAATGAAAAATGTAATTATACAATTAGTGACACACTGCAGATACAGTGACTTTTACAAAAACAGGTGGTACTGACACAAATAAAGTTCAGCCTTTTTGCCCAGATCTGTTGGGTTTGTGGAGCAAGGTTCTGGTGGAGGGTGGGCTATAGGGGTGGTTTCTTTGAGAAACTGCCAAAAGCTTCCCACATGTTTCAGAGAGCCAATGCCAGCTCCAAGAGAGACTCACTGCTGGCCAAGGCTGAGACCATCGGTGATGGTGGTAGAGCCACGGGACAACATGGCTAAGAAGGAAAAAAAATTGTTGCAGAAATGTAATTGAGGCCAGGGAAGAGCAGAGTGAGAACATGTGAGAGGAACAGCCTGCAGACACCAAGGTCAGTGAAGGAGGAGGGAGAGGTGCTCCAGGCACAGGGGCTGAGACAAACCAGCAGCCTGTGATGCAGACCATGGTGAGGGAGCTGTGTCCCTGCAGCCCATGGAGGTCCAGAGAGGAACAAGAGATCCACCTGCAGCCTGGAGGACCCCACAACCAGAGCCGATGAATGACAGGAGGAGGCTGTAGGAAACCCACACTGGAGAAGGTCCTGTAAGGACCTGGGGCAAGAGGAGTCCATGCTAGAGCAGGTTTGCTGGGAGGACTTGTGATTCCATGGGGGATCCATGCTGGAACAGGCTACTCCCGGAGGACTGCACACAGTGGAAAATTACCCACGCTGGAGCAGTTCACAAACAACTGCAGCTCATGGGAAGGATTCATGTTGGAGAGGTTTGTGGAAGACTGTCTGCCATAGGAGGAACCCTCTGCTGCAGCAGGGGAAGGAGTCCTCCCTCTGTGGAGGAAGCAGCGGCAGAGAAAACATATGATGAACTGATTGTAACCCCCATTCCCTGTCCTCCTGTGCCACTGAGAGGAAGAGCAGGGAGAGAACTGGGAGTACAGTTAAGCCCAGTAAGGAAGGAGGAGTGCCAGGAAGAAATGTTAGGATTTGTTTTCCCTGTCATTTCTGTACTCTGATTTGATTGGTAATAAATTCAACCAATTTCCCCACACTGAGTCTGTTTTGCCTATGACAGCAAGTGATGACTGATCTCTCCCTGTCCTCACCTCAACTCAAGAGCATTACATTGTATTTTCCTTTCCCTGCCCAGCTGAGGAGGTGAGAGGTAGAGCAGCTTTGGTGGGCACCTGACATCCAGCCAGAGTCAAACCACCACACCAAACCACAGAATACAACCTTAGATATTCAAATACTTTATCTTGACTAATTATAAAAGGAATTTATTAGGAATATGCTTAAACTTCGATCTTAGAATCAGCTTTTTACAGCCTTCTGCCCCACCTTCCACCGTGACTACCAAACCTGTTTCCTTTCTAGTCTTGATAAATGCCATTTTTGCCACCTTGGATCTTTACAGGTCTTGTCTCATTGTTGTGTTTCTTCTCTACATAACCCAACAGCAAGCAACAGTACTATCTGTAATAATACATCAAGTACAAATTATATTATGTAATAATTTTTTAAAGACACTTAAAACAACAACCTCGAAGTACCAAGTCTTTTACTCATCAAATTCACCCAAAATGCTTCTAAAGATGCCCAAAAAACATTCTCAAGGAATGTTTGTAAGGCTTCTCCGAAGCCTGACAATTAGGAACAAAGTAGGAATAAAAGTAAACCAGCAGGAAACTGGAAAAAAAAACGTCCCAGCTTCCGTAAAAACAGAATTCACAGTGGAAGCAGTAGGTTCAAAATTTTTTCATTTATTCTCTCACCACATTTATTTCACACTTTCAAACACTGAAAAGCTGTCATTTTTCCTAGCAAAAAATACAGAACGTTCATCTTTCAGCAGAATTACTGTTGGCAGACATTCACTTCCAGTACAAATCTTTTCTAAATATTCAAAGTAAGTGCTGAATTCTCTGTTGTGAATTCAAATTTCTCCATATGGGGAAATATGTGCAGTATCAATCAGAATATCTTGAAAAATTATGTGTGAAGAGGCTGATCATAACATTTACAGAACACACACACACTCAAAACCACAGTCTTCATCTAATTTTCAGTAAACGCTATTCCCAACATCTCTACAAATGAACGTGAACAGTTCTTATAAAAGAAGTATTATTTTTATTAGGGTCTTGACACCTGAGTGGCTACACCTTCTTGCCCATTATTCAGTTTACTGCCTTACACAGCATTTCTTGCACAGAGGCATGCAAACAACAAAATTACACCATCTTCAAGTGTCTGAAAGTACATCAGATTCAGAGAGCTGTGTCTTTACACCAGAAGGAGCTCTGATGAGACTTTAGTATTAGAACCCTAATAACATTCCTATTCACAGTCCGAAGCAGCAGCATTACAACACTGCTCTATTCAGATTGGGAAAGAATCCTATCACTGCAACACTGCAAGCTTTGCAAGCTCACTGCTTTCTGCCAGATGTCATCAACAAGGCCCAAGGCTTGTGGCTCAGCACAGAAACATCTCTCATCAGCAAGTACTCTCCTGTGGCCTGAGACAGCAGGAGGCAAAGGATGCCATCTAATTTTAACATCAGTAAAGCCAGTTTTTAAATTCACAAAATATTAAGAGTGAATAGTTAACTGCCTGGTATGTGCTGGGACTGAGCATTACCGCTGCAGTTAAAGGCAAGTGCTGTCACATTTTACTAAAATCTTTCACCAGCCACTTTTGGAAGAGATTCACAGACTGAATTCTTGTGAAGCCACTCATACATTCTTATTTCCAACCAACAAAATTCATCCATTGGGAAAAGCTATTGATTTGGTTTATAATTTGTTTATGAGCACCTGACTGTATTAACAACCACTCCCTTGCTCCATCCCTCTCCTCAAGGACATGGCAAGTCCTAAAGAGCTGCAGGGGATATCTGCTGCAATGTTCTACAAAGCCACAATCACAGCCACACAACTTGTTTGGTTTACATAAGAACTGTTACACAGGATCAAGGTCAATTCTCAGGACAAGATAAAACAGGAGATGCAGGGAATTAAAATTTATAGCCCATCTAAGTGTCCCTTTCATTTCCTGATGTGAACAAACAGAGCTTTACCATTCAGATGAATTTATTTCCAAGGGGCAGGGTCATGTCTGGAAACATAATAAAAAATGTGGCTCGTTTGAAGAAGATGAGAGGAAAACTGAGTGATGGAAGGCACTGGGCTACAAAGGGTTGGAGATTTTTAGAGGAAGCACAAAGTTCCAAACAGAGTAAATCCTCCAATAATGCCAATGCCTAAAAGATGATGTGGCTTCAGTCTCTACCAGACAAAAAGTCCTAAGTAGGCACACCACTCTGGCCTGTCAGCACCTGCTTAAATCAGAATTTTCTGGACAAAATTTAATATGGACAAAGTGTGTTGGACTTAACACACCTGTACTGGTACCTTCAAGACTCAGATACATTTATGAAAATAGAATCACAGGTGTCATCAGAATAGATCTTAAGGATTTTTTAACTGAATAACAACATTTTACTCTCACTGGAATTTTATTATATTGATGGGGACACAAAGAATGATGTGTGTTTTTTAGAGGTGTCACAACTCAAGACTCAAAAATTAAGAAAAAGCTCTGTAACTTAAAAAGTGCTCTTTTTTGTTTTTGCTATTGTCCCACTGCACAATCCATTCATCTCAAGTAAAAAATTCTACCAGGGGCACATAATTGTCATTAAGAATCTCTGACCCTGAGTTTGATCCTTGATCTAAAGTGATGGAACTAGGTAGTTACCTATCAGCATATCAAGGTTAAATCCTTATGATCCATTCTGATGACACCTGGTCGTCCAGGAAGATTTCTATCAGGTTTTGGGCCCAGGTCTCAGTCCTTTCAGTGATTTTATTCCATTCCTAATACTGAAATATTGATGATTATGAATTTGCTTCAGCATCTAATTTTGAAAATAAGTTCATCTTCAACTATCTGATTTAACACCAAAAATAACTATGTTGGATTGTCTTTCCAACCTGCAGGACTAAACTGATTACAAGGAATTTGCTGAGATTCCATGAGCATTTTTACATTTTTAAAAATTAGTGTTCTTCC